>NW_020449864.1:620319-825508 GCF_003343035.1 Apteryx rowi | reverse complement strand
ACAGGTTGCCCCGAGAGGTTGTGGAGTCTCCTTCTCTGGAGATATTCAAAACGCGCCTGGACGCAATCCTGTGCAATGTGCTCTAGGTGACCCTGCTTGAGCAGCGGTGTTGGACTAGATGATCTCCAGAGGTCCCTTCCAACCTCAGCAATTCTGTGATTCTGTGATTTATCTTGATGGGACTAGGCTTTGGATAAGTCTGCCTGGAATACAGGTAGCCTGCTAACATTGCTCCCAGAGCAGAAAGAGGGAGACTGCGCTTCAGAGACAGGATTAACTACATCTAAAATACCTGATGGTCTTCTCAGTTTGGCAGTTCCCTTTCAGCCCGCAGAGGAGCAGAGCGTGGTCGTTGCCCCGCGCTCTGCCCCGCTCCTGCCCCAGCGTGGCTGGGTAGGAAGTGGCCCTGCTCCCCTTGCTGCGCTCCTCTCGCTGGAGTTGGCAGCCAGCACGAAGGGTCCTCAATGCTCTCTGCAGCACCTCTGTTGCCTTGCCTGTTGTCTGCAGTAGAATCAGCAGGTGGGGAGAAGATAAAAAACATGTAAACCTGCTTCGTTGTTCTGAAATCAGTAGGGTTAGAGATTCACCTCTTCTGGTGAATCCCTTTTTATTCGTCAGAAAAAAGTAAAAACTGACTCCCTGTTAGTGACCTGAAGTTATCCTTTTTTGTTCAGTCCTGATGAACCTGAGGATCTGGGATTTTTCATGTAAGGGACAAGGAGAGGTCCACTTCCATGGTCTCTGTGCGCCTCCTGCCAGCAGCTAAGATGTAAGCAAAGAAATAATCAGTTGCCTGGAAAAACTGAAAGAATCTTTGACGACCCAGGTACTTCATACTATGTGGAAAGGATGGAGGAATACGCATATAAATGGGGGAACATACTACATGGGGAAGGATCCTTCTGTAGAGAGATCTGCAATTGAATGCTCTGAGAATGCTACCTGTGGAGTCTGTTTCCAGGAACAGAAAGGCTTTTTGTTGTTATTTTTGCTATTTTTATGGTTATTTTTGGAAAGTGTGAACTAGTAGATTTGGTTAACTGTGAATACAGTTGTCGGAAGACACCAGCCCTCACATCTGTTTTTAAGAGTCCAACTGTGCACACACTGACTCGGTGATTCATATGCTGACCTTAATTCGTATTACAGTGCCCCTTGACAGTGTGCCAGCTGTGAACATGCACGTGAAGGATCCATACTTGTATGCTTGTCATGAAAATATAAAGCTTATCAGCCTTCTTGTAGTTACCTTTGCTTGTCAGGTACTGCAAACAAGTGTATTCAATGTCATGAAGTATATAGAAGATACTGATATTATCCATCAGCAAAATTTAATTGGTTAGTGTGGGATCTGAATACTAATTGTACATAACACAGCCTATCGGAGAGAGAGGGGCAGAATTTGTCAACATATTTTTAAACTAGACCTCACAGCCAACTTCAATGTATGCACACAAAATGATAGTTATCTTTTGATTAAATGGGAATAAGATTAAAGTCATTGGAGTGAAGTTGGAAGAAGTTTTCATCTTCATGTTTTACTAATGGTATTCAATTTAAGAACTGTGGGAACCCTACTGTTTTTAAATTGGTTAAAAAACTGATTTCCAGTAAAAAATACAGAACAAAAATGCTCACTAACCAGAATAAACCAATAGATTTGCACCTATTTGATTTCAGTGGAAGGTGGAGACATAGTTTTTTTAAGTAAATGACTAATTTAGAGAAAAAGTGTTTTGTATTTTGAAATGAAGTGTTTGCTTAATTGGAATAAAAAAAGCAGTATCACAAAACAACTGAAATATTGTCATTACTAAAGAGCTAGAACATTCCGCTGTCTAAAACATCTATGATAATTGCTGGCTATTATCTTTGAGTGGCCATTGCAGGAAACAGTCTCAAGGGACAGTAGGAAGGGACAATAGCCACCTTGTTACACTACAGCTTGGTGTAGGGACAGTGTCCTGTCCAGGTTCCAACTCAAAATAGCCAGAATAATGCAGTGAAATGGTCAAGTTCCTCTTTGCCATGGTTGTGCTTCTGTAGAGGGAAGCTGCTTATTTGGGCTGTATACCCTGCTGTGCAACACTCCTGTAACTTTACCTTGGGGGACCCCTGTTTTGAGAGTTATCTTCAGGACTGCACACAGTCCCAGATCAGAGCCAAAGTGTGTGATTCAGTAAAAATGCTGCTTCTAATTTTGTTGTGAGATGGATGACAGTTTATTTTACCCAGAAGTAATGCTGGTATTTTTGTTTCGTGAAGAAGTACCAGCATTTGCCTACCGACACAGGCTTGTGGGGAGGAAGAGGAAGTCCTCTACTTCTTCAAGCTTTAGCAAATGTAGCGTAGCATACTCATTGCTTTGTCCTCTGATACGGAAATGACTTCACAGATCTTCCCCCATTGGAAGGGCATCCATCCATCCCTCATTTCCTGCTTCTGTGCTTAGTTGAGCTGTATCTGGTACCTAGAGATTGTGCTTGTGTTTAACTTTGGTTTACATTGAAATTGGAAATGCATCTAGAAAAACCTAGTCAATAAGCATGTATTTCATTTTTAGCTTAGTAATTACTGAATTCCAAGCTTGTGATATCTACCCCTGACATTATTTAAAATGAAGATAATTGCTTTACATTTGTCTGTGGATTGATAGGAACAATGTCACTGTCACCAAAGGTGCTAGTCTAAAAATAGACATGTCATGCTAAAGAGAAAGACATGGGCAAGGCATGGGCAGACGAGTTCAACTATCATTGCCTTGGGAAGGTTTGGATATCTGAATAAGGAGGACAGAAAGAGCAAACGAAGCATCTGTGTTCAGAGGGTCAGGTGAGACCAGACTGCATATTCTGTGTTTAAAAAGAAAAAGAGCATATCTGGTATTTCGTCACCAATTTCTACTCCTCATTGGAACAGCACTACAGTTTGGCGAACTGCTTTTGTCAGTCGCTACAGGATGCCGCTTCATTTTCCTCTCTTCTTTTCTCTCCTGTGTTGTTCAAAAGATCTTAAGCAAAATTTAACCGTGGGCCCAGAAATGCTTAAACATATGAGTAATTTCATCCCTTGAGTAACTGTTTTTTAAAACTGTTGCAATTAACCATATTGAGAAAGTTAACAGTTAGGACCTGATCCTGCAAACATTAAAAAAGGAACTTATGATATGTATGCTCTTAAATGTTGTAAAGAAAAAAAAAAAGCAAATAGAAAAAAGTAGAGAGATTATATTTTCATTAAATAATCTGAGACCTTTTTTTGATGAAGATGCCTCTTGCCTAGCTAAGTGCTATGCAGTTTTGTTCTGAGTAGTGTTACTCCCTCCACAGACAATTTTTTTTTCCATTTATCAGGTAGCTAAACCTTTCTGCTAATTTTTATCCAAAGACTAGCACAAAAGGGATGAGGACTCTAAGCACTGCTATAGTCCACCTGATTTTCATATTACATACACTTATATATTTTTTCAGCAGCTTAATGAAACAAAATGGTTGCACCAGTGGTTACTTTGTAGTTTCAGTGAAGCACATAAAAGAAGAATCAGACAGATTGGTATGGTCTTGTTATTACAAAGAAATATTTTTTTCTGGTGGGTGGATTTATAACTATAATATATATTTTTTAATCCATGATTATTTATTATAAATGTTTCAAGAAATATTCTTGTGTTTGAGGGAATTGGTCTTGCCTATTTATTAACAGTCTCTTTTACAAGTTGAAGCCTTATTGGTCATGCACACAAGTTAAGTGCATGTGGACCCACCACTGGGAAGTTCATAAACCAGTTTCATGTATAGCCGCATGAAAGAGCTGGAGATAGCTGACAGTGGAAAGATGGGTTCCCATCAATTTGGTTTGCATCTAATTGTTAGGTATTTTGTCTCATTTGTGAAGAATGAATAAAATAGAGAAAATAATTATTAACTTGGGTAGATTACATACTTTAAATCCTGTGGGGTCAAATCCTGGCGCTGCTTATACACATTATCCACACAGTTTGCAGATTTCATGAACCCAGACTTTTATGACTCTTCATTACTCTTGTAATGGACTCTTCCTGAGACTGTAATAGGTTTACTGACTTAGATGAAGAAGAAAATAGACAGTGCTAATTTAAACAGAAACCTGACTGAGATCAATCCTTAGCTAAGCTGGAGCTCAACTGCCTTTTTCTCACAAACTTGGATCTATGCTGTTCTGGTGTATGTTCAGATAACTTAGCAGAGAAGGCTCTGTTTTGCACAGCCTTCTTGGATGAATGCATTAAGTCAGTGAGTATTAACATTGCATACTGTGCTTTGTCCTTCCTTCCTTCTGACTCATCTGTTGTTAAAGGAGAACTTAGACTGGACTGTGTCTAGGGTTTCCCCTGTGTAAGCAGGGAGAATAATCAGATTGGCTCAGTTAATTAGTATTTGTGAGTTGCTCAGACTTTGCAGTGATAAGGTCCATAAAAATGCCAAGATACAAAATAAAAATGATTAACGTGAAGGCCGTAATCCTCTCTGTCCTTTGTCAACATTTGTCCTGTATAGATTATTATGGTTTCATAGGAATATAAGATGTTTCTGCAGCTTTTCTCTTTGGAAGAATTTAAGATGCTTTATCATGAATTAGTTAATTTTCGCAACATCTTATGAGGTTGATATATATTTTTTCTGTTCGTTTTAACATCTTTAGAGATTAAACCACAATATATGCAACTGAGTTGTCCATGGGAAGCATATGCAGAGCTAATAATAGAACATAGGCCTGTTACAACTGTAGCCCTCTATTTAGCAGCACAGTAATATTTTTCTTAGACTTGTGTGGAGAGAAATTAATAGTATCAGATTGATGCATTGCTAACAAAGAAAGTTTAAGGAGAACTGTAGCATGGGGAAAGTGTGTACAGTTAGAGGTTCACCTAGAATTTCTGTCTGTGCTTTTTTTTTGCTTACTTATAAAAATGGCCTAAGAGTCTATGATGCTAGTGCTAGAATTTCATGCTGGCGTGTTCGTCCATAAAGTAGGTTCATAGGTTCTGTAGAATAGCTCAGATATGTATTTACTGGAAGACAGACTGAATGTTTTCAGAGATGCAACCAGTCCTACAAACCTTTGTATACTCCTTTCTCAGGTGCACTGTTTCATCAAAATCCAGCTGTACTCTGTACATCCTTTGAGGCCTCATGCAGTTCTCAGTAGATGTGACTACTGCTGCAAGTTGGCATCTTCTTGACTCTTACAACCTCAGTGTTTACCAAACTGGTATTACGATGATACAAAATGGCAAGAGGTAGAGCAGGAGTCATGTAAAATGCAGAAAGGAGAACAGACCCACCTGCTATTTGTCTGTGCTGCTAGCTGTCCCATTTATCTCATAGGTTGTGTTGATCTCTCAGAAGCCTGATGCAGAACTGACAAACTTGTATCACAAGGCTGGTCTGGGCTCATATTGCCAGCATAACCTATGGGATTGGATATGAGGTAATGACCTCATTGATTGATAATTTCTAAAAGTGCAAGATAACCTTCATGGCTGAATGTCCCTTGACTTGAGGGAGGTTGCACATTTGTTTATAGTTCTGAATCTTAGCCCAGAAGCAGAAAGGTGTTGTGCTCTGGCTGTACCAGGCTCATGCCAGTCTGTAGCATGGCTGTTCTGCACCAAGAAGTCTTCACAGTTACCATTGTCATTACAGTATGAAAGCTCATCCTCTGCATAATACTTTTCCCCTGGTTGATGTCTCGGACACCATGACAGCCTTCAGGAGGAATGTCAGCCAACTCACTGGAGGCATTGCAGAGAGAGCCTTACCAATCCCATGTCCATTTCATGGCCTTACTGATCACTGACAGTGGCTTCCAGCTGTCTGAGGTCTGTATATTCCAGAATTCTGTTTTGTTTTTGTTTTTTTTCTCCAGGGCCATAGATGGAATGAACATATACTGAGGATACCTACCTACTTTGCTGATGTTGTGTATCTGACAAATTCTAATGAATTATGGCACTCACAGGGACTTCAGTTGTACCCTCAACTCTTACTGGGTGCCCAGTGTAGGAGCCTCTGAATGCTCAAGGTTAGCTTTGAAAAGAAACTGTTCACCCCATCCTGCCCTCAGAAAACATCTACCCTTTGATTACAATTAGCAAAAGTGACTTTATTCTAGGGCCTTTCCAAGCATATGCTTTCACTCTTTCCCCAGTGCTGCTAGTTTAACTACTTAAGCTACTGACAATAAAAAGAGCTTCCTCTGTCCCAATCTGAATACTTTCCTTGCAGATACAGTGTTATTATTGCACTGCCCTGTCCCATAGGCACTGGACAGGCCAGCTTGTGAAGATGTCATGCCAATGATAAGAGGAGATGTAAAGGTAACTTGTGGCCCAGGTAGATATGGTAGGCCCATGTGGATATGGAGACTAAAAAGCTCCCATTAGTGCTGGTAATCAAGCTCAGCTGCTTGTGCTGGTTCTGCAAGTGCTGCAGTATTGCCAGCTGCTCGTTCCTCAGATCGCAGTCTGCTTAGGCGTTCTCCCTGCAGTAATGTTTTCTAGGGCGGGTGGAAGTACTCCTAGTCCTCTCCTGTACTGTTGGGCAGGTTCTGCAAGTTTTGATGGCAGCACATTGGGAGTGGTCTTCCACTGCAAGGACAGCACACTGAGCTAGTCCTGGCCCTCCATCTGAGCAGACTGACTGTAGGAAACCTGGGATGGGCTGTCATTCCTTGCAGTGTTTGCTTGTGTGCTGCCTGGGGCAAGGGGCTCTGCCATGCCTGCATGCAGGTTCTTGCTGGACAAATGTGACTTGCCTGGGCAGACCAAAAGCTGTGTTGGCTGCAGGTGCTGTAGCAGAGAGCACATCAGCTGAACCAGTGGTGTTTTCTCCAGGGCTTGAGGGCTGCCCTGTGGGAAGTCTGAGGTGCAGCTGAGTCTCGGAGGTGTGCAACTGCCTGCGGCCACTCTGCAGCTAGTCACCACGTGCGCACAGGGATTTGCCCTCATGGTTGCCTTTGAAGATGCTCCTGGAGAGCAGTGTATGTGCAGACTGTAGAGCTAAGGTTGTGTTAAGAGGAGAGCTGAACAAAGAGAGAAGTGAAGTAGATATTAATGCATAAGGATGAAGGTAAAGAAGAACAAGTGGAAGATTATGCCTTTGTTTGAGATGAGTATAAAAAAGCTCTGCCAAATCAGGCTTTTATTTCTGTGGTATTTGACAGTTAGATTCATATATAATTCATGTATAACATGGCCTGCTTTATAACTGACTATTTAATATTTTTGTGAGGCAACAGATACTTTCAAATCATGTAACATTTTCTATGGTTATACAGGATTATGTAGGAGTCACTAACAAATCCGTTATTAAATTAGTAAATGTTTATCTGGATGTATGCAATGCCTGTGTTGGCAGATTTTCATGCTTTGATTCTCTCTCAGGAAGTACCTTGGTCTCTAGAGCAGTGAGTAAAACCATTTGATGCATAGTGTATCTGCTCAGAGACTGCATCCGTTCAAGATTTTGTTTGTTGTAGCATTGAGACATATGTAGTGAAGTCTATACTGGAAAAGGCATGAAAGGTTCCCAAACTTGAAATGAAGTGTTGTGCAAGGGATCTTTTTGTTTCCAGAAGCCAAGCTGAGAAATAATTTTTCTTGACACTGACTGGGATTAGACTCTACCCCTGGTGAATGCCTTCTTTATTTTTTTCTTGGATTAGTGTTAATATGTGATTGTGCATTTGCCGTTTCCTATTTACCATTTATTTTTTGATAGTATCATATTGGGAGAATTTGGATCACAAGCACAGGCACACCTCTCTTGTAGATGGCACATGCTTGGTATATTTGCATGATTGTAGCAGCGCATAGAAGTTTTGAATAATCAGTCAACTCTGAACATAAGATTCAGAATTGTTTTGTGTTTTTTTTGTTTTTTTTTTTCTGCAGGACATTTTACTAGCTCCCATTTCCCTTTCACACAGGAAATTATTTTTAAAACTAAAATAAGAATATGTGGTGAAGCAAAGTACATTTGTTTCCATTGAATTGGGAAATTTAATTTTCAACTATAATTAATATATTGCCAATATTTTTTTTTGCTTTTCATTAATTTGTAAAGAGTTTTTGATATATCTGGATGTGTTTTTCTAAATAGAATCTTGACAGACTTCCACTGCAAGTTAGTTTTTACTGCTCTTCATTAGCTGACTTATCAAAATAGTATAATCAATGCCTGTCATAACATAAATACATGACCCTTTTGAGTTGCCCAAGTGACTATGTTTTCTTCTCTCTGAAACGAGTATTAAATTCCTGAGGGAATCAGAAGGTCAAATTAACATTGGCAAACTTAGCTTCTAACAGTTTGCCTATATGTTTTAGAAATATTGAAATTTTTTTAGAGGCTCATTTTTCATAATTTTCCTTGTAAGTCATCTAGGGACTTTTTTTTTTTTTGCTGATAATGCATTACTGAATTATTAGATTCTGCTGAGACAAAAATACAGCATGGCTTATGAATACACAGCAATCAATGGATGTTATTGAATGAGATGTATGACTGCTGTTACAGAAACTTAAAATAATTTACTTAAGTATCATCTGTGCCTGGACAACAGATTGAAAGAAGTTGAACTTCCACAAAGACTAGTCTAACATTAAAGCAATGTCTAGAAAACAGCGTTGTTAAAGAAGCTCCTTAAAACACTAAAGATATGATTGATGTATTGCTAATAACTCTAGAATGACAGGGAAATGGACTGGATTCTTCATAAGGTTTTTGCATCTGATCTATTGTTTCCCAGGCTTGTTTTCTGTTTGACAAGACTGATATTTTTCCTGCTTACTTTTGAAGATGTTAGGGTTATTTGCCTGCAATAGGCAAAATTAATTAATTAATTTTAATAAAGTTGTAAATTAATTAAATTACAACTTTTTTGAACTGCTCAGTAAAACATTACTTTTGGTAATATATTTATATAACATATTTTCAGATGTTACCCAAATACAGGAAGTCATTTTGGTATTATTCTGTTGTATGAGTGTATTTGTGCATAGATTTGGTTGGTTTCTGAAAAGTTTCATGTTGTTGGTACAAATGTTGTGATATTAACTATGGAGTGACTAGTAATCTAATAGGAGTAATTGTAGTTTAGCCTAGGTATTTGAAGTATTCTTTTGTTTCTATGTATGTGACATGTTATGTTAGAATGAATGCTTCTCTTTCTTTGCCAAAACATGAACTCTAAAGCTTTTATGAGAGCTACTTTCTGTAAATGTCTGAGGGAAATCTCAGAAGCATTTTAAATCATGATGTACTTAAAACACTACTATAGGTTTTTGGTGGTGAATATTCATATTAAACCATTTAAAATGAAACACCAGATTATTCTTGTTAACAGTTTTTTGCTGGTTGAATGTTAGGGTAGTTTATGGGATAGAGATCTTCTGCACAGAGATTGTTCATTTCTGAACTATTACGCTTAGTGAGTAGTGTTAGACCAGTACTGCAGAAATTAAATATTAGAGTTTTAACAGCAGTACCTAAATACAGAGGCATTTTGTCTTGGATTGCTTCCCCCCCTCCCTTTCTTTTTAACTTGATGAAAGACCAAATCAAAATGCAGTACCCTATGTATCTTCCAGGTATTTTAAACACATTATATGAAAATGTCTTGATTGCAAAAACACAGTCAAAAGATTTGGAAATTGTATTGCATATATATTTGCATTTATTGCCTATCTTAAGCCAATTCAGAATTGCAAGTTTTTAGTGATATTGAAGATATTCCAAAAATATGAATAATGTTAGAAAATACAAAACATAGAATACACAAATAGGTCACACCATGGGATTATTTTAATTTCTTTTTTGTCAGGAAGACATAGACTGATATCTGAGATACCTTTTACCAGCATATATTGGTTTGTGGTAAGCAAAGCATGTGACATGGGCATGGATGCTTCCTTAGAATCACGCCCAATGAGGTCAAAGTGAAGGAATTAAGAAGGTGAATGTTCTGTTTATTTAAAAAAAAAAAGGGGGGGGGTCCTCTACAGAGACCATTATCATTTAGATGTAACATTCTTTGATTTTTTTCCTTTTTATAACTATGTATTTTTTAAACTACTGAACAAAGTGCTGTCTTGTTTAAATTTTTCTGTCTTTTGCTCTCATTGGCATAATCAGAGCAAAATGACTTTCTCTTAATAGAGCCTGACAATCTTGAATCTAACTTGCTGCCTCTTTTTCTCAGCCTATCATCTCTGTAATGGGACAAGGTAGTTGGCTTTAACAAATTCTTCTTTTATTGCTTGCTTATATCTTTTTGTTGTTGTTACGCAGAGTGGCATAGAATTGCTGATCAAATTGTTGTGTTGAATAACATCTTGAAATTGAAAGTTAGTGCGTTTCACAGTTTGAAACCAATAAAGAGCTACAATATTTCTGTTCACATGACTGCACTACTACTGAGTTTTTGGGAACCTTCTTGTATATTTATTAGTATGCTGCACTGAGAGTAGGAACTTGTTATTGTGCTGTGTGATATCTACAATTTTAGTGTGATATATTATAAGCACATGATTACCTCATTTATCTTAATTGCATAGGCTTTACACTGCCAAAGTAAAAACATGTATTTATAAAGCCAGACTACACTACTGAGGGCTTGTCAGAATATTCAGTACCTTATTACATCTATACCTTCCTAACAAAGTGTTTATGACATGTTTATAAATTTTTTTTTATATTGCTGATAAGAGGACAGTTCATATTATTGAAAGGAAATAAAAAGAAATTATAGAAAATAGAGACAATACTGAAAACTTTGGAAAGTTCATGGTTGCTTCTCTAACTATCCCTGAAAATACATGATCTGAATTCTAATTTACATTGATCTTTTTTCTGCAACATAAATGTATTTCAGAAGAAGCTGATATAATTAAAAGACTCTGTTCTCAATTTGAGACTTGTAAAATTGTTATTTATTGAAATTTTATTGAAAGAAATGGCATTTAGTAAAGCAAACAAGTCTGGTTAGAAAAATGCTATGAAAAATAGGAACTCCTTTAAACTAATATATTTATTTGTCTGCAAGGGAAATGGAGTAACTTACTGGGTCATCACGGAGATCTTGGAGGGCTTGTTTAGTGTTTAAAAAGAAATCCATTGGAATATATTTTGATTAGAAGGCATTCCCTTAAATTTCCCTTTTAAAGTTATTACTTCATTGCACAGAAATACAAAGAAAAATTGCATACCATATTGTTATTGAATATAATGAAAACAAATGTTTGGATTTCCCATCTTGCTCAGCAAAAATAGACAAGTAACAATATATTTGGCAGTGGGAGGTGATAATTGGATACCCCTGAAGTTGCCCCACTGTCTGAGAACTTTCCCTGCTGGTTTTGGTGAGGATCTAAAAAGTCTAAAAAGATTTCCCAGGGATGCTTTTGCTGCTATTTGTTCTGTCCTGCAGCCAAAATACGTTTGTCGAAAGACACAAGAAGTAGCAGATATAGTTTTTAGAAATTTGACAACTTTTTATTTTGAATAAAAATCTCTTTTATGAAGACTTCATTTGAGACTTGTATTCACAGAATCGCACACAGAATGGTTGAGGTTGGAAGGGACCTCTGGAGATCATCTAGTCCAACACCGCTGCTCAAGCAGGTGCACCTAGAGCACATTGTCCAGGATTGCCCAGACAGCTTTCGATTATCTCCAAGGAAGGAGACTCCACAACCTCTCTGGGCAACCTGTTCCAGTGCTCTGTCACCCTCACAGTGAAGAAGTTTTTCCTCATGTTCAGATGGAACTGCCTGTGTTTCAGTTTGTGCCCATTGCCTCACGTCCTGTCGCTGGGCACCACTGAAAAGAGTCTGGCTCCATCCTCTTGACACCCTCCCTTYAGATAYTTGTACACRTTGATAAGATCYCCYCYYMRCCTTCTCTTCTCYAGGCTAAACAGGCCCAGCTYTCTCAGCCTTTCCTCATAAGAGAGATGCTCCAGTCCCCTAATCATCTTTGTAGCCCTTCGCTGGACTTGCTCCAGTAGTGCCACATCCCTCTTGTACTGGGGAGCCCAGAACTGGATGCAGTACTCCAGATGTGGCCTCCCCAGGGCTGAGTAGAGGGGGAGGATCACCTCCCTCGACCTGCTGGCAACACTCTTCCTGATGCACCCCAGGATACCATTGGCCTTCTTGGCCACAAGGGCACATTGCTGCCTCATGGTTAACTTGGTGTCCACCAGCACTCCCAGGTCCTTCTCCACAGAGCTGCTTTCTAGCAGGTCAGCCCCCAACCTGTACTGGTGCATGGGGTTGTTCCTCCCCAGGTGCAGGACCCTGCACTTGCCTTTGTTGAACTTCATGAGGTTCCTCTCTGCCCACCTCTCCAGCCTGTCCAGGTCTCTCTGAATGGCAGCACAGCCCTCTGGTGGATCAGCCACTCCTCCCAGTTTGGTATCATCAGCAAACTTGCTGAGGGTGCACTGTGTCCCTTCATCCAGGTCACTGATGAAGAAGTTGAACAAGACTGGACCCAGTACTGACCCCTGGGGGACACCGCTAGCTACAGGCCTCCAACTAGACTCTGTGCCACTGATCACAGCCCTCTGAGCTCTGCCATTCAGCCAGTTCTCAATCCACCTCACTGTCCACTCATCTAACCCACACTTCCTGAGCTTCCCTAGGAGGATGTTATGGGAGACAGTGTCGAAAGCATTGCTGAAGTCTAGGTAGACAACATCCACTGCTCTCCCCTCATCTACCCAGGCAGTCATCGCATGATAGAAGGCTATCAGATTGGTTAAGCATGATTTCCCCTTGGTGAAGCCATGCTGACTACTCCTGATCACCTTCTTGTCCTCCACATGCTTGGAGATGGCYTCCAGGATGAGCTGCTCCATCACCTTTCCAGGGATGGAGGTGAGGCTGACTGGCCTGTAGTTCCCTAGGTCCTCCTTCTTGCCCTTTTTGAAGACTGGGTGACATTGGCTTTCTTCCAGTCCTCAGGCACCTCTCCTGTTCTCCATGACCTTTCAAAGATGATGGAGAGTGGCCTAGCAATAACATCTGCCAGCTCGCTCAGCACTTGTGGGTGCATCCCATCGGGGCCCATGGATTTGTGGTATCAGGTTTGCCTAAATGATCTCTAACACAATTCTCCTCAACCAAGGGAAAGTCTTCCTTTCTCCAGACTTTTTCTCTTGCCTCCAGGGTCTGGGGTTCCTGAGGGCTGGCCTGAGCAGTAAAGACTGAAGCAAAGGCGGCATTCAGTAACTCTGCCTTCTCTGCATCCTTCGTCACCAGGACACTCACCCCATTCAGCAAAGGGCCCACATTTTCCCTACTCTTCCTTCTGTTACTGATGTATTTAAACAAGCCCTCCTTGCTGTCCTTGGCATCCCTTGCCAGATGAAACTCCAAATGGGCCTTGACCTTCCTAGTCCTATACCTGCATGCTTGGTATAGGTCCTAATTTTTGATGGCAATTGCATTTTCTAAGGAATTTAACATTTATGTTGGTTAAAGAAATATCCTAGAACTTCTGATGTAGTTATGGGATAGGAAATGGATATGAACCTTTACCAGTGTATCTTCTGGAGTTTGAAGACATGCAGGTCCCGTGCTTTTGCTGCACCTCTTATCTGACAGAGTGTACAGAAGTGAAATTAATGCCTTTGTTTCTTTCTTGGTTTTTCTTTGCTATTTTGAAATCTCTCCCTAAGTCTGAAAACTACAAGTTTCTTCTGCTACTGACATTCCTGTGTAGCACAGGAGTTACTTACAGAGCAAAAAGATTCAAGAGGGGTAAAACCAGTGGCAAAAGTTATATTGATACAAAGTATTTGGAGACCTCTTCCGTCCTTGACTCTAGCAATGTTTAGTGTCTGCAAAGAGGTTAATGTCTGGGGATTAGTTCTGTTACTTCTGTGGAAATGAAAAGATTTAAGTAAGATGTGCAGAATTAGAGCAACTGCTGCATATAGGTGACAAGCTGATAGAAAGACAGGATCTGGAGAATAGTACCTGAATTAAACTCCTAATACCCACCTCCTCATTCTCAGCCAGTGAGGGGAATAACAGCTGAGGTTCTTATTTATGGAAACTTTCCTCTTATCTTTACTCTTTTACTATTTGTTTGTAGGAATTGGCATTCAGCTTACAGAATAAGACATCTACAGTGTTGACATGTATCTGTCTATATGTGACCTAAGTGTCTAAGTTCTTATTACAGTCAGCGAAGATCTGATCAATACAATCATGCAGTCTAGGGAATTATTAACTCATTCTAAAATAGAAACCTGTTTTTGGTCAGCTTAATCTATAAATTTAATCCTACCCTGAGTATCTGGTATGTTTTCAGTACTGGTACTGATATATTGAAGAAAATCTGGGAACAGTGGGAAGGCAAATCAAAAAAGGAAAGAACCAGACCCCCTAATTTTAGGCACTTTAGCATCTTCAGAGAAGATGTCAGCTAGTTTTTGCAAACTCAACTACAAGGATTTCTGTATAGTCAGTGGGAAAAATGGCTAAGATGTACATGCTCATCAAGCTCCAGCAGAAGTGACCAAAAGTGAATATGAGGCACAGGCCGTATATCAGGCACCTCTCTTCTTTTGAGATGCCTGGCACTAGGGTACTTCTCTGAGGTGTACAAGCAGAGCTGTGGCTGCTTGGCAGCATCTGGAGGAAGGGTTTCTGCCTCTGCACAGAAGCTGCTTAGAGCAACTTGTTGTTCACCCTCCTCAGCCTGGGAAGGTTCAGTCCACGTTGTGAAAGAGTGACCCCACTACCACTGTTATGGTGGTTTTCTGGGGAAGAGCGCCCCTTGTTCCTGGCGAGTTGAACCCCAGTGCAGCCAGAGATTTAGGAGTTTGGGGAACAAAACAAACCTGTATAAAGATCAATAGTAGATTTCAGTCTAGTGGTTCAAGCAGTCTTTTGAAGCAACTGTAATGAACTTTTGTCCCTGATCCGTGTTCATGTGCAACTCATTAGTCATTGCATAAAATACACAAGTTGTCTAGGGCTTGGTTGTGATGACAATTTGTAGAATTCATATTTATAGGAAGTTGGGACTTGTGTACTTTGCTATTAGTTAGTGCTTTTCTAGTAACTGTCAATAGAAATCTTAGTATTTACGTTCTAAATTATATAAACATTGAGTAGTGGTATCTTTATTTGTTACAATAAACACAGTTCCTATCTTAGATGGAATTAAACTACTGTGGTAGAAACATTTGTAACAGCTTCAATGAGAGACAAGTATTTAAATTGGCTTGTCTGGTAGATTAATATTTAAAGTTATTATCCAACAGCAGCACAGGGGGAAAGTTCAGTATACTCCACTGAATTACAAACACCTTTTGCCTAAACTAAGTACGACTTACTGGAATTGACAACTTAACTGTTTTTCTATTAGTATCGTGCTGTACTTTACTCATGGGCAAACATGCAATTTCCATCTTTCATCCATAGTATTCTTTTATTTTTTTTTAATATGCCAACCAAGTGTCTAACAGCAAAATCAGTTATTTCATTATTTATAAGTAATCACACCCTTAGTGTATACAGGCCAGTAAATCATACACAGGTTTTTCTATCGCTTTGATGCTTGCATTCTAATTTGGAAGTAGTTACGTGAGGCAGTTTGGTAGAGGTGTGCAGTCAATGCATTATGGTAGTGTAAAAGCTGCAAAAGAGATCCTGGTGCTGCTAACATGACTGTATCTAGTACTTTCTTATGAGTATCAGGTCTGGGCAATTTCACCAGAATTCTGAGAATTTTCGGGCCATTCTTTCCTTCTCACTGTCAAGTATAGACCATCACTCCCTAAAGGTTAATGAAAAGTACTTTGGTGCTTATGGTAAGTTAATGCTTTGCTGAAAGCGTAGAGTCATTAAAAAGCTTTCCCAAACTCATTTTGTTATATTTGGTACTGCTTGTGTAGTCTTGTAACAGTTCTGTTACTAAGGCTGGTGTAATTCTGAGTTGTTTTCATAAATCCTTTTTATCTAGACAGGATTTAATTCTTGTGTCTTGTGACACAATTTAACCCAAAGGTTTGGTTTAATAAATGTTTCTTATAAATGTTAGATATAAATGTTAATTATTTCATCTGAGATTTTATTCTGTTGTACCAATAATAAATACATGACATTTTATGTTCAAAATATTCTTTTTGGCAAAAGGAACACACCATGTACATGAAGCCAAGAATTTATTGCTGATCTAATCAAAATCTTAGCAATCTAATCAAAAGACAACAAACAGTTATTACTAGTCCAGTTTCAAAAATACTAACACAGAGTCTAAATTAATACCGAAAAGCCTCATTAATAATAATACTTGTAGTACTGTTATACAGGGAAAGTTACTAATTTCTGGTGCCGTGCTTACCCTTCCAATGTCACCCTGGGTCCTAAGGTGGCTGGTGTCAGTCTTCCTCAGGAAGGTAGGAGGCAGGAGGGGTCAGGGTGAGTCTTCTGCCATCTTTGCTGGGAGGAATTTCATGCTGGTTGGACTCCTTCCTCCTCAGCCTTGGGGTCCACTTTTCGGTATTCCCATGCGCCGCCCGCCCGCGGTGCTGCGGCGGGGCGCTGCGCGGCGAGGGCTGAGCGCGGCCCGGGCGCCCCCCGGGGCGGCTCAGCGGCCCCAGGGCTGCTGGCGGGGGGGGCCGCAGCGGCTCCCGCGGTTTGCCAGACCCTTCCCGCGGGCGGCGCTGGCAGAGCTCGAGCTCACGCCGCGGAGGCGACGGGCGCTTGGCCGCGAGGCCGGCGCGGCAGCGAGCGCAGCCCGGCTCCGGCCGCGGGGAGGGAGCCCGCGCCAGCCCCGAGCCGCCGCGCTCAGCGCCCGCGCAGCCTCCCGCCTCTCGCCTCTCGCCGCCAACCGTAAAGATCATATTTACTGGACTCTACTTGGCAAAAGCTTTTCAGGTGTGTACTTATATCAACTCACTAGCATCCAGAAATAGGCACTGAAGTCAACAGCTGACTGTTTGTAGGTTGGGAACACTTGCGGTTTTGACTTTGGTGGTTTCTCTGAGTTATGAGTTCCCTGCATCCCTGAAAATCAAGCTACTGTCTGTAAGCATCTTTGGTTAAAGATATTTGTAAAGGTAGGCCAAAGTTCATAGTTAACTCGCCTCATAATAATTAATTTGTCTTCTCATTGAGGCTCCTGTCTTATGGACTTAATTCATTTTTAGCTTTAGAACAAATCTTCTTTTTTGCTTTTATAGGTTAGACTGTCTTCTCAGGCCAAGGCTCAGAGCCTTCTCAGGCTCTTCTGACATGAATCTAGCAAAAAGGAGAGTACTGTAAAGGGTAGGCCAGAAGGTGAAATGTAAGCGAAGCTGTCACAAACTAAAATCCAAACTCAAGCATGTTGTAATTTACAGGAATGCATGACATCTTTTTGTGTGGAAATTTTTAAAACTAATTTCTAATGAAAGTAATCAGAGTGGCTATTAAGATTCCACTTTTCCTACTCTTAAGAGACATCCAACATGTCTTCAGTGCTTCTTCATAATCATGACATGTATACGGTGGGTTATGATTCACACCGGTGGGTGGCAAAGGAGCCTGGCACGCATTTATTCCTGGGAGACTTGGACTCTGTTTCAGAATCACGTTCCATGTCAAATTTTTGGCTCCCAATTAGTGATGACACTGATGTACAGAATGAGGAACTGGATTGTTTGGAGGGAGAGAGATTGTCTGTTGTCTAAAAAATTACAACAGTTACACATTCAGCACATTGGGTTTGACAAGGTAGAACTGAGGCTACATGAAATGGTTGGTGAAAATTTTATTTTGAGTGAAACAAGACCAGTACTGCAATGTGGCAGAAATGGTGGAAAACCGGAGTAGCTTGAATTTAACTACTTGGATCCTCTAGTTGGTTGCTTGGTGGCATCTGGTTTCCAATATATTAGTTATTTTGAAGTTATTTGGAGGTCAGGAACTTGAACATATGAGAAGCACAAGAGAAAGCGCAGGAAAAAAGGGAAAGACTTGTGGTCACATGAGTTGTGATGCACTTGTACGTCAGCATCCAGAGTCCTTTGCTAGAAGGAGTAAAATGTTGAAGATGAGGGCTCCTTCCTCGTCTTTGTCTGTCAGGAGCACTGTGATATCAACATTGATGATTTCTTCCTCACTCTAGAGTCCACTTGGAAACTTTTCTGCATGTTTACTGTCGTGCGTTACACCTTGGTTTTTTTCTCTTTGGTCTGCAATTCCACATTGCATCTGAATCTATTGCATATGGAGTGTCCTACATATTGGATACTTGTTCTTTGTTCTGTTACCCTTGCAACTGGTTTTGCCCAGATCTGCATTTCTTTCAGTGACCATGGGTGTTTTTTTTACAGTCCTGGGGCCTCCATTGTCCACTTTCTCATCATCTCATGCTTTTATTTCTCCAGACCGTATTCATAGGCCCATTTTCAAGGCCTGTGCTCTCATACCATGCGTGTATTCCTCCGCACTACACCGTTAGGCTAGAGTCACAGATATTTCCTTCTGCACAGGACAACTACTTGTTACTACTGTCTATGAAAAAGTTATGATTATACCACACAATTGTTCAAATGTAAGCAAAATTTAAACAAATTAGGCAGCAGTCACCTGGGCCACCTGGGAAAATTGCTGTTTCCACTAAACAAGTTAAAACAAAGCTCCAGGCAGGCCAAGGCAGGCTTAGACAAAGCAAGTCTGACAGATGTCAGTCCCAAGGCCGTGCAAAGGTGGTGCAAGGACTGGCAACAGCAATGCTACAGGGCTGCCAAGGAGTAAAGAAAGCAGTACGTCTGGGAAGAAAATAATGACATAAAGAAGTAAGTCTTAGGAAGGGTGCATTGCTTATGTTGTAGCAATAGGCTGTTACTTGACATTTTATAGTCAATTTGTTTTACAGTTTGGGGATATCTTTAGAATATTTCCTATTTGCCTCACCGTAGCAGGAAAACTGTTGTCTGAAAGGTGGTAGTTTAAAATGTTTAAAAGGTGGTAGTAAAGTGTTCTCACTGAAATAAATATTACCCTGATTCTGTACAGAATTTATTTCAGTGATTACTCTGCCTGTAGTTATTCAAGCTTTCTATTAGGCAACAGGAAAATTTACTGAAAAATGTTCCAAGATATGAAGGTGTTCTCCAAATTTATCATGCAAAAAATGAACAAGAAATTTTACAGTGATTGGATTTCTGTAACTTTTTATAGACTAATGGGGTCTATATAAACTGGTCCATTCTATTCCATCCTCCTTTCTATGGGTGTTCCACATACATGTCTACATAGAAGAGATTGTAAAAAATAAATAATAGTTTTGGCCTTTTAATTTAATAAGTGCTAAAGTATTAAGTTTTACAGGCTATTTATAATTCAGGTTCATGTTTTTAGTGTTCCTTTCCTGTTTCTCAGTTGAGTATAATGGGACCCATTGAGGAAGATTTAAGTTAAATAAAAATATAAGAGAAAGTTCTTGCACTGAGCAGCTCAAAGTGTGACTAGGCAGAAGATTTGAAGATTGGTAGAACCGGAATTTTAATAATCTCATTTTATTGCTGAGGGGACTGTGTTATAATAGGTTGCAGGAAAGTTGTCAAGCTTTACTTTAATTCATTGTTTTTGGAATAATATCTTGGCTTTTCCGTACTGAAAGCTTTGTCTCTGTCTGAGCTATTTCTTTAAAGCGTGTTTTGTTGTCATATATTATGGGTCTGGGACAGTTGCCTGTGATTATATGATTGCCCATGAATGCTCTGCTAATGGTATTTTTCCTGAAGAAAAATATTGACTCATTTGTTTTGAACTCCCACTCCACCCACATGTGGTAGTGTAGAATTATGTAAATTTTGTAAATGAGAAAAGTTAAGTTGTACCAAGTGTAATAATGTTTATTTAAATGTGGATCTCTCTTATTTTGGTCTGTTTTGAATGACTGTTATGAAAGGCCTGTTTCAGCACATATATGAAGACTTAGGTTTTTATATTTAATGCTTAAAAATATCACCCTATAAGAAATTGTAACACAACAGAGTAGAAGACCTTTCATTTCTAATTAAACAAACCAGTCTTACTTCCATTTATCAAATATATATTATATATATATTATATATATATTATATGTATATATATTATATATATATATTATATAGATTTATTGTAAACATTTATTGTCATTTAAAGCTTATATCAATTTTGTCCCCTTCCAGCCTAGTTTGCTCTTGCAAGTGAGGTTTTGTGCCTTTGATAAGAGCAGCAGTGCGCACTAGGTACATTGTCCACCAAGCTGATTTAAACCACACTTTCATTTCTTTTGAAGTCTTTATAGATACGGAGATATTATATTGAACTCAAGACATTACTGTATCAAAAAATGTGTAGAATAGCTAAAAATGCTTCAATGCACAACAAAACTGAGAATAACATTGTGAGGATTTCCTTATGAAATGCAGCAAAACAAAGGAGGTAGTGTTGTTCCATTTCAGGACATCCTTTATTTAGATTGTAAAGGTATATTTATTATACTGTCTTTTTATTATGACTTAATATTTCTTTTTCATAGTGGTTTTAATTGTGGAAAAATGGAAACTTAACTACAAGGGATGAATTGCATTAGATGCTATTCCAGGAGTACAATACCCTGCATAAAAAGCTTGAATGAATGTGCATTTAAGCTCCAGTATAGGCAAAGCTTTTGGGAAGTACTACAGAAACCATCAAAGTCTTTACAATATAACAAACAAACAAACAAACAAACCCTGTAAACTCTCTGGACAAGGCTACATAGCATTTGGGCACTTCCAGAAATGAACAAACTGAATGAATAAAGAGAGAAAATGGCGCCTTCCCCCCCCCCTTGTTAAACCTTTCCTTTGCTTTATTGCCAAGTTAAGAGTTGGTATTCTCCCTTTCCACCCCCCTTTTTTTTTTTTACTTTCGGAAAAGAACTAGCAAATTGACTGAAAACAATTGTTTTAATTCATCTTAGTTTAGAAGTCTTTCAAGTTGAATTGCAGACTTTTTTCAGAATATTGACTTTCTCTAGAATATGTAATTGTGATGCTTTAGATGAAACTTGAAAGGATAAAACTGTGGCATAAGACTCCTCCCTTTACCTCTTAGTTAAAACGTTTACTTTTATCCTAGGAAATGTCTTTCTGATATATGGCTTTAGTGCCTGAAGGGAGTCAGCAGGAATGAATCACACCAGGTGATGGAGGTGTGATGGAGAAGATTGAAACAGTGATTAGGGTTCTTAATTAGTAAGCATCTACAGGCTATAAATTAGTGCCAGCAGAACTAATTATAGCTACTTTTATTTGGATTTGGTGACAAGTACATCAAGGTTTAGGAGGCAATTTTAATGTGAGGATTAAAAGAAAATGATACTTGTTTATGTGATGTGATACAGATGCATTTCAAACATTCACAGATAAATTGAATTTTTTTCTATTGTTATATCCCTTAGGCCCTTATATTTGTTACCCAGGGGACATTTTTGTTTGAACTCTGATTTACAAGATTTTCTCCTTCTACTTTGATCCCCAGTGGTGAATTCTGATGGATGGTAAAGACTTACTTCATATGCATAAATTTGGGAAGCATAGCTGAGAGTTTTTCTTTTTTTTGTATATATGTACTGTCTTTTCATTATTTCTTCATGAGGACAGGTGTAAAGGAGGGGAAGTCAGACAGATGTGGAGAATGCTGCCTCTCCCTCATTTAGATCTGTTGGCATTGGTTCTAGAAAAGCAGATACTCTTGGCAGATATCTTTGGCCGAAGTACCTAGTGGATACCGTTGTCCAGGCTCTTTTGTTTTTCTGTTACGCTGGTCTGCTCTGGATTAATATGAAGCTATTGGTCATCATGTAGTTTGCAAATACACTGGGTCCTGATGTTGAGCAAATGTTTGGTCATTAGGGATCTCCAGATAGTTTGGTCTATTTTGATGACTTTAAATGTGTCATTATCCTCCTTATTTTCTCTGTAGTACTGCTATAAGAAACGGAGTTGTATTGTAATGCAGTATGGCAACCAGATATTAGAAATTTTGTTGAGATATCACTGTTGACTGATGTTTTGTCACAGCCTAAGCAGTCTGTGGGTAGAATGGAATTTCTCTTTTTCTGGTTAGTAAGCTTTCTGCTTTCCTTCCACTTCTCCTTTACCTCCCTGCTTTGGCAGTTTAAATCATCATTTCCTTTTTTTGCTTTTGTTGTATTGAAGCTGTACTGTAATTCTGACCCTCATTAAACCATAGGAGGCAAACAGCTATATTAACGCTATGATCTCCAAGCACATCAAAATGACC
Organism: Apteryx rowi; assembly: GCF_003343035.1. Classification (NCBI taxonomy): domain Eukaryota; kingdom Metazoa; phylum Chordata; class Aves; order Apterygiformes; family Apterygidae; genus Apteryx; species Apteryx rowi. The sequence goes on along the minus strand of NW_020449864.1, from coordinate 803,181 downwards.
TCTCATAATGCAATGGACTGGTGTTTTTACTCACCTTTCATCTGGCCTAGTTCAGATTCCCTGTTCATCATCTGTGTTGCAGGATCTATTGTTCATATTTTTGATTAGAGGCTGTTTGATGGATAATGTATCTAGAGTTTGTTGAATCTGACTCTCAAGTTGAGTCAGTTTTAGTCCTCCTCAAGCCTCCTACTCCTCCTGACATTTCTGCATCAGAAGGAGTAATATTCTCTGACTCATACCTTTTTTTTTTTTTAAGAGATCAAAGGGAATTCAATGTGAAGAAAGCATATCGACATATATCAAACAGGAAACTTTCAGAATATTAGTGCAATCTAGTGAACACTTTCATGGCCCCTTACTTTCTGGCTTCTGATAGCTTCCTAGGAAGTCCCCCCCCCCCCCCCCATATCTTTTTGGTTCAAGAATCTGTAGATCTGAAAAGCGGACTGCTAAGGAGACTGTTCCTTTTGATTAATAAGTGAATATATTTGCTGTAGAGCCAAGAATGGAACATCTTGTAACTGTTGGCAGCATTACTAAAAGAATAAGTATCCTCATGGAAGGGGGCAGAGCATAACGAGAGTTTGGATCAAGAAGAAAGAAGAAAGTCTTAGAAAGGCTTTCAAGAGTTGTTGCATTGTTGCATTACTGTAAACAGCTATCTGTTTTCTTCTGGATGTGGTCCAGTGACTGCAGGAACTAAACAAGTCATTTTCAGGCTTGTACGATTCTGAAACTGGACAATTTTTTTAGCTACTTGACTTCCCTTCTTCCTTTCTGGCAGACTCTGCCTGACTTTATATGTCTAATGCCAGGAATGTGGCATTCATATTTTTTAGCTCAGGAACTTGCCACTGCAAATCTGCATAAGACTGCTCTAATTTTTGATTCTGAAGTGCTCGAGTTTGCTCTGCTAAAGAAAACTTGAGCATATCGCGTATGATGTTTGGGAAAACTCTTTCAGGGGGTTCATTCCAAGATGAGCAGTCAGAAAGAAAGCCCGCGTTTGAGTTTCTCCAAAGTAGAGGAGATGGGAATTAAAGAATGGTCTCCTAGTCTTTAAAATTCTCTAGTGGCTGTGGAGTTAGCAGGTCAATGCCAGCTCCTTCTCCTCCACTACTGTTTCTGTGAAGGAGGTGCCTGGGAAGTAGCTGGAGCATGACATACTCTGGCTATCTCTCTAGTTGTGTTATGACTGGGTGTTGTTCTCAAATGTGACAAGTAAAAGCACTTCCCTGCGTTGGCCTTGTATTCTCTGAACCTGAGACAGAAAACACTTCCTGACTGTGTGTCATCAGGGATCTGCTGCATCCAGCAGATTTTGGATGCTGCAGAAAATCTGGCAGCCCATGTATTTTCACACATCTCACAGCCTGCTCCTAAGCGTCAAAGACTAGCATGTGTAAAGGAAGCAGCGCTCTTGAGGAAGCTGTTTGTCCACCAGCTACTTGATCTGACAGTTTTAGCCTTTTGATTCCTCTCCTTCTCAGGAAAAGCGGGGTGTGTGTGTGTGTGTGTGTGTGTGTATTTTAAGTCACAAATTTCAGTTGAGTATTTTTAAAGGCACAGGTATGGTACTAGTAGGCAATAATAATTTACATCTGTAGAACCAAAGTCCCGCTAGATTTATCAGGGGGATTTCTAGTACCTGCATGTGAATTTCAGTGAACATTAGGAAACTTTCTGAATTTTTTTGCTTTTCTTGGTTTGCATTTTATAGGTATAGCTAAAAAACAGTCACTACAACTAAGGCAAAGTTCTTCATCAGTATTTAGACATGTAGTACTGACTGACTGTGTGGTAGCAGGGTGTATGTGTAATATAGTATGTGTGGTTATTTATATATGTGTGCATGTAGTTCTGTATCTTTCAGGATCTCTGCATAAAAAATTCACCCAAATGTCATTAATTATTTTAGTATCTAGATGCTGTAGTAAGTTTCTTTTCTAGATTGATGGAAGTAGTTACCAAGTGAGTGATGCTCATTCTGTCATCAGGTGATTTGAAAGAGGGATTTTGCTTAATAATTCGTGACAGGCTATCACTCAGGGTAGTACTATAAAAATGGAGCATTTGTGAAGACAAGGAAATTTCATTAGCTTAACTTTTGCTTAATTTGCACAACACTAACAATTAAAAAATGTAAAAGTTCCAGGAAGGGAATGCTTTTCTTAGAATATATGCACATTCCTTGGAAATATATACATATATATGTATGTGTGTGTATAAAAATGTGTGTGCGTATGTGTATATATATACATACATATAGATAGACTGAGGCGTGTCTCATATATTTCTTTAATCTCCCTCTTCCTATAAACAATTTTTTGCATTTTGTTTTCCAAGTTTTATACAATCTGAAAACATTTCTACATCAGGATACCTCTTACACAATATTAATTTAGCTTGATTTGTAGTGACCTATGATAAAACAGAAGTTAATTTGATTCTTTCTGTTATCATATGAATAAATGGGCACTGTGTATGTGGAAGAACATTAGTAAACTAATGTGACAAGTATTATCAGCCTCATAATCTGAGTCAAGAGAAGTGACATTTTCCAGATCAGGACTTTAAGCATGTGCCTACTCTATTAAAATTGTGAGCCCTGTGAACACTAAAGACTTTCAGTCCCAAGGAATTATCTGATTTGATCCCTCCAAGCACTGCTGGAGGTGGTTTACTACCAGCGTGGCGTGGGCTGCAGGGGGTCTGGCCGGAGGCGGTGAGGGCTGCTGCGAGGCTGACGGAGCCAGGCCGTGTCCTCCAGCCAAGCTTGGGGGCGCAGGCTGCTGGGGGACGTGGGCTCTGCCCGCTCACTTGCAATGAAGATCCGGTTTCCTCCTTGGCAGGAAAGCTGAGTCTGGGAGCTGGGGTGGATATTCGGTTTCCTACCTGGTGCAGCACTTCTCTGTCCTTTAGCCGATAAGAAAGACGAGTGATCTGTTCCCGAAGTGGCAGAACATTACTGTGTCCTCCAGCTGATAGTCAAGATCTCCTTTTGGAGCTGAAAGGGAAATGCTGTTTCATTTTAAGGGGGAGGGGGGGAAATCAGTTTGCTGAGTGGCAGGCAACAGTGTGTGTCCTCTAGCTGATACCAAAGACTTGGTTCTCACTGGCTTTGAGGACGGGGGGAAAAGAGGGAGGGAAGCTTTTAGTGTTTGGGTTAGCACTGAAGTACTTAATTTGTAGGTGGGCAGGTGATAGTTCCTGCTGTGTATAAAATAATGCAGAACCTTGATAAAACACATTATTAATTTCAGTTGAAAATGGCTTAGCTTCTCTATAACACTGAAAAGAAAATTAAAGGCTGTCTAATGTTTTCTGCAAAATACACATTTTGCTCCTTATCTTCTGTAAACAGATGTTTTGATGTGATTTCTTTTATCATAAATTAGTTTTCCAATATTTCTTGCATTCAAGTATTTCTAGCCATTCATAGGGTGTCTAAAACATTTTTGTGTAACAAAATTAAAAGTTGATGAAACAACCCCCACAAGCAACAATAATAAGAAAAAACCTGCATATGTGGTTGAGGAGTGACTATGCTCGTGAAATAGGTCGGCTTATCCTTGTAGCAAATGATAGTCGCGAATTGCTTTGACATATTATCTTCTATGAACTTAAAATGTCGTTAGTTTAATATTTATTATGCTTCATTAACTATACACAAGTTGCTAAATGATTTAATTTTCATAACTGGGAATTATCTTTGCATAATTCACATAATTAGGACATGTTACTTTACTCAGAACTTTGTTCTGTCTCAGAGTAAGTGAGAATTTGGCTGTTAATGAGAAGACCAGCTACTGTTAGAGGACTCTTTATTACAGTAGAGTATTTATTTTTCAGCCCAAGCAGATGGGGAAAGTGAAGTGGATAAAGAGGTGAAAGTGAATAACATTTTCTTTTAATTTGCATCTATTGACGTTGTTCGTTTGAGTTAACACAACATATCTGATGTTTCAAAATCCTTTTGCATCAGTTACCTTGTTTCCTTGAGTTACCAGTTAGTCCTGTATGTAACACTTTATACCATAAATATATATGTTACAATACACAAAGTACAATCTCTGATGTTTAAAATAGATTCTCCAATAAAACATGCTTCCCTTTTAGAGGGATGATGTGTATGTAAATGTCATACTTGTCATGAAATATTGAGATTAAATTTCTCTACAAGAAAACATTATATCATCTTCAGATAAAATAATCTCTTGCAGGCTGAGATATCAATAACTTTAATGATTACTGAAAATAAGGCTATTCTTGGCTCTCTTGTAAATTAATTGTTTTTATTAACTAAGTTCCAGCAGTCAACACATGATGAGTAACCTGCCATGTTTTTGTTTTTGGTTTTTCTTTGGTAAGTGCAGCAAGTATCAATGAAGATGCAGAAACTTTTAGTCTTCAGTCACTGCTAGATCTATTTACTCGCACACCAGACAAGTATCGGCTTGGAATCACAACGGTTAGCGAAGCCGTGAAGGGACACTGTCACCTTGAGTCAGACTTCAGATATAAGTTTCTGTGTACCAAAAGGTTAGAAAATTTTGTTTATAATTGAGGAATATCTTTTAGTTTGGCTTTGAGTTTCACGTGTAGAATTTGGCTAGCATCTGACTGACAAAATGAAAATGTGGTAATGAAATACAATAAAAGGGAAAAGGTTAGATGATTCTTATTATTCAAGATGAATGTATAATGCAAAAACCAATAGTAATCAATAATGAGATAAAAGTAAGTGTTATACTGGCTTTAATAATTCAACAGAATAATAGCATGGAGAGAAACTTATGTTTTAAAAATGAGTGATTTTCAATTTACTGTTTCTCTTTAAAGCATCTTTTATTTTTACCAGCCTCCAGCTGAGTTATAGACCAAGGAGGATAAACATTAGGACTGCGATAGCACCAAATGTCCTTGCTGAGATACTGTATTTCATCTCTTGCAGATGAAGCTGTAATACATGGGCTCAAATAACTCTTAAAAAGTTGCTGCTCTGAAGTCAGCAATGATAAAGTCAATGCTTTCTCATATTTAGTATATGTAATTTTCTGGTTATTATTAGGCAATACTGACATATTTTTTAATATATGCTTTTGGAATTTCTCACATTTTTTCCCATATTCTTATAGGCACATTTTTTTCCCCTCATTTTACTTTAGAAAAAACAAACAAAATGAAAGAAAAATGCTCTCCCAAAAGTACAGACATTTTGATTGTCCACTGTTTTATAGTCAGGGCTTTTTGTTGATAGACTCATTCTCTGGATGTAAAGGAAGAGGCAAAATGCTAGTTGCAGGTGTCACAGGTATATGGGAAGAAAACCAGAACAGCGGTTCAGATGCAGAAGAGTGAGGCTTGCAAAGCATTTTGAGGCAGGATTGATTTATGATGGGACCTGGAAAGTCACAGTGACGTTGACCTTTAAAATGAGTCTGGGTGCAGAAACCAAAATATTTTTCATCTGAATTAGTGGACTTAGTTGTCTGGTTCAATAGTCATCCTGGCTTAATATTTCAATAACTCTGTTTGTTAAAAACACCTCCCCCAAAAAACTCCTCCTTTTAATAAATGAAATGTACATACTAGTGTCTTCAAAGTGATTTAAGATGGAATATTTTTTAAGTGAAGTAAAACAAAGTAAGAGTTAACTGAAAGGTGAAGCAGTCACCAACACATCTTTGCCCTCAGGCCTTTTACAAGGTCAAGACCACCTTGAAAAAAGCCCTGAGGCCCAAACTCTTCATTTTAGCCTCATCCTTCCCATCAGGCTATTCATCACACACAACTAAGTTACTTCTATTTTTTTTTTTTTCACATGGAATAGTTGGTGTGATTTTCCTAAAGGGACCATTTGAAGTCTGTGCTAAGTCACTGGTTTCCTGGAATTTCCTTTTTTTTTTTTTTGCCTTTGGGAATTGTGGCCGACCTTATTACATCTCTGACTAACTTGTTTTCATGTATTTTCCCTTCTCTATTTGAAGTGTGACAGCAAAATTCTTTTCCCTTCCCAGTATGCTGCACTTGATGGCTCCTACCTTCTTCCTTTCCTTTATTGTGAGAGGACCCCACCAAGTTTTTTACAAAATATTCTAAGTCCTTAATGCTTTTCCTTTTTGTAGAAAGCCAATAAAGGGCAGCTGGTCCAAGAAGCTGTTTAGGGGTCTCATGTGGCTTTCCTTATGTACTGTTTTCTCTTTGTTTAATATAGACTTTCCTGAAAGTTTTGCAATCACATGCAATATCTTCCCCCGCCAAGACAAATATGTTTTTCTAATCAGAAGGCAAGGAATTATTCTGCCCAGTTTCAAAGTAGATGAATGTGATAATTATTTGGAAGCTGAAATTCGCTTTTCTGTAACTCGGTATACAACATGAGAATCTTCATTTCATGGAGGAAACAAAATTATATTTCACATGAGAACTCAAATGTCTGTTTTACTTAGGCTGTTTATGTGAAGTTTGTTATGTAAGACTAATGTTTCATTATGTCCTTTTTCTTCCCACTCTTTCCATGCCACTGTGTTGCCTTTAACCTTATTAATTATACAATGATGGCTATTTGGTCCTTCAGAAATACTATTAATAATTTTTCATAAGTGTGCTACAGGATTCTGAACAAGGAGAGTCATAAATAAAGTTTTTAAGTCATTATTTAAGAGAGGTCAGGCTTATAGTTAAGCATGTACTTAAGTGCTGGCCAGAACTGATTTTGCTCTGATAGCTCAGTTACTAGTGGTCCGTCATCTTTCCTTCTCTTCTTTCCTTTGTTTCCAATATTAGTTTTATAGTCAATTAACTAGGTGACAGGAGAGACAATGAAGTGCATGTGATGGATGTTAGTTCCTGCGCCACTGGAGATGTTGAAGTACCACAGTGATGGGAGTCTTATTCTGCATATGAGCCTACGTAGAGTACAGTAGAGTCTTAATTTCATTCTTCTGTGATTTGACAGCTCATAGCGCTGGAAGAAGTTGCCCAAAAAGGGCGAGAAGGTTGATCCTCTAACGGGCCAGGCTGCTTTGGCAGCCGGCGAGTCTCTCTCGGGCATCACACTGAAGTACGCTCTTGCGTGGTGGAGGCTGAGCACCCTGATTCATGAATGTTTTCCTGCCCTAGCACCTCTTAAGAAGACTAATGAAATAACAAAATAAACTTTGAAGTTGTTTCTTCATTTAAATACAAACCAAGCTTTGGTAGGGGAAAAAAGGCCCTCCTTCATGGAAGTAGCAATTGACTTTTGATCCAGTCTGATATTTCTCCTTTCTGTAAGAACTGATTTTTGCCTTATGTAAAAGGACATAAAATGGACCCTTTATGAGAGTAGAGGCAGATTCAAGTTCACAAAATGATACCACATTTCATTCAGTGGTATGTTGAGCCTGTATGAATGTGTTACATTTTTATGCAAATATATTAAAAGTTTTAGGGACTGGACTGAGAATGAGTATGCACTGTAAATTGAATCTGGTGAGAGGAAGGTGATAAAAGGTTATGGGGAACTGAGCGAAAGGGCATGGACCTTCATTTGTTAGGCTACTTGGGATGCCTGGGGCTGAGATTTTGTGGACATTCTTGCTAATTTTATTCAGAATTTGGTATCCAAGTCCCTGCAAAATGTGCCTGCAAAAATAACAATTTTGATTATTTTTTTTTTTAACAGATTGAGTAATATGTACTGTTATTTTGTAGACCATGGTTGGAATTGATTATAACCACTGCTGCTTTTCAGTTAACTATAGCTGAACTACTGACAAGTTGTGTCATTTTCGTACTTAAATGTTACCCTGGTAGATATATGAAAGATATGGCAATATGGTACCTTTGAGAGATACTGTATATTAGAAGACTCAGTAAACTATATATATATAGACAGATACAATTTTACTGTTAAATATAGATCTTTTTATTAGCAGTATGCCATTTGGCCTATTTTTTCCAGTGTTTCAGTTGCTGACATGATACTGAAAAGTTATATTTTTCTTCATTTATTTTTCTCTAGTCCGTTACGGATAATTCTCTTTTTATTTATTTATTTTGGTTACCATGGCAATGGAATAATACATGAACTGTGATTACTGGAGCTGTAAATAAGCCTAAAAGAGAAATTAAGAGAGAAATGTAGGTGGCTTGCCCTAGAGGATTACACCTAAAAGATGCTCTTTGTGCTTGCAAAATAATATATGAATAAATGTACTCATATAGGAGGTTCAGGGAAAGTAAAGGAGGGGCCAGTTTACCTGAGACCTTTAGCTAATTAAAGCAGTGACTTTGCAGTCTCTCCCTATTTCTTTATCTGTACTACCATCTCAGGGTGCAAGGAATTTTTTTTTTTTTTTAAATGAGTAGTGCTTTGAAAATGATGGCTCACTGCAGGGAGGGGGAAAAAAAAAGGATTCTTTCTATACATCTGTATCATGATAATGCAAATTTACGGATAAGTTGGTATCTGCGTGCATCCTACACCACGTAAATTTCAACTAAGAAGTTCAACAAGTTCACTTTTCTTGTTATCTGCTTAGCAAAGGCATGAAGATAATAACTTCTTGTCTCTAGAATAACATTTCAATGAGGGATATTGCTTGGATTACTTTCTGTAAACTTCAGGACCATGCTTTTGTCAAAGATAAAACACTTATCTTTTCCTCTCCTTTCCCCTTCCAATGTCAGAACTAGAGACTGAGAAAAACATCTTTGCTCTAGAACATATGCACATGTATTTAAAAAAAAAAAAAGAAAAAAAAGAGAAAGTTATTGCTCCAATTTGAAATTAGAATTTAAGTTCAACCTCAATTTTAATTATAATAATGCATCTTTGACACTTTATTCTGCTTGTTTGCTTTGCTTATATGTATGCCTTAACAGTATTTAAATAAATGTAATTTTCCCTTGTTTTTTTTTTTTCTTTTAGTGTACTACTCTGAAATCTAACCCAGTTGATCTTTGCATAAAATGTATTGATAAAGAAGTACATTCATTATGCATGTGCCAGTAAGGCTCGGGGATTTCTAAAACTGAGTAACCATGGAAACTTTACTGGATAACATAAGGAAGAAAGTGCAGCAGTAAATTTACAGTTAGTCTTTTAATCAAAAGTTATTATGGGGATTCAGTTTTTACAGTGTAAATGAGCTCAGTTTTTTAACTAATCTCTTTACTAGTTTAAGTATCTGCATGTATATTTTCTCTCTATATGTGTGTGTATAAATATATATATGTATATATAAAACAGTTTTTAAAGGAAGCCTAAACTTGAGACAAACATTTTATTTACCTTTGTTACAGTCCTTTTTTGATTTTTATGATTCATTAAATTCTAGCCAGAAAATCCATCAACTTTTCCCGCTTCATTTTTGTTTTGTATAACTTTCTTTTCTAAACGAGTTTGACACCTTTTTCTGAGTTACATATTACATTTTAAAGGCAAATTTGTAAAGCATTACGCGGTGGAATACTCTAGTAGTCAGAGCATTAGAAGGATCACAGATGGATTATTGGACAAAGGTAAAATAAAATGTTACAACTGCAAGGTAAAGTCAGGTTTTTGATAATGTAACGAGTATGTGTTGTTTTTAATGAGATAAATTGCAAAACTCTTAGGGTTTTGCATAGTACCTGGCACACATTCTGATTTCTGACTTCTATATTTCGTGTTATTTTAGACTGAAAATATATATTAGCCTTTTTAGAAAAGTGTGTCCCAAGTATTTTTGAACTATACCATTCATATAATGATCGGCTGCCTAATGTGTTTTTCCTTTATGTCATTGTGAACCTCAATCTGTTATCTTTTCTTAACATTTTTAATCCACATGAGGCTCTACCTCCCTGTATGGCAGAGAATGTGTCGAGTTCTGTGGGGTTAAAAGCAGCAGTTTTTCAATTTACTCTTGCTTTCCCTCACTATCTCAAAACCAAAAGGTCAATGACATTAAGCAATAAGGACAAAGGGAAGATTTCCAGCTTCTGTCCTTTAAACTTTTGAAATTTGGAGTCTGTGAATTTCTTTGGGGTAGGAGTATTTGTATTTCTGTCTAACTTCAGCATTTGTTGGGAAGGAAGTCTTTTGGAATCCTTTTTGCCCATATCTCCCTCACTTGTCTTCTCCTGTCACGCAGAGGAAATGAAAGAGGCAAAGTCCCAAAATGTATCCTCTTGATTTTGGTGCAACCTCTAAAATGCATCAAATGTCAAGCTATGCCCACTGTGAGCAATTCATGAAGAAATTGCCTCAACATTTGGATCACAGTCGGGCTTTTATTATGAAAGAAGTTGGCATAGAAAGACACCTTTAGAAATGTGAAAACAAGCAACACAAAGAAATAGAAATGATAAAATTGTGCACAGCACTAGCACAGTGCAGCCCCTATCCCTGACAGTAACTGCTGTCTTTAACAATAGCCTACAGCTGCCTGGAAAATCCCGCTCGCTATGGGGAAGTAATTTCTGTTGGTTAACTTTCATTTCAAGATGAAAAAAAGAGTTCAAGTTGGAATCCCATATGTGAAAAACTCTGAACTTTGAAAGTTTCGTGTGTGTGTGTGTGTCTATGTGTACACATAAAATTGTTGTATGAAGCCCCTTTATTTTTAAGAACTACTTTGTAATGGCACACTTTATCCCATCTGGCTCCATAAATGAAATTCCTGTTATCTGAACGATTCTTGGCAAACAGACAGCCTTACAATCAAAAAAATATAATCAGAACTTCAAGCAAGAAAACAAACAAACAAACAAAGTTAAATAGATGTGCAAACAATTTACACTGCAGAAAGTGGTATCACTTCTTCCTTCCCCAAGCTGTGGTGAGACAAGATACACTCACTTTGAGTGTATATCTGCGATATGATGATACAGAAGCACAGGGACTGTCTCATTTTCCCACAGTTTTCACAGTTTATATGTAATAGGTATGAGGACACTGACTACCACCTTCATCTCACTGAAAGAAGAATTTAAGTCCATCAGATGTCTTACTTTCTTGCAATTTTCTAACCTTCTGTAACCTATCAACAGGCTCAGTAGCTTTTTGTCTATCAATTACAAGCAGGCCCATGTGCTTTCTAATATATAGGGAGGCATATATGCTGATAAAATCTGGATCTAAACTGCCTGGTGTCTTAAAACGAAAGAGTGTTGTTGTTTGGACTTGGAAGTCACTATGGACACAATTATCCATCACCTGCCAGCTTGTACGGTCACTTATAACTATGTGAGAGGGTGTAAAACACTACCATGATTTAATGTCATTTCATGCCTGGCATGCTTATATGACAAAGACTACAAAATTATGAAGCAATGGAGTATCAAGCAATTGGTATTTGTGGTATCAGGTTTTGTAGGAAATCCCAGGTTAAATTCAATGTAAATCTATGCATAGAAGCAGTTAGAACCTTTCTTATTCTATTTTAATCTTCTAATGAGCTTGCAGAGGTAAGGACCAAAAAGCACTCATACCATCCTGAATTGAAAGTTTAACCCTGAATCTCATTTTGTCTCATGAAGATGTCAGGACAAAGATGTCAGGACACTTCCTACTGAAATCCTTACTCTAAGAAATAAATTACTACATCATTACAACTCTAGAAATAAGATGCCTTAGCTAGATGGAGCTTGAACTTAGACCTGAATGTTTTAGTGAAGACACTAATTTAGCTATAACATTTGTATTATCTCTTAGGCTGAACAGGGAATTTCTTTCCTGTGCTTTTATTCTTCAGCTAACCTCCTTTACATGAATGTCTCTCCTTCCAAGCAAGATGGCGAGACAGACCCACCCAAGAATTGTATCTCTGTTGATTTCTGCAGTTTTTGTAAACAGCATTTTCTTTATTTTAATTATTCATATTTCTATACTGATACCTCTGTTCCTTATATTTTATTTATTTATTTATTTAATATTACCAGCTTACAGCTAGCTACTATGACTTACAGTTGGGGAGAATATGTGTTATTGTAGCTCTTTCCCTTTCCTTATTTTTAAAATTTGTCTCATGAAAACACAATGAAAAGATGCTATCATACAGTGTTTCCCTTATTCACATTAACCACCACTTCATATTACCTGCTGAAGCCAATGAGATGAAAATCGTTCAGCTTCCCGTCACAGTGCAGTTTGTTGCACATACAGTCTTGCTATGGGCAAAAGGGGATGCCATGCACATGGAGATCCAAGAATTTGCTGTTAGTCTAATTAAAATCTTCATAATCTAAACGAAATAGAACAAATAGTTGTTAGTCCAGTTACAAAAGTACTAACGCTCATTGTTTCATTAATGACACCCTTAAAACGGTTATAGGAAAAGCCCACCCTGGTGTCTTTTCCCTGGTGCTGTGCTCACCCTGCCTGGGGACGGTTTCAGGCTTCTCCAAGCAGCGGCGGGCAGGGGGTGCAGCGAATGACCGGCGCCCTCCCGCCCGCGGTGCTGCGGCGGGGCGCTGCGCGGCGAGGGCTGAGCGCGGCCCGGGCGCCCCCCGGGGCGGCTCAGCGGCCCCAGGGCTGCTGGCGGGGGGGGCCGCAGCGGCTCCCGCGGTTTGCCAGACCCTTCCCGCGGGCGGCGCTGGCAGAGCTCGAGCTCACGCCGCGGAGGCGACGGGCGCTTGGCCGCGAGGCCGGCGCGGCAGCGAGCGCAGCCCGGCTCCGGCCGCGGGGAGGGAGCCCGCGCCAGCCCCCAGCCGCCGCGCTCAGCGCCCGCGCAGCCTCCCGCCTCTCGCCGCCAACGGCAAAAGTTATATTTAATAGCTGCGACTTATCTTTAAGAGAAGTTTTTGACAGGGTCAGCCCCATTGATTTTGCCCGGAATGGAACTACATGTTTAAACAACACATCTGCCCTGTGTGGTTCCGACAGCTGTTCTAGTATTTCTCAGACTTTTGGGGCTTGTTTTTCCATTTTGCGTGATAGTCTGTCTCACTATTCCCTCCAAATTTGAGCTCTTTAACCTGGAATCAGCTGAGTACTTTTAATTTACGGCAACAGCTTCTTTCCTGCAGGGCAAGGGTGTAAGACCTGGCTGTAATCACTACCTGCAGCTTGAGAAACGTGGAGTAGAAGGAGAGACCTGCAAGGAGGACGGCTGTCCGGCTGGAAGGTGCAGCGCAAGCGAGAGCAGCAACGTGTCGGGGGTCGGCGGGGGGATGCAGGGGTGCTGAAGGGGGGAACACGAGGTCAGGGTTACAGGTACGCAGCAAAGTGGGAGTGGAGCAATTCAGCGCTGCTGAAGCCATGAAGAGGATGAGCATTTGGGGAAAGGTGAGGTGCACTGAGCGCCACTGTTGCTGCTGAGGGTGTATGGGGGGGTGTCCATGCGTGTGGGGGAGTCTGCAGTAGGAGCTGCCTAGCAGCAACTCTACAGCTGTTTCTGGAGGTGTGGAAATGGAAAGAGCTCTGGTAAAAGCTGTAGCTTCATGTCTGGCCGCACAGCTGGCATGTCTTTTGATGTCCCATGAGCTTCCCTCTCTATGTGAGATCCACACTTTTTTTTAATCAGTTAATCATATGATAGCTGTTTTGTGGTCTTAATACAGGATGGCAAAGAGTCAGGACGGTAATAGGAAATGAATGGCACTTCTCTGAACTGAAGGGTGAACAGTGGGTCAGTGGCATCTTCTGTGGAGCAGCCAGAGATATGTGCATTTTAGAGTGCATTGAAGTTTGATTTTTCAACCTTAAGTTATTGTACATACATAGTGGCAAGAAGCAGGGTAGAGCTAAAAAGTCAGGAGATGACTAACCCTTCTCTCAGGACTATTGTATCTTCCAGAAAAGAAAAGCATCATGAGTTGGGGTCAGTGTTTTGGGGAGGAAGGGGTAATTTGTGACTTTTTGGTCTCTTGAAATAACTGTGTTATTTTAATTAAATATAATATTCTGAAATGCCCTTTTCGATTCAGGAAAGAAAGATTCTATTAGCCCTGGAGACTCTCAGTGTGACTTGCATTTTTATTGTATCTAAAGAAACAAGAAGAGCGATAGACACTATCTTAAAAAAAAATGTAGCAGAGCACAAAGAAGTTGTGTTTTAAAAAATATATGCTTAATGCACTAGCTGAGAGCTTAAAATTGTTTTTCAAGCCGAGATACAAATCTGCTTTTAACCATGCTGTTTTCCCCATTTTTCCAGTGCTTATGTAGTCTTTGCATCTTGTTTGTAAAGAGGTAGCTTTGGTTTGAAGTTTTCTTTCAAAATGAGAGTAATACTGAATTCTCATAAATTTCCCAAACTGGAAAATCCTATCCTCAGTTAGCTTTAGATCTGCACTGGGCAATAGCAGTGCTTCCCTCAGCCTCAGTTTCCAGAAGTAAATTACTGTGGTAAAACATTCTTCTGGAAATATTCTATCATGCTGTCTGCTCACAGACAGAAATGAGATTTTACCAGTTAGACTTAGTGCACATTTTAAAATTTTGCTTTTGCAACCACGGGGACAAGAAAAACTTAGCAGAATCCCAAAATGGGTTTGAGGCAGAGGTGAGCTTGTCTTAGTCCATAGTCCATCCTTACTGTCAAAAGCACAGCTTCATAATGTGAGAGTGGCAGCTTTCGTTCGCTGCATGGGGCTGCAGTGCCCGCTCCCTTCCTGGCAGCAGCTGATCCCTGCACCCTGCGCTGTGTGTGGTGGCAGTGGAACAAATGTGCATTTGTGTATGTGTAAGCATGTGTCAGACTGTTATGCCAGTTCCCATTTCTAAAAGGCAATAGATGGGGCTTTACTGCTCATATATTAGTAAGTGCCAATTTATGGAGAAGTATTAAGAATCAATGATCCATCAAATGTAGGACATGAGTTTTCTATAAAACTGTTTGTTCATTTACTTACTATTTCTTTATACTGATACATTTTTCTGTAATGATCTATTTCTCTGTATTAACTGCTTTATGGTTCCCATTGTGGAACAATTTTTCTATCTTTACTTGTTTTGAAGTTCTTGGTTTGAATTGTTAATTTTATGAGTGTTTCATTCAGTGGTTACAGAGTGAATCATTTATACTAATTCCAAAATACTTAACACAGAAACTTTTGAACCCTTCTCTTCTTCAAGGTAGTAAGGAAACCAGTTTGCTATTGGAGGAAGGATTGGAAGGTGACTGACAAAGATCAAGCATGGATGAACTGTTCTTAAGCAATTAATTCTACTGTTGATTGAGTTAACTTATGTTTTGCAGGGAATATGAGCCAGGATGTTTGGAATCCATTTGGCATAAGCGTAGTGAAACTGGCAGGATGTGTGTGCATCTATTTTCAATACTGCCAAGGTTCAGTTGTGCACCTAGTAATGAATTTTCTCAGCAGGTCTTTTATTCCAAAAGAGGTGGATTGTATTGCTCTGTTTGCATATCTAGTGGCACAGTTGAGGGCAGATGGTGAAAACAGAATTTTCTGCTATATATGTTGCTATTAGTAGAACCGATCTTAAGAAAATACTTGGAAAAGTGGAGAGGAAGGATGATATTATAGATGAAGAAGAGGGCTGGGATTTGGAATGGTTTCCTGCTGCCTAGTTTTACCACATATATTGTGTGAGACTGTGAACAAGTCATGCTCTGTGTCTCTATCAATCCATCTGTAAAGTGGTACAAGCTATACTTACCTTGCAAAGATCTAGTAAAGCAAAATGAATCATATTTGAATGGTGTTTTGGGAGATTTGAACCAAAGATGCTATGATTTATCATAAGTGTTGAGTAGGATTTAGGGCGGGGGATGTTTATTACAGCATGCTGCACTCACAGGGGACAGAGCATTTTGGGGTCCTTAAATATATTCTTTCAGTATTTGATCTACTTATCTGTTCTCCCTCCTTGTCCTGTGCATTTCAAAAATCCCCTACCACACCCTTTTATTCAGCTAAATTTCTTTCTCCGATTGTTAAGCTTTCTCCTTTTCTTGCTGACCTTCCTGGATCAACGATCCTTTTCTCAGACATGACACATCATGTTTGAGATGTTGACAGTTGTCCCTCATGAATTATCTTCTTCTGTCTCTATCTCCTTCCCTATCTGTCCACTGCCTGGAGCTGTACGGTTATGAAAGAAATTCAAGGTTGTGTAAAATTATCGTGTAATTTTGTTTGTTTGTTTGTTTGTTTGTTTTTCTTAATAAAAAAGTGTACCTAGCTAAATATGCATTTTTTTCAGAATTTTTCCTGACAGTTTTTATCTATATTTTTATTTTTAATTATTTACTTGAAAAATTGAAACCAATTCAGAGTTCTTCTTAAATCTGCTTTAGCAATTGTTTTGACATTTAGTTGGTGATAGATTTGGTGATAGATTTTTATAACTGGAATTCCTTTTGGATCGTATGTATTCCATCATGTTCAAGAAACTATGCAATGAAGAAAGTGTTTTGTGTTGTTTTTTTAATGTGGACTTTTATTTTCTTTTTGTCCTTTGCATAATGAAATATTTATATCAGTTCTCTCTACATTACTATATAAACACCTTTGATTAGAGACTGAATATAATGTATTACAATCTATGTATCATATTTAAAAACTGTGTATGTTCCATGAACTCAGCCCTCAAAATTCATTAAGTTTAGAGAATTGTATATTCCATTTGATCCACTAGTATAATTAGATGCAACTAGTAAATGTTAAAAACATATCTTCATGTTGGAATATTAGTTTTGTGGATAACATGAAGATGGGAAGAGTACTAAGTAAGTACTTCTTAGGGTCAAATTCAAAATGATTTTGATAAATTGGCGAAATGGCTTGAAATCACTCAGATGAAATTCAATAAAGGCAAATGCTAACTATTACAGCTTAGAAATGAGATATCAAATGTTTATGTACAAAATGGGAAATCAATGTGTAGCTAGCAGTTCTGTGCAAAAATATCGTGGTGTTATAAAAGATGACAAATTGAAATTAATAAATTGTGTGATTCTTTTGCATAAAAAGGGCAAATAGCTCTGTGACGTACAGACAGGAACGTTGTTTGCAACACATGGAAGATAAGTGTTGAGCTCTCTTCAGGGGGTGAGACATCACGTGAGTATTTTGCCTGGTTTTGGGCATTATGCTTAAAGAATCAAATGGATGACTTGGATGAGGTCCAGAGGAGACAAAAAGTGACCATCACCAGATATTAAAAGGACAAAAGAAGGAGGTTTGTTAATGCTGAATAGGAAGGTATACCTGTTAATAATATTGCAACCAATATGTCTTCTAATGTATGGAAGGTTATTATGAGCAATGATTGCTTCTGTTTTCCATATTCATAGCAAATAGAACAAAAAATAATTAGCATAATTTACAGCAGTGATGATTTGGGTTAGATACAAGAAAACTCATCGTATATGATGACACCTAAATACTTGGAAAAACTGCAGGGCATCTGAGTCTTTTTCACCGGAGGTCTAAAATACGTGAGACAAATCTCTATCACGAATGGTCTGAGAATACAGTATCCTCCCCCAGAGTAAGGGAGATGAATGGGATGAGGCTTTTATTATGCACAGTCCTGTATTTTTATGGTGTTTATCTCTTTTTGCCTAATTAAGCCACTATGTGTTGGTGAGATGAGACATGATAAAGTAATCTTTGAACATACTTTAATGATTTTGCAAAGCAAGGTTTTTAGGGAGAATTGTTAAGAGGTTTTACCTATATATATGCATATATAGGTAAAATACATATACATGCGTATATATATGTAAAACTTCTTCGTATATGTATATATGTGAGGGGGTTATAAGCAAGTGATGTTGGAAAAAATAAATGAGCTCTTGGATGCACAAAGATTTCTTCAAGACTGAAATCAAACAACAGAGACTGAAAATAGTTGTTCTGTTTAATTTAATTATGTTCATTTAATATACAGCTTAAGAAAAATTTTTTTCTGTTTTTTTTTCTACCTGTGGGACAGCAGAGGCTGCTAGCAAATTTGGAGGTGTTAAAGTTAGCTCTGTGGGATGAAAAGAGACAGATAATGATTACCCATGGACAATGGAGGAATAATCTGGGGAGAGGATGTGAGAAAAATAATAATGTGTCTCTGTGGTGTTCATGATGTTTAGTATCTGACAGCTCTATGAGTTTTAGTTCCCAGACTCATCTTTTGGAGGTATTTGAAAAGTCTCTGATGAGAAGTAAGTTAAGAGATCAGAAACGTAGCAGATATTTTGTGAAAACTATTCTTCTACTAACTGGATGTCGTGTTTCACTGTTTTCATGTACAAGTTCATTCTGGTATTGGAAGGTCTGTTCACTTTGACCTACATAGCTTTTATAACAGTATTTGGTGCCCTATGTATGTATGTAAATATAGGATTCATGAGTTTGATGGCTCTGGTATGTGACACACTTAGCATGTTAGTTGTGAAGAGGCACACTGTATATTTTTCATTCTAGGGAAGACTTGTTCCCCGTGGTGTATGTTGATGTCAATTTTGGCAATGAGTTTGTTGAGACGGAAGGTTGTTTTAAGGTTAGGCTTGAGCCTCTGTGAGGAGGTTTGGGTTCATGATTAGCTCTTCAATACTCTTTCTGGTTTTGACAATTTGGCCTTAAATTCATAGATAAGAATTCTTCAAATCAAGTTTAGTTGTTACTGAAAGTACTAATGTATAGTGATTATCCCAGGAGTTTAGTATTAGCAGTGGTTTAAGTCTTCTCGTCTTCTAAAAGAACATAATAGTTTTTGACGATAGTAGCTTTTACACATATTTCACTGCAGCAAAAATAAAAGCAATCTTAGGCTAAAGATATGAAAATTTTCTAATTAATGATTTCAAGAAGTAGCTATAGTTTGCTGCAGCAGTTCCTTTATTCATGGATTAGGACTCTTCAGTCTGAGGAATACAGTTGTGATTATCTGCCCTTCTAGCGGTAATAAGTGGAAGGGAGGATCTGGCTAAAAGGCAGGAGAACGTTGCTTTTAAAATAGTAAAAGTCACTATTCTGTGAAACGTTAGTGGGAGAAAGACAGTGTACAAGTGCGGTTGGTCCTGTGATGGCTTTTTGCCTGAACGTTGCAAAATGGTTATCCATTGTCAGGGTGGGTGTTTGGCGGTGTTTGGCACAGCATTGTTGGAAACGAAGGGTGGAGAGAAAGAGGGGAAAAAAGGCAGTTGCTGTGTGCTCTGCTGCAAGGACGAGGGCTGTGGGCGCAAGCTGCGAACGCTGCAGTGGTTCAGCTGTCAAACCCTGGGATGACCAGCACAGGGCCATTCTTTTAGCTTCTCAGACTGCCCGATGAAAAACCACTTTGAGATGATAGAAGGGCTTCACGTTTAAGCCCAGTAATAGTAGCCACTGTGACATATAAAAACTGAGCTCAGGTTTACAGGCAGGATTGGCCTTTCTGAAAAGAGTGAGAAAACAATCTCCAGGAGATGGTAGAGATTTTTTACAGGAATGTAGATTGAATCATTTATATTGCCATAACTCAAAGAAAAACCTATATAACATAGACTGTATTGATGTATAAGATTAATAAGCTTAAGTTTGTGTGAAGGCTTTTTCTTATTTTAAAATAATTTTCTATAATGCATTATTCAGTTTGACAAAAAGTGCTTCTAGATTCCCTTGCTTACTTGTTTTAAAAGGCTATTCGTCTATGTCCTGGCCACCTGAAGAAGAAAAGGGTTTACACTCAAACCTTCATGGTAGTACGTGCTTTGATAGACAAGCTAGAGTAAGCATGGCTGCAGCCTTGTGAGATGTTACAGCTCGCAGGTATTAACCAGGCTGCTTTTGGAAGCTACCGTTCATTGCCACAAAACTGGCAGAAGAGAGCATACACCAATCACAGCAGTGTTTATTCCAGCTGTGCCAGCAATTCCCCCAGCATTTTAGCTTAAAATAACAAACTGAAAGTAGGTTTGCATTAAGGCGCGTGGAGGACATGTAGGCACAAGTTCAGCCCCACCAGCTCAGCTGTGGGGGAATGCGCCTGCTAGAGGGACCAGCTGGGCAGGCAGCCGTGGCCACAGTCCTGAGCTAGCACAGCAGAAAGGGCAAGTTTTTGGATCTGAAAACCCTAAAAAGTGGTGTAAGAGGGCATGTGAGGCCATGCTTTAAAGACAACCTTGAGTATGACTATTCACCTGCATCCACACTAGTGCTATACTCACATTTGGCTGTAGGATTTCTGTAATCATATCTTATAGCTCTTCTCTCAAAAGGTTGGTTGGAATTAGGCTGCCTTTCAGGGCCTGGGCAGGGAATTATGGGAAGAAATTTAGGACTAACTTGTTTAACTGATATTTTTCTGTGAGAGCAGAAGTGAAACTATACCTCTGCATGGGACCCTGGGATTGGGTATTTTACTTTCTTTGGCCCAGATACTGTTGGATGAGTACAGACAACACTGGCACTGCAGCTGAGCAGTGGCCAGATTTACCTCTGAAATGAATGTGAGCCCTAAGAATTACAAATTTGAAAAATTGCACAGATTGGGAAACTGGGAAACAGTGTTACAGACAGTCTCGAAATGCTGATACAGGGAGTGAAAATAGCAATAACTAACAGCTTCAGTGGTATGTTAATCCTGCAGTTATGTGATCAGCACTCTTCGATGAGTTTCCATGTCTGAGAATTAATTTTTAGGCATCATGTTTATATATAGCATTGTGCATAAGCATCACCAAACTTCCTGAATTTCATACATTTGAGGGGAGTTTGTGCTCCTGCTCATAGGCATAGATGATGAGCACACAGGTATATGTGGTCCTTTGTAGTTATAGATGATGTAAATGTGTATGTAATCTGCAAGCTGTGCAGGTGGCAAATGAATTTCTGATTACAAAATTTATAAAATAAGTGAAAGGAAGCTTAGCCTACACTGTACCATGACTCATAGGAGCCTCTCTATTTGCCTCAGTGAATGCCTATAGGGAGAGGATCCTGGCTGCATCTTCTAAAATATGGAGCCAAATACTGGGAGTGAGGATCTTTACTAGAGCTGTTCCTGTCCATAAGTCTCTAGAGAAATTTTTTTTTTTTTCCTTTTTAACAACTGTCAGCATAAAATGTTAGAGAGAAGTTAGATATAAGATTGCCTAGTGTTCAGTTTGATAATAAGTGCCATCAATTTCAAATGTTCACAGGATTATGTTCTGTTTCTACAATTAAAAAAAAAGTAAGAAAAATGGATCACAGAACATTAGCGTAATTGCTGTAATGCAAAGGCTTTGCATGCGGTCTATTAGTATTTTCCAAGCCATCCGACTTGTGATAATTAGCATCGGAGCTGTTTCTGTGTGATTTATTAGATAAGCACTGTATTTCAAACCCCATATTTGCAGAATTAAGGCCATAGGTTCTCCAGCTCATGAAAGGAAGCAGAAACTTATTGCATTTTCTGTATTTTAGAGACCTGAGTGAAAATAATCATTAATGGAAGATAACCAAATGATTTGAGACATGTAGAAAGCAACTGCTAGAAACTTGATAGTCTTGATACTGGCTTGCTATTAAGGCTTCTCTGCTCTGTGATCAAATTAATTCAAACTAGCTGGCTTGAGTACTGGTAAAAGTATAGCCATAGTAGCAGGCAGCTAGGCATTGGCCAGGCACAAAAACATTTACCTGGCCCTAAAAGCCTTGAACTAGACTCCCTTTTGCCATAGCTATCATGCTAGTTTTTTTTGAGTTAGGTAATACCAGCACTGTCTGAGCCTGTCTACAATACCTGCAATGTCTCACTCACTGTTACAGCTGGATGCTGTAGCATCAAAAATAAATGAAGGCACAGACTAAGTACTAATCTCGAAGTATACTCCCATTGGGTCATTTTCTACACTGCTAATTGGGGCTGTGGTTTAGGCCTGTCCCAAAGATGTCTGTTGATGGGGATATTGTAACATTATGCTTGTTTGGCTACCCTTCCTTGGTATAGACAGATGAAGATCACCCGTATATATATTTTGATAAATCTGTTTTTACTGTTATTTTGCTGATGTCCAAAATATTGTTTTTATTTACATTACAGCACCAAATGTGATAGTCCAGCTTGGGCCAGACACTGTGCAAATATGTAAGGCACTTGTCAGCATGGTTTGTTAGCTTGAATAACGCACCGCAGAGTGTCGTTGAGTCACTTCTAGCCCGGAGATGATTCTCATCCAGCTGATGTACAACACGCTCAGAAAGAGTTCACTCTCTGTCCACATCTGTGCAGATATTCAAACTGCCCTAAAGGGGGGTGGGGGGGAAGGAAGGGAGGAGTGGAAGGAGGAGTAGGAAAATATGCCTGAGGTTGCACAATTAGATCAGTAGCGAAGCTGTTGTGTTAGTCTAGTACTCTGTGATGCCATATCGCCTTCTGCTTTTTAATTCTTCTGACCTTTTTGCAAAACTCAGTCCCTTCTACTTTTTTGTAGCTGCTCTCTGAACTGCTTCCAGTTTCTCTCCATCTTTCTTTTATGGAGTTCAGCTACCCAAACTGACTGCAATAGTTTAAATGAGATTACATTGGTATTGTACCGTAGACAGAGTATCATGTTGGAAGTGTATGATGGGATACCCTTAGGAGTGGTTACCTTTTTGATTGCTTTATTCTCTTGTACACAAATACTGGACTGACTGTTTACTAGCACCTCTAACTTTTTATTGCAGTATTGCTGTTACTTCATCAGGCAAAATCATTTGCAAATCAGCATTCCAACAGTTTTCACTTTTACTCTTCTAGTTTTAATTTCCTTATGTTGCTAGGTTTGTGTATTGTTCAATATATTGTTCTTCAATTATATTTACAGTACCATCCAAAAATAATTATAGCTTTTAGTCTCTCATTTTTACTCATTGGGAGTACTACATTTCTCCTGGAACAAGCCTGTTAGAGACAAATGGGTACTGGGTTTAAGTCTGCCAAGTAAAGGATTGTATTGCTACTTACATGGGCATGTTTATTGCATAGATAATATATTGGTAATCTAATAAATCTAATAAAATCTAATAAATCTAGAAAAGTGAAGTGATAAACTTCACTGGATGCTTTCTTTTTGAACAGTAAAATTCTTGCATCCATGGTAGGGCATGTGTGTGTATTAATAAATATTTATGTAAAATTTTATTTTAGCTCAAACTCACATCTTAAGTGTTATTCTTGAGTATTTGTAATATCATACTGCCTAGCCTTGGCCCGAAATCCTTTTGTGCTCTGCCAAAACAGGAAAAAAAAAAGAAAGAATTCCCACCCCAAATAGCTTACAGTCCAAGATCAGAGAAAACAAGAGTACAAGGAGACAGAGGCATAGTGTTACTCTGAGTGACAAACAGTGGTTACAGCACATCAGCAACCTATCAACTCTTTATGGAAAGGAGAGGAAGTATCTCTTACTAGATTGACTGATATGCTTGGAAAAAAACAGAATTTCAGATACGTAGCAGGTCTGAAACAGAAGCTAAGTACATGCTTGCTTGGAAGTTGAGCTAGTAATTAATCAGATGGTTTGGGAGGTAACACTAGCTGGTGAGCAAAGTTTTGTGTTAGCAAAGGGAGAGAGAGGGGGTGTTGACCAGAAGGTTTTAGGAAAACATTTGAAAGAGGCTAATGAAGTGTTGGAAGGGGCGTTCTTGCCAGCGGCTGTGGCACACACAGAGGTAGGTGTTTGCCACTCTGGGCTTGTCAGGGACACGAATGAAACAACCGTGGCTTCTCTTTTAATTTGAAAATTTGGTCTTCTCTTCAGTTTGCGAGTGTCTGATATTTACAAAGTATTGCGTGAACAATTACAGAAGCAATTCCGGAATATTCAGGAGTGCTTTTGTTTAGAGACAGATTGTATGTGGCCTGCTCTGGGCTCACGGAAGCCAGCAGAATTTTCTTTCTGACTTCAGAGATTCACATCAGGTTACCTAGATACAGGGTAATGAGGTGCACAAAAGAATAATATAGTTTGATTATGATATATAATTGTCTATCTGTTCATTCCCGATATCTATTTTAGGATTTTTTTGTGTGTTTTTTGTTTGTTTTTTGTTTTTTGGTAAAGAAGTCTGTTGAATGTTGCTGGAACTCTGGGGATAATTCCATGGCCATGCTATCTGTTTTAAAATATTGTGTTTTATCACCTCAAATTAGCATAGAAATACAAAAGACAAATCTTTTTACCATGCTGAATGGCTGCTGGATCTGCTTCCTAGGCTGCCTATGTCTTGGTGCCTTGGAGAAACAGTCTAAGTGCCCATGTTGTTGGCCAGGGATTAGTTGTCTAAATGGGGAGATGACCGGATACGCAGCTAGGCAATCCAGCAAAAGAGTCAGCAGCTGTGACTTAGCTCACCATGTATTTGCTGAGCAGGTAAACAGGCTTGTTGTCGGAGGCTGCCGTCTTCCTAAGTAGCTTAGAAACTTTAGGAGCCCTGTTCTGCATCAATACACTTGGCAGCCACGTGTGGAGCGGGGAGACCTTGGACAGAAGGACAAGGTGCCAGCAAGCCAGAGCAAATGCTGATGGCAGTAGCTACAGATCTTAAGCTTTGAGATATCAGTAGATTTGTTCAGAAAATTTGGTGTACATTGTATCATCATTCTCTACTTGAAAATGGCTCACTCAAAAGTTTTCTGAACATTTCCAGGTAGAAGAAAGAGTTACAGTAATTCCCTTCTCATTAGAATATATGGGAGAACTTCCAATGGCCAAATGATGCATTTGGAGGAGAAATGAGTATGAACTTGTTATTTATTTTTATTTCTTTGTGCAAACATTTCTCATTATTTCATGTTCACGTGAAATTATTGTTTTATTTTGCTTGTGCTACTACCTGTATGCCTGCTAGATCAATACTTGTATGCTAAAATCGAAGGAAGGGTCCTTTATTTTACGTTATTTTCTTTTGCCCAGTCAGTAGAGCACCTCTGTGATTATGCATGTATAATAAGATAGATTACAAGTGCTTAGTAGTCTTCTTTTTTGTACCTGAGCTATGCATAGCTCAGGGAGCTCACTGGTTGCAACATAAATAGCTCAAGTATTGCTATTCAGTTTCCTATGGTCTTGCCTTGAGCTTTGGTAAATGCCTGACTTAATGGACCGAGATGTCTAAATGTGGCTGTAGGTATGGAAACTGGTTTTACGTTAAACAATACTGTTGGATCTGTGTGCGTTCCCAGTGTTTTGCATAAATTCAAAAACTGGTGAACTCTGAGGCATTATGAAATTTTTTTGTTACAAACAATTTCTGAAAGGTTGTGGGCTTTCATATGGATTTTTTGAAAGTTAAAAAGATTCAGCAATAAATATTTTCTGAAGAGCAACATATAACTTTTATCTATGATGGTGATTCAAGTAAATGTGACTTCATGTTAGCAGAGCTAGTCTTTTCAAATATTTTTATCTAATATATGTAAAGAATGGAGATAACATAGGAAAATGTTATATACTATAATACTGAAGCTGTAACGACTGATCAGCAATAAGGGATTTGGAAACAGATGTGCACAATCTATTTATCTTTAAAGTTGAAATTTCAGGGAGTTATAATGGAGACAATTAAGCAAGTGGTCTTCTAACATTAATAGTAAAATGTATTTAGTAGGTAAGACTCAAATATATCTTCTGATCAGCTGACTGAATGAAAAGTCATTAAACTATTCAAGATATTCTGTCTTTGGACCCCGAAGAAAAATCTGTTAAGTGTGTTCAGCACATCTCAGTGAAAACCATTCACATATTTAAAATCTGGCTATGAGTGTTCACATACTATAACTTACTGCATAATTCTATTTGTCCCATAAATAGAATGAATATTTTAAAGTGGTACATATGTAGATTTGGAAGAAGAACTGAGCTGTCACTAACAGAAAATTTATTCTGGCAACTGTGATAAAGTATCACATTTAAAAGGATTTTGGTGGGGGGGGAGGTTGTTTTGTTGCTTTTTGAGTTTGAAATTGTGTGACTATGAGAACCACTGAAGCATATTGCACTGATTAAATGTAGTACTCGGGAGTCTCAAATGTCACAAAACATATGGAATACCAGGAACATTCATCACTGTTTGAAAGGACTGTCTAAAGCCTTGATAGCCTGGTCTAATGATTGTGCCAATAAAATAGTCAGTGAATGAAATGAAGATTTGGTAGCTTGAAAACATGTGAAACAAAGTTGGAACCAAATGCTTGGGTTGCTATGGAATTACAGCTTCTTCTTACTCCTCCTCGTCTTTTAAAGGAAGAACGAAGACTATGGTCAGGAAAAGCCATGCAGACACTATTAGCCTTATTCTAGCAATAAGCAAGCATTGAGTCTGCATATATGTTTTGATTTTTAAAAAATAAACTTTGAGTGCAGCTGGGTATTGTCATACATTTTATTTCAGTCAGGACAGACTTGCACAAGTGAATATTACTATTGTTAATCAGGTGCATTATTTTCCCATTAAGTGTAACACTGTTCAGTCTCATTTTGGTGGGGAAGGGAAAGACTCTGCTGAGACAACATAATTTAAAATATTTAGTTAGTTAGTTTAAAATGTCTGTAGAATAGTGTTAAAGGAAGAGGGAGGAGACAGTTTCTTGGAAACAATCCATAAATATAAACAGCTTGTTCGTTCAGTCTCAGGACCGCATCTTTAATATATTAGAGGGAAAATGGGAAATGGATGGGTGTTACTCATCAAATGTTTGAAATCCTTACAGGAGATGCAGAGGCAGTTTCTGAAAAATGTCCTGATTCTTTTTTTCTTCCACTATCTTTTCTTGCATTTCCATTGAATCTTTACCTGATGCAAGTGCAAAACGTTACCATTCTATGAAGCAGAGTTAGACTTTTTGTTTCATATAAAAAAAAAAAAACTTGAAAAAAAAATGGTGACTGCTACAAGACAGTTTATAAAGAATTCTTAAAATAATGTAGCTAACTGCAAAGTGTTATCATGTTTGTCATATGCATCAATTTTATGTACTGAAAGTTGCTGGTTTTAAGTTTTTATTTGATGTGTAGTACAACTCCTCTGAGAGAATATCACAAAGCTCTTCAGTAGAAATATGGGTCTTTAATATTTTTCTCTTTGGAAACAGGCAAGAGTATATACTCATGTGTGTTTGTATACATATGTGTACAAAAACTCAGTCCATGTAACTAATATCCATGTTACAACATTCATAATTCAGGAAAGAATATTATTTGATCTTATTGTCTGTGAATCTTTTAGACCTTAAATATATATTTAAGGTTGAGTCCAAGGTTACAAAAAAATTTAAGGCAGTATATTAACTTTCTATTAATGTGTTTATATTTTAACTGTTTAGTTGAAAAACTTTCCAAATCTTTTATGTAAATAGAAAAAAAAAAAGATGTGAAAATGTTCTCTACGTAACTCTGAAATAACTAAATTATAAGACAATGTGGCAGTACCAAATCCTTTGCAAGAAAAGAAAGGTCTGTCAATGGTTGTGAATTGTTGACAATTTTTATATCCATTAGTGCTAGTTTGTTTGGGATGTTCAGTAGTAGGTAGGTTTTGCTTTGATTCCATCAGACAATACTAACTTGTCTTTTTGTGGTATAGTTTCTATTTTGATGGGAAAAAAAAAGAATGACACACAAATGAATTCAATGGATAAATGAAGCAACTTCTCTCTACGGGTTTTTGAGAAAATAAACTCTTCAGACTGCATAAGTAGTATTAGCTTTAGTCTGCATACACAAGCAAGTATGCATTTTGATTACCAATGGCCAGGAAGCATACAAATATTGCATATCAGCTCCATAGCAAATGTAAATAAGTAGTCAGACTTCCTATAGCTGTAGATAGTATATACCTATATGGTAATGCTATTTAGCATTTCATTCAGATACTTAGAAATTAAGCACCTTTATAAGTTAAAACTATATGTTATGATCAAGAATAAGACTCAAATAGTAGATTACTGTCTTCCTGTATTGTAGAGTTGACTTTTTTAATTCAGATATGAATTGGTTTTCATTTAAATTTCAGTTTAGAGATGCTTCATAAAAATAGGTAAGTGCAGTTTGGACTAAAATTTCTGAATCCAATTTATTCATTGATTAAGCACCCTAATGTGTGTTTCTGCAAATAATTTTGTGCACAAAATTTAGATTCCCTTATGGGAATACAAGATCCTTTAATTTTCCCACAAGGGAATCTAAATTTCTGCCCTCTCCTTGCTCAGAGAAATATCTCTTTAAATTCTTTTGTATCTGGAATTGGCTAATGTTTCTTTGAGCTGTCGAGGAATAGACAGTCTGAGGACAGTGTTTTACATAATCATTAAACAATTAAGAAAAAAAATGCACCAATTATATGCCTATATTATGTATGTAGGACATATTGTTTGAGGATCTAGGCATACTTTTCAAATATTTATAGATTCAAAATACTATTCTGGTTTATGTGACATAAATTATTGCTATTTATGCTTGAAAAAAATGAGGCGCCATGTGATCTGGGGATTATTTTGAGCCTAATCATCAAATCTTGTTTACACATGGAAGCTGTTGCAAAATAAGCTAGGATATGAAATTAAACCATGGTAAGTGTTCTGTGCTGTCTTCACTTAAATTCTAAAGTGGACTAAATTACCCAGACAAAGAAATTTTAGGACTAATGGAATAAGAGTGTCTGTAGGAGAAGCTATTATAGGTTGTTTTCCCTGGGTAGATAAGCCCTGAGTCAGTAGAGGAGCTGGGTTGAATCTGGGTCATCTGACTCCTGCTTGTACAGTTAGTTGTCCAGGTTCTTTCTCTCTGTTAAAAGCTTGTTGTGGAATTACATTGTGATGTTTTATACATTTGCATTGTGATGTTAAAGATTATTATGGGATATCTGTAGTTATGATTTTATAGTATCCCACTGAGACATCTACTCAGCTAGGTTGCTGTTTTTGAAAAAGAAATTACTGACCTTCTGTTGGTTTGTGGTTGTAGTAATGCATGTGCTACATTTTCATTATTTGACATATGCAAAGAACATTCTCCTTTTCCTAATGTTTTATTATAATTTGAAATAAAAAAATGAAGTTATTTGCACTTTTTCTTTTTGAAAATAAGGTAACAATTATGTATTGTGGCAGTTCAGGACTAAATAGATTATGCAGATTTTAGGAGAAAAAATATACTTGCAAAATCTGTAGATAGTGTAGAAGATTTTTCTACAGATTTTGGACATGACAACTGTAAAATTTCATGGTTGACAATTATTAAATAATAAGTTCAAGGTACAGGAAAAGGTTTCAGTAGCTAAATCCAGTAGCCTGAGTTAAGACTTCTCGATTACATATAGTTCCTAGGGAAAAGTAGATGCCTCACAGTGGGGTCTAAAACAACCAGGACAAACACTTGGGGATGGTCTAGAACTAGCCCATATGAAACAATAAGCACAATTGGTATTTTTGAAATCCTTCCTCTCCCTGGAGATCAAGCTCCATGTTCAGGATGTCACACAGACACCTTCCTCTGTGAGCTGTCTGCAACTTGATAGGTACCACAGCACTTTTTTTGAAAGCTTGACCAGCTCTTATTCTTGCTTTTAAAGGACTGCAAGCAGAGGAAGGGATATGTGTTTATGTAAGTGTGAGAGAGGGGGTGATATATTTTCTATAACTTAGAGATGACAGAGGTAAAACTCTAGGTGTCCATAGATCTTTAAGGTGAAAAATGACATTTACTGAGACATATAAGAGCCTTTTGGCATGTACATTTGGACTTTGGGGTCCAAATACTGCTGAAGTCCTGGCTAAAATATACCTAGTTCAAATGCATTCTTATCTTAAACTTTCTTTTAATTATATAAAACATATCTAAACTTTGCTCAATGACTAGGTCGTTCTAACAAATGTATATAAAGCCTTTCCTTGGTCACTCAGAATTATTGGATTTAGGCATACTTATGTAGGTTCTGGGCTTTTGGTACTAATTCTTGTCTTTGTTCCAAGTTTTTATCAGAAGGGCAAGATATTACAAATAAATGGAAAAAATCTACCTATTGTTCCTCAAGCTCCCTGCTGAGGAATTGTAGGAGATTTCTATGAAGAAGTTTTCACTTTTACCAATGACAAAAGCTTTGTTCTTCCAAGTTGTTTACAACCAATCTGGTAAACTTTATGGAGTCTATTAACTTTCAGAGAAAAACAATAATTTTAAAATCACAATTAGCAGCATGTGAGAAAAACTCATTCTTCGTAATGGATTTTTTCTATATACTTGTACAATTCTGCTATCAAACAGCAGTAGTATCTGGGAGTTAGTAAGGTAGATATAACATTTACTACTTTAATATTTCTCTGCAGTCTAGGCAATTTTACATGTTTATCCATCTACAGGATTTGTTATAGGTTGCCTTTCTATAGTAGCTTGAGATTATAAGCAGTATTATCTTTTGAAGAACTAGTTGTGATGCTGATTTATGTATTAAACAAATCTGGTTTAAGATTAAGATTCAATTAAGCAATTTAATTATTGTGCTATGAGAGATATCTAGTTATTTTTGAAGAATTGTGTGTGTTTCATACTGCCCTTATGATCTGAGCAGGTTTTGCAGAATTCCTGCTATGTTTATCTATTAGTTAAGAAAAGCTGTATGTGAAAATACGTGTTTAGTTAATGTATTGCAAAGAAACTAATTTCTGATTATTGAGAGGCAATGTTGAGCACTATAAAACCAAAAATGGTCTTAGAATTGTAGAACTGTTAGTTTAGAAGAAAACTCCAGAGGTCATCTAGTTCAGCTACTTGTATAAAGCAGGTCCAGTTAGATCTGGTTGCTCATGGCCTTGTCCGGTCAAAATTTAAATGTCTCCAAGGATGGAGATCCCACTGTCTCTCTGGGCCCCTGTTCCAGTGTTTGACCACTCTCGGGATAACTTTTTTCCCCTTGTGTCTGATTGAAATTTCCCATGTTCGTTTCCTCTTGTCCCATTGTTATGCACTTCCAAAAAGAGCCTGGCTCTGTCTTCTCCATATCCTCCTATTGGGTACTTGTAGACAGCAAAAAGATCTCCTGAAGCTTCTCCTCCCCAGGCTGAACAGACATAAATCTCCCAGCTTCTCCTCATATGTCCTTGTGCTCCAGCCTCCTGATCAGCTTGATGGCCTCTACTGGGCTTGGTCCAGTACATCCATGTCTTCCTTGTTCTGGGCAGCCCAAAACCGGACACAGTAGTCCAGATGTGATCTTAGAAGTGCTGAATAGAGTGGAATGATCCTTGGACCTGCTGGCTACACTCTTGCTTGTCAGGGTCTGGTTGACCTTTGCTGCGAGGATGCACTGCTGACCCATGTTCAACTTATCCAAATCTTTTTCTGCAGAGCTGCTTTACAGCCCCTTACCTGTACTGTTGTTTGGAGTTATTCCTGGCCAAGTGCAGGACATTTGCCTAGGACTTGCCTATAACTGTTAATAACTATAACTATATAACTGTCACAACTATAACTGTTGTGATATTTTAAAGTAATGTTGATGACAGATTTAAAGCTTGCAGGATATCCACAATATTCTTTATTTAAAAAAATTAGCAGTGGCCTATTGGGATCTTATTTTGAGGACAGGTTGGTAGTAATAGTTGTCTGTTTTTCTTGGCAGTAGTTTTCCGGAGGAAAAAATGCTCTTAGAGCTTAGGGAAAAAAAACAAAAAAACCTTGGAATCAGATCACTCGCAAACTTTACAAGCATTTGGTCAACAGAGTCTTAAAATACCTATGTTCCCTAATTGCTTGTTAAGTTTTAAAAGAAAAAAAACATTCTATTATCTTGGACTTAGAAAGCTTTTCACTACAGGCTTTCTGAAGGAATATAGTTGAGGTCCATTGTGATCAAAAATCATTATTTTATTTGGCTGTTTATTGACTTATGTGACAGAAGTTTGTTTGAATCTATTAGTAAACTGAAATAATTGAAGACCGACATTGCATATGATTTTGATTAAGCCCTTTTCTTAGTAACTTCGGAAGCCTAGAATTACCTTCCTCAGTACAGGCTTTAATGAACTGTGTTGTGGTTAGCTGCTGCTAGCAATGCAATTGGTTTCCATATAGCAATAGAGATGGTACTTGACACATGCATTTTTGTAATATGGTCATTAGATAGTA
Organism: Apteryx rowi; assembly: GCF_003343035.1. Taxonomy (NCBI): domain Eukaryota; kingdom Metazoa; phylum Chordata; class Aves; order Apterygiformes; family Apterygidae; genus Apteryx; species Apteryx rowi. The sequence continues at coordinate 771,166 of NW_020449864.1, read as the reverse complement.
AATGATTTTTGTTAGAACTTTTCTGTTTGTTCAGATCAGGAGGTACAGTCCAAAATCTTGGAATTACGAAGCCAAATAATACTGCTTAGCTGGGAACTGTATGAATTGATGTGTATTTCAGCACAGGTTGATAGAATGATACTACATAGTTGTGTTGCTCATGAGAGTCTCTCATAAGTGGTAATCTAAAGCTAAAAAATAAGGTTGCTTTGTAAGAGCTTTAGACATGAACTCTAAGTTTCCATTTTAAAATACGCTGGTAACGGGCATCAAGAGTTTACATTTTTTATCCTATTACAAAAAAGCTTTCAGTGACCAACCAGTTCACATAATTTTTCTGTTGGTAAATCATGCAACATAGCCTAAGCTACTGTTAGTAACTTCATTTTTAGATGGACCTGCCTTTGTAAAACAGGAAACTGCTACAATTCCAGATGTATCTGACCAAAAAAGTTGGCTGGAAACAAAGAGGCGTGTAGTAAGTGCTTGCCACCTGGCACTGTAAGGAAGACCAGGAGAACATTACGAAAGTTGGGTTCTCCTTGGGAGTTCAGCGTGCATCACATGGTTGGGAACACAAGTTAGTTCTTTATGTGTGTTTGGATTTCCCATTGACTTAGCTATTTGTTGACAGAATTTGCCTGGTTTTAGTCTTTTTCACATTAATGGGCCAAAAATGCTACATCACTGCTGTTTATTGCTGGACTGAACAACATGTGTAAGCTTGGCTCTGATTATTCAGTACTAACATTGAATGATTTATTGGCCCTGCTGAGCCTTGGTTATTAGTAGGTTCCCAAGGCTCAGCAGTTCTGCTGCAGGCACACAGCCTATGCATGAAGGCAGAGGCCAAAAATTGTTTTGTGTCACTAACTGATTTTTGTTATCTAAATAGTTTTATGTAATGCCTTATGAAGCATGTGCCCTTATTGTTTTCACAATTTTGTAACCTTGTAAAGTATTTATACTTGAAAGTATTGATTTTTTTTTCTTCTACTCACATGGATTTCTGAGTAAACTTTTCATCTATTCTTGAATTGTTTGAAAATAATTTTCCTTCCTTTGCTAATGAAAGAAAGTGTGTTTGTGTATGTGTGTGTGTATGCCTGCATGTTTGTGCACTAGAAAGGAGGGTCAAAAAGGCTGTTGTCTATTGCAAACTGGAATTGGATACTGCTTTGATGGATTTAGAAAATGTTACAGGCAGTTAACAGTCACTCCTGGGGATTCTCAGTAAACACTTACAATATTTAAGACTTAGCTTCTCTCTGAAATCAATGTTTCCTTCATAAACTTGCTATCTTGATTTAAAAATCATATAGTGAAGGCAAAGCACAGGTAATTTTTGCTCCCCTGTGGCTAGTTGAGGTCAACCCAACTACTCACATGCCCCATAACTTCCAATTTTTGTGTGTTAGTGGGTTAGTCTGCTGATCCCTCGTAGACCTTCACACTGAGATAGTTATTTCAGTATGAAAAGACAACTGTATCTTTCACTGGAGGCCTAACTAGAATCAGTATTTCTTTCCTGGTATTCTGTTTATGCCAGGAATGCTGGCATAAACAGCACTGGCAACGTGATAAAAAAACCAAAACACTGTTTCTGGATGAGAGGACTAGCTTTTTTTTTTTTTTTTTTTTTTTTTGCTACTCTGCCTTGCAGAACAATGGAACTTTAAAGCAAGCAAATTGTTGAATGCTTTAAATGTTAGCCTACGTTTGAGACTTTTGTTTTACTCTACAGGACTGGCTACGTTCTGAAATTGCATTGAAAAAAAACAAAAAATATCTATTCCTCATGAGGTGAAGAGACATCTGCTGCTTGCTTGGAAAGGCCAAATTTGGAGAATCTGTGCAAATCAAAGTTTCAAAAGAAGGGAGAAATCTCCTTTCTCCAGTTTCATTCACCATGGTGAGGCTTGGAACTGGATGGTGAACCAAGCCCATTTCAATGCTGTTCTCATTAGATGAAAGAAATTTACCCATCTCTCTCTTCCTTTGGAGGAGAGAGGTGAGGGAAAAAGAAAAATAATATAGAGGTAATACAGAGGTTAAAAAAATCGATTTCACATTAATTTTAGACAGTTGCAAACACATATGGACCTTCAGTAGATAAGTTTAAAACAATAATAATTATTTTTGGATACATATATAAAACCCTTTTTTGTAATGTATACAATTAAAAATAAGATAATACAATCAGAAAATTTTATCAGATTCATAGATTTTCCATCTTTTCTGTATTTTTAAAAAAGACATTATTCCTGTCGATGCTTTCTTTGTATTTCAAATGATTAGACTTTAACTCTTTCATAACTTTAGTCATATTGAATTGGAGAATGGATTGTCAAGACTTCGATCGCATCTTGCTGCCACTTGGTTCTTCCAAGCAGAAAGGTGCTGAATTTACAAGACCCAGCTTTTCTGAATTCTCCAGTGACCCGAATTCTTGTTCATTTTTATATTTTGCCTAGTCAGATCAATCTAACTGACTGGAAGACTACAGTGATAATTCAGTTGTCATGCATGTTTCTAGGCTGTAAAGAAGCCAAGGAAGGTTTTACTGTTTCTTATCATTTAGGGATAGAGTGTGGAGGGGTGAGAAAAATGTCACCTTTGTTCTACTTAGTATTTTGAAAGAATTAATGTATTTTTTTCTGTATTTCAGGTAGTTAAAATTAGATGGGTTATCTGTTGATTTTAGCACTTTGACAATGTCTTCTGATTATGAAAATTAGAACTGTTTCTCTCAGGATATTATTCTCTGCAGTCCTGTAAAAATTACAGTCTGCTGTAGTAGAAATATATTTATGAGGAAACTAGGAAAAATTTAATACAAGAGGTCCATGGTAATAGATAAAATTAGGGAACTGCATAATGTATGTGATAAATAGCAGGTTTCTGCTATAAAAATGCTCATGTAAAATTCACATATTCTTCTCAAAGCAACAATATTTTTATTCCTAGTGCTGTAACTAGACATGTCTTTCACTGGAATGAACTGTTAGATATTTTGAAATACGGTTTTCTCAGACCACAGTCATTTTCTGATTACAGGTTATTTTTCTCCCTCCTATCAGTAGCGTTCTGAAGTACAGTCTGCTGAAGTCTCTGTTGTACCCTCATAAAGAAGTGAAGCCAAGCACCAGCCTCTTGTCCCCTTTCTATCCCCGAAGCATACCTATTATTCCTAACTCCATGAAAAATATATTCTTTTCTGCTGTGCCCATGTGAAGCTAATGGAATTGCCTTCATCTAAAAGGAGAGCCAGGGACATAAAAATCAAGCTGGTTGAATGCTGCACTATCTATCTTCAAGCCATGGCAGTCAGTGATATTCCTGAGAAGTGTCCTTCCCTCTCTTGCAAGCCCTGCCGTTGCCTTTATCCTTGGCGACTGAGATAGATGTGTTGATATTAGCCCACAACCTGCAACATGGATTTACTCTTGGTTTCACAAGTGGTAACTTGTAAGATGTTTTCTGCATCAGAAACGATGGAGCATGCTGTGCTTAATATAATTTCCTGTCATTTCCTGGTATCCTCATTTCCCGAATATATTCACCTTTGTAGATCTGTGATTGTCTGTTTTTCATGCATAGCAGCTTCTATGGCCTTTGAGTCAAGGAGAAATCTGCTGCAGAAGTACCTTGTGTGTTTTGGGGGTATTTTTTCTGTGTATTTTTTCTTCCAAAACACAGCACTCCTGGTGTGGGGAATATTTGAATAATAACTTGAGTACTTTAATAACAAACTGAATGTGATCCTGAATACTGTCCAGGCACAATATTAATGGTTTCAGTCTGTGCATTTTTTATATTTTATTGCTCATTGAATCCTCTTCTCTAGAATAGGGTTATCCATGCTAAAATAAATAACATGCTGCAAGTTGCTTTTATTGAAGCCTGTTTTAATTGTAATGAACTGCAATATAATTAGAAAGTGTTTATTGTATTATGGCAACAAAGTACCAATCATGAACTAAAGTCTGACATTGGAGCAGGCAGTTTGTGATTATTACTGTATGTCAAGATCTTCATTAATATGCACATTAACTGAACATAATTGACTATAAGGCAGCTGGACAGTGGTAAAATATTTAGTAATGAACCTCTCGCTGCAGTATTTTCTGCCTCAAGGAGAACAATAAAAGTGTCCATATTTTCTTTTAATACCCTTTAGTAAATGCTGGCATATTAGCAAGCAAAATGATATGATCACATGAGGACCTTGTAGTTTCTGCTTCTCCAGATCACTAAGGCTATTAATTCCAAGGCTGAAGATTTATGAAGGAAAGAGAGCAAAGTGTTTGTTGGAGCTGTGATCTCTGGTGCCTGACCATATCATTTATAATCAAAATTAAAAGAACAAACAAATACAATAAGGCAGCTGGTTTTATTCCATTAAAAGTTGGGCTCCAAAAGCAGTTTTCAATTCATTTTAAGGTAATAATGTGTACTTTTAGGAAATAACTACCCATTTGAACAGAGGCTTTATTTGGTCAGCATCTTTTTTGAAACTGATATAGAATCAGGGAAAGTATATCTTATAGTATAGTTTTGTTTTTCATTATTTTTATAAGTATTAGAAAACTAACTGATCACACACTAATATTTCAGAGATTTTTGATGGTGTCTTACCATCGAATTGTTTACACTTTGTCATACCAACTGTATGAATCTACATTTCAGTGATGGGTAACTTAAAAAATATATATACATATTAATAATAATTCATCCAGTTTATCCTGTATTTATTAGTTGTTTCAGAATTATCAAAGGAATAATGTATTTTTGAAATCTGATTTTATATGAGCTTTTCATTGCATCCTATCATACAGATCATATTGGTGGAACATAATGGATTAGACGCAACAAATTTATAATTAGTGTTTTTTTGCATTTTATAAGAGTTAAACCTCTCATCAGCAAAGGATTGAAGATCTCAATTTTCTTCAGAAATCATAATTATGTAACTGCACATAAAAAGTCTGTTGCAACAAATGAGAAACAATGTAATAGTATTGTGTTTATTATCACCAATTTCCACCGTAATCTCCCTTATGTACTTTCATTATAAAGTGTTATCAGCATAATATACTAGAGCATCGGAATGGTCATATTCTCTTAAAGTATTTGGTGTTATTGCCCCTCAAGTTCTCATTACACAGAGCTATTGAGGTCTTTGCTTCACACAGGTCTGTAATATTCCAGTGTTAAATACAGAACAAATGAACTTTACCAGAGTGCTTTCAGAATAGATAATCCAGTTCTGTACTGTGAGTTTTGAATGGCTTTTGTTGGATTTTGCTATATTTTAAAACTTGATAGGAATTTATTCTTTTATATTCAGCAAACTGTCATCAGCAATTTTTTTTTATTATTCTTTGAGCTATGTTCTAAGGCTTCAGGAAAGACGTGTTCCTTCCTTTAATTTAGATTTTTGAGAACAGATATATAGAGTAATCTCCTGGAAAAGATTTGGTGTGGTATTCCATGCAGATTGATGTAAATAGTTCTCTTTACTAAAATTAAAATGAAAACGAACAAAAAGGTGTTGGTTTTCCTCCTGCTTTTGTAATTCCTTCAGCTGAGAAGCTTCAGCTCAGATGCACCATCTGCAGGTTTTGTCTAGATTTTTATAAGTTAGATTTTGATTTAAGCCTTATTCAAGTCTTTATTTTTTCTTAGACATGGTTTATTTTCACAGAAGGGTCAGATGTTTGGCCCCAGGTCGCTGAGTGCGTCAGTGGCATCTGAACCCAAGACCCTGCTGCTGTTTCATGTGCTGATAGTCAGCATAAACAGACTTTCTCACTTTGTATTACTGCGCTGAGAGAGGACCGTCACGCTCAGCTGGCCCCTCTTTCGGATTTGTTTTGCTGTCGTGTGGCTACGTGTTGCTACTACTGTTATGCCATGAATGCAAGTAGTAAGATTTCGAAGAATTTGAGGTCACTGTCTTAACCTATGAAGTAAATGTGTATATAATGGATTAAAAGAGGTCACACACACACACACACACACACATATCTATCTATCTTAGATTCTATACAGTCATACACAAAATCTTTCTTTCTTAAAATACAATGTCCTGGCATTTAGACATTGAATTCTTAGCAAATTTTCTCTCCATAACAGATTCTTAGTTTTTAATGTGGTAACTTTTTATCCTGACTGCATCTTACTGTTATAGTTTTCTCTGGCTTGTATATAAACCATCCTCAGTTGGCAGTTACCTAAGAGAACTAGAGAACTTTGCAGGAGCAGAAAAAACCTCTGTTTCTTTCAGTTATTACAGTGCGAGTCCTGACTATTTGCATGAAGTCAAGCGAGCTCACTGGTGTTAATGAAAGGCTTATGAAGCCTATCATGTCTCCTATCCTCCAGGAAGCTTTGGAAGGATTGAGCATGGAGAGCTCCTCTTTCTTTGTCCCCTTCATCTTGTCCCTGCGCAGACCTGATCTGATGCAAGTTCCACCACTCCTAGAGCACAAGGACCCTTCACAGGACACACAGATTGCACTAACTTCTCTGCTACGATTATTTGAGCCATGCTTTATCCTTCCAAACCAGCAATGAAAGCTGAGTCATGGAAATCAAAAGAAAAAGTTGTAGCATTTAAGAAACTAGAAGATAGCAGCTGTTACCCTCACACTTCCTTTTCCATAGCTCCCAGGCCCATAGCTCCTTAAAATAGGTTATTTCCATGTGTTCTTGTGAGAGTAGTATCCTTCAAAACACTGTATGACATTGCCTTGTTGTATGAAAACCTAGATATTAGTGTTTGTTTTAAAAATACATCTTTGTATTTAGTGCCTGTCTAATTTCTGCTCATTTTGTTTGGATAACAAAAGGAGAAAAGAGGGCCTGATTATCTGTAATGTGGAGAAAGAAGTGGACTTTTCATCCGTTATCTCCTCCTCATCCCATGGATAGCTATCCTGACTTAGTGCTTAAAAAGATCAGCCTTTCCTTGAGATAGATATATACCTGTGAATGAATTGAAAAATGAAGCACAGACAAGACACCCTTCCCAGAAAACAATCGGACTTGCCAAAAATGACTTCTGCCATGATCTTAATGTTCTTGCAATGTTGTGTCTGTCAGTTGGTGGGTGTTTATAGGGTTTGGTCACTACTAATTCATTTTTCTCATAATATTTTTACTGCACAATAGTATGGTAATCTCTTTAAACAGTTGACCCTGAATGATCTAATTTTTAAACTGATGAGCATTTATTGCTCTTACTGAAGAAAATCTGATTAAAAAAGGTCTGTTCTGCATCTGGGGGGGGGAGGATGTTTGTGTTTGTGTATATCTGTCTGTCTCTTGTACAAGCTCCCTTGTGTGTTTTGATTGAGATTCAAGATTGTTCTTGAATTTGTTTTCTTTTTTCTCTCTGAGAAATAACGAATAGTGATGCTTTTGTTCTGGAAAGAATAACATCATTTCTAGAAGAACAAATCAAGGGGTGGGTGGAAAAGGACAAATTTTCAAGTTGTCAGTTGATAACTATTGCAGACCTTTTTTGGCAGTCTGTGTTTGCATCCCCAAATAAATCCAAAAATAGGAAAATGAAGAATTTGAGGTCAATAAATGCAACTTAAATGTCTTGTTGTTGTTGTTGTTGTTGTTATATCACTTGTGGAACACGTAAGAATCTGTGAAAGTAGTCTATCAGTATGTTTCTATCTGTGTTTGTGTTACGTTTACCTTTTTTAATAATGTGTTTCTTATGAACACATATTTGCATAGTTTTACATTAGCAGTATTTTGAGACATGCTTTATACAGCAAAACCTGTTCTGTTAATAGATGATTTAATAAGACATTCTTATGTGTGTGAGGTAATATTTAGTGCTACTAAATTTATAGGTAAAGATTGTTTTAAAAGTTCATTTATCTAAAGCAATAAGGCAGTAACTCTTGGGGAAAAAAAACAACAACTTTTTGTTAGTTGTGGCATAATTTATTGAAACGCTCTTGCATTTTTCTGTCAAGTTGGCTCGTATGTTGTGAATCTTCCTGATGTGCATTATTTACAAAGAGGAGAACAGCTGTTTCCAAAATAAAAAAATATGGAAAACACATAAGCATTATATATGTGTTAAGACATTATAGGATTATAGGGAGAATTCTGTTATCAGCCTGTGTTTCTGTGTACATTTTAAGTACTATTGCCACCATGATGATTACTTTTGCATGGTTTCATGCACTGCACTGAAAGTATCTAATGGTTGTTTATTAAAAACATAAAACTTTTAGCATGGACACATTTTTCATCAGCTTACCATACTCAATAGCCAACTACTAAATATAGTCAGTTTATATTATAAGTAAATCAACAAATCAGAATCAATAAAACAGAATTCTGCCTAGCTTACTCTTCTAAGCAACTGTTGTTCAAGGAAAAGAAATCCTTTTTTCTTTTTTTTCTTTTCTCCCATGGAAAATTAATTTAATCCATGCCTGAATTTTGTTTTTGTTCTGCCAAAGCTAGATTTGTAAGCGGAAACTATATATATATTTTTTTCTTTCTTTTCTTTTCTTTTCTTTTCTTAGAGAGTATCTGTGAATGAGTTCAGTGAACAATCAACAGTTATTGCTAGACCCAGCTTTCATATTGCTTAATTTCTTTTTCACCCTTTTCCCTATGAAGATGAACACAGCTGCTGTGTATACAATATAAAAAATCTAGGTCAAACAGTCAGATTAATGATATAATCATGAACGTAATCGTGAAATTAAAGTAACATTTTATTTTCTTTGTTTATGTGGAGACTATATATATCATCATCTACAGGAAGGCAAAGCTCTTTTATGGTATAATTTATTATTCAGGACATACTGTAATGGTGAATCACTTCTGTGATGTGATAATAAAAATATGGAGCCTGCATAATCCCTATTCAGATTATAAACAGAGGTGTTCATCTAGATAGTGTGTGTCTGAGCATTTTTATCTTAGTTCATCCTCACTTTGCATTTGAAAGAAAGCAAATTAATCTTTGACTGGTGTTGTTCTTAAAAAATATTTTAAGTGGAAAAAAAATTCTTCACATAGATTTTTTTTTACCCTTTGGCTGTGCTCATTTTAATTGACATCAAATTTTAATTCAATAGCAAAGCACTCAACTGGTGAATTTTACAAAAAGGTGCACAAAATCCAGATTTTCAGTACGAACAAGGTTTTGGTATAGAATATTGTGCATGCAGCAAACGTGTGTGTGTGTAGGCTGTTTCATTAGTATGGCTTCCAGCATTTAAATATGAGGGTCAGAAGTAAATCTTTTGTATACATGTGCAGTGTTATTGAGGTGTTTGGAGTTGCACATGCTTCAGCACTCATTTGGTCTGGTGTTAATCTCAAGGAAGAGAAAGTGTTAGTCTCTCTAGTTTTCTTAAAACAAGCGTTTTCTTTTCTTGAGGCTTTACTTGTGTTATTTAGAAGGATAAATGTAATCTCATAGGAATTTCAGAGCTGTGCATAATCCCTTGTCCTGCTCTTCCTTTTGCTTGTTTGCCCACATTTGAAGTAGATATTTCTAATACCTAGCTGAGGTGGTATATCAGCTGGATAAAGTGGTAAATAAGCTAGGGTGAGCTCAAATGTTAAGCTTTGTGTTAATTTTTACAAGTATCCTGATTACGTATTTTTTCATGGTTCACAGAATTTGTGTGTTGCCTTACCAGATACAACGAGTGGTCTACTGAGTGCGGTATCAAGCCTAATAGGGTACATTTGGGCTAGTAAACAGGAGAGTCAAGGATCTCACATTTCCTGACGCTGTTTTGAACTGGTCATTGCAGAGGGAAGCCTGAGCGTAGTTTTGGCTGAAGTTTACTTTGGGGACCATGCCAAACAGGCAGCAGAAACAAAGTGGTGCCAGTGGTGGCTATTTCCATCCACACCATCCTGTGTCACTAAGCGCGCGGGCTCTGCAGTCTGAAAAACAGACCTTCAGACCGCTCCTAGGAGATCCAGAATTTTTTTTTTCATGTGGCACTAGAAAAAACATCACATTAATTCAGATGTTTTGAACTGCCTGTCCCTCCCCACTCACAGCAGAAACACAAATTATGCCTTAGGGTTACAGTGGTAGCATATGAGTCCAGAGGAGACTCAGGGCCAAGTACTAGGTGGTGTGACCTCAGCGAGTTTGCTCTGGAAAGAGCTGGTCCAAACCGTAAGTATGGATAGGAAGCTGTCTGTTCCACTTGTCTTTAAGGCCATGGATCATTCCCCTCCCGTTTATTTAACAGTATAGAAATACCTGGTATAGCTACACAACCGTTTTATCTTCTCCTTGTCTTGAAGACAATAAAATCTTAGAAATATTTAAATTTTATAATGGATAGTTTGCACCCATGACCCCAAATCTTTAAAGATTTGGCTAAGGGTATCTCTGGCATCATGGTTTTCCTTTTTAATAAATCTCAGAGCACCAGAGGAATGCCAGAAAACAGGAGGAGTCTTTATGTTTTACCAGTATTTCAGATGAGAAGTAGCTTCATAATTGATTCATTTGGTGTCACTTTTGGGCAAAATAGTAGTATATATAATAAAAGACTCAACTAATAGAGAATTAAAGAAAAAGAAAGTAGTTAAGGAGGAGTAGCAGACTTTTCTAGGAAGTTACATTTCATCAATGACTTTGATTTTCTTGATGAAATTACAAGTTTGGTTGATAAATGTAGATTGTAGATTACCAAATGCAAATATTTTAGTCTTTGTAAATGTCTGATTTTATGCCATCCCATACTTGATTGCTGATAATATATAATTTTTAAATTGCATAGTCAACTGATGTAGAACACAGTAAAAATTTTCACGAGAGAAATATGAAACAAAGGATTAAAAAAATCAGTAATAACTTTTTAAATGAAGCCACTTCTTTTGAACTTATCAGTTCAACGTGAACATCAGCAGTGACACAGTTGCAAGAAGGCTAATGTGCCACTGAAGGAGTAAAGAAAAGTAATAAAAATGATAGTGATGTTATTTTGCCTCATTATAAAGCAGTGTCAGGACTAACACTGGATTGTGGCTGTTCTTTTTAATATTGGAAATAAAGAGGGTGAAAAAAAGAACACTGAAAATGAGCTTTTGGTAGAAGAAAATGACATACAGTTTCATATGTGTCAGAATATGTTTAGCTTATCACAAATGTGATTGAGAGGTGGTTTGCTACCTGTCTAAAAAACTTAGTAATAAAAGGCTCTTTAATTTAGCAAAGCAAGTTAGTTGAAGCTGAAGCCAGAAATTCAAATTAAATATGTGCCAAATACTTTCAGTAGGGAGGTGATTAACCACTGGGACAAATTGCCAAGAGAAACAAGTGATTTTTCCATCACATGAGGCTGTCAAGTTAGAACTAAATAACTCTCTGGAAATTATTTGACTCTTGCCAAGAACAAATTATTGGTCTCAGTACATTGTTAACTAGATGAAATTTTAAAGCAGGTGGTGGGGTTAGCTGATCAAATAATTCTTTAGTGTTATAATGTAAATTCAGAAGGAATATTTTGTCTAACTCCCGTTTGTTGAAACATCACTTTGGGAAATTCATTGCAACGTTATACCATTTCAACCTGGTGTACACAGAAGCAGAGCATTATTTTTTTAAGGCATATTCCCATTGATGCTATACCTTATTCAGAAGATGCTCTCTTGTGACTAGTCAGTCACATCTTCTGGTTTCAATGAAAAACTTCATTTGATTTTTTTTTCTTTTTTTAGTTAATTAAATTTGGAGAAGCAGCTGTTTGGGAAGAGGCAATAGCATTGTCAGTAGAACTAACGTCGGGAATTTACTCCAGCACAAAACTGTTAAATACTGTCTTATTGAAGCAGAATCACTAAGTATCATCAGAATTTATTTAATACTGGTATTATGGGTCAAATGAGAAAAAACATACCTTTAAACTGAGTGAACAGGCTTTGTTACTATGGTTGGCAAGTAATTTTCTCTCCTCTCCCCTTCTCTCCTCCCCTCCCCCCATCTTACTGCAATATGCAAACACATGATATGGAAATAATTGAGAGAATTAGTATAGAAATCCTGCAATCCCCTTTAAACTCTCCTTTTGTGATTATATGCGTACTTCAGTTGACTGCCATTGGATTTTCTTCCGTACTCTCATATACCTTCATGTACATGTCATCTACATTTCATGTACATTAAGAATGTCTAACCATTTGATAGATTCACTGAAGGAGAGTCTAAGTTCATGAGAATATTTAAATGGCAGGTGATGGTATTGTATTAGTGATCGTCTGGGAAATTCCAGATTGGTTTTGTTGCTGAGCGTCAGTGTGTGATTCAGTAGATGCCTCATGCTTGCAATCCCTGGACATCCAACGGGAGTGCCCTGTGGAATTTGATCTTCAGCGATGCTTTGGTAGGCATCGTAAAACTGATCTGAGTATCTTTTCTGTTTTACTTCAAGGGTATTAATAACAGAGCTTAAGTTCTCAACCATTTAAGTTAATGTATTGTTTTGAATAAGCTTTATTAATTTTGGAGATGCAAGAGTATCATACCATATTGAAGAGAAACATGAAAGTCATGCAAAGTGAATTGCATTCTAGTCTGCTGGCCTTAGCAGTCACACACCTGTGCTTTCCAGGCTATTAGAAAAATTAATAAACTCACTCCTTGAATTAATGGATGGGTTTGCAGGACACCACTGGACATAAATTTTGAAGCTGAATAATATTTACATTGCTGTTTGTACTGTAAAATTAGTAAAGGTTATTAATTCTATCTGGTCTTTGTATTACCGGTTTTATACCATAATTACATGCACAGACACACACAACCTCTTCAGAAGAGTGCTGAAACGAAGGTACTTAACAGTACGTGAAGGGCTGAAGCAAACGTACAGAAGTTATCCTATCTGTCAATTTTACATTTTTTTTCCTTTGCCTTTTGGTTGCACTGCTCTTCTTGATGGCGTGCTGGGATCACTGCTTTTCCAATGATCATGCAGTACTACTCAAAGTTTAAGGAGTATCTAGCAGACAGTTTTAAAGACAGAATGCCACTGTGGTGAAATCAGGCTCACTGTCTGTCTTGCACCTACGTCTCTGCTGCAGAGGTTTTCAGGGTTCCCAAGGTTCTTTAAATATTGCCATTTTCTTAGCTTTTAAAAGATGGCATTGATGGTGCAATTCTTCTCTTTCCCGTGATGGTGACATGCTGGACAGGGTGTGAAATTTTGTCACCAATGCTACGATGCATATATGCATATTAGATACTGTTATGAGTGAAGAGGTGTGTATGGAAATGGAGGAGTGGAACAGAATTTCAAATATATGGCTTAGAGATTCCTTATGAATATTAAAATCTAAAATATGCACCATCAATTTTTTTTTTTTAAGTATCTATGGTAGATTTATTTCTAATTGTAACAGGCAGCTTCCCCAAAACCTGTGTGTGTAAGTTCCTTTTCTTCTTGGCTCTTAGGTTGGGTGAGAAGTTGTTTCCAGCCTCCTACTCACTTCTGGAAGATTTTTTGAATAACTATTGATTTTGAGTAACTCGTTATATGAGTTTCCAGATCATTTTTAGGGAATGATCTGGACAGAGTCAAATAAATTAGAGTACTCTTCAGATCTAAGAAAATGCAGGAAAATACATTCTAAACATATCTTTCTATCATTTAATTCGCATTTTAGAAATCTCATCCTATTTGAATCAGAGGCCCTTATACTGCTTCAGTTACAGTGTGGTAAATATTGATCTCAAAAGGATCCACTCTCTGCAGAGGTGCTAAAGGGGCAGAAGGTGTCCCAGATTAAAAATATTCAGTTTTTCACCACCTGATGTGCCCTTGTTCTAGTAAAAGGTGTACTGAAGAACTAATAGAAAATCTGAATTTGCAATTCTGATGTCTTTTTTTGGCATTTACTTCAAGGTAATTGAAAGTAGATCGTACCCAGTAGAAATTAAAGATGAAAAAGAGTTATTAGATTTTCAAGTGCACTTCCAACCGTATATTTTCTACTTTTAGATCTCCCCAGGGAAGATGTTTCCAATTTCTGTGTCATGAAATTATACTGTAAACTTTATTAGAGATGTTTAAAAATGAGTTTTTATAGGATCTCCTGTAAAGCCTCATACTATTATTAATATTTACTTGCATTGCTGTAGGTCTTCACACTTTCTTTGGCCTAGATGATCTACATTTATCTCATTATAATGACCCTTGTACCCAAATCTGTAGTCTATTATAAGAGAAAAGAACAGAAATACAGTAAACAGATGTGTGATTTTTCATATATTATTTTAAGATACATTTCTTATAGATTACATTTTTATAGATTAATTTCCCATGGTAAATAATAGCATAAATGGCCCAAAGGCTGTTCAGTTAATTTTGATATAGATAGTTCACCAATCTTTCATGTGGCTATCCCTAGCCAGAAAGTATCCTGCTTTCTTAGTGAGTCATATTTGAAAGATAAATGATGGTGACAAGAAATTTTCAACTAAAATGTCATTCCATAGTGCTGTAAGAAAGCCAGTTTCAGTGACATTTTTAAGATTATCGGTGAGAACACGTCGATATATAGTGACAAGAATTGAACGGAAATGTAATCATGAGTGTGTCTTGGTTTTTTTGTTGTTGTTTAATAACAGAGATTATTATTTATGATACATAGAGGAAAAATGCTGCAAAAATATATAGTAGCAAATAGCTGCTTGATGACAATGAGGCTGGACTCATTCTTTTATTTCTTCTTTTATTACTTGTTTTATTTAGATAATTGGTTATTGATGATAGGTGCTGTAAGCAGTTCCCAGTGGTAGATGGAATCATCATAGAAAATAAGCAAAAGTTTGTTCTAGTGAGCATTCAAGACCTGAGACTGTTGCCTCAGAAATGCCTGGACAGCCTGCATGTAAGACCTGCTCACCAGTGCTTTGTACGTGTTAGGGGAAGTGAATGGTGCATACCACATCATCAGTTCTTCTCAGCCACCTCATTAAGACTGAACAGAGCATAAAGTAGTGGTAATACAGACTGAGTCATTGTCTATACCATTTCTTCCACTGCTTCTCAGAATGTTGTACTCATACTAACTGCTTATTCTGCCTCAGAGGAAATCATATTTGGAGGAATCACACCATTTGGGCTATTTTGGATTTTGGACAGTACAAACGCCAAGAATATCTACTGAGAAAATATGCAAATAAGTATGATGGAACTGAGTAATTAATGAAATTCTGCTTCAGTTCTTGGATCTCACGAGAAGCCTTTAGGTAAGCAATCTCTCCCAGAATATGCTATTATGGGAAAATCTTCCCTAACTCACTGGTCAAATAGATGGGCATCCTGCTTCCCACAAGTTCTAATATAAACTGATCACTGTGGTGATAGAGGAGTAACCACTTCCCTATCATTGGTACCATTCTGTAATATCTGATCTCCTAGAGATCCTAGCCTTGTGCTCATTCCTGATACAGCTCTGTGAGAGTGTCATTAGGCTCTTTCCATTAGACTCATTCCAACTCAAGTGGAAACACTTTCAAGTAGTTGGCACCTCAGCACTTTCACTGAGAACTGTGGTACTGCGTGTAGTAAACCGCATTTGTCATTTTATACCTCAGCTGTGGTAGATTGTGATGTGCCTTCCCCTATGCTGCTGGTTCCTTTTAAATCTAAAAACCTAGATTAAGGATTATCTCCATACCTTGCTTCGAAGTATTTCAAATGCCAGGAGCCCTAGAGATAAGTCAGTGACCTAGTCGTGGATGTTCTCATGTGCTGCAATTTCCAGTATATAGCCAGGTTTTGAAAGAAGATGGAGGAGCTTGACCTCTTTTTTTTTCTTTAGTTCCAACCTCCTTATACCTTATCTGACATGGGAGTCATATACTCTGGGGTTGTACAGGCTTGATATTGTACAGGCTTGATATCCCATGAGCCTTCTTTCTGATTAGTTTCATAATGCTCGATTGATCTGTATTGTCAACTTAAATGATTTTTTTTTGTTTTTGCTGCTCTTGGCCATTGGGCTTGTCTGATACAATAGTGGTCTCTTATCTGTTTATATAGTGTGTGCTTGTGTAGCTCCTAATGGTTGATTTGCCTAATTGTCCTTTCCTGACAGGGTAATGAAGAAGTCTGCAAGGTCTCTCCATCTGTGGCAGGTAGTGGGTATAGACATCAGTCTGCAGTTCCACTTATCTCTTTGAGGTTAATAGTGATGAATTCCTCTTTCCTTGGATAGGTATCTCACTTCAGTGATCTCAAAGATCAGAGCTGGTCGTCGACCTTGACAATCAGTATATTTATCATTGTCTTAGAGCTCACAGTAGTGAGATGTGTCAGGCTTTCTGTGCACATATAGGACCTCATGTACCAATAATGCACACCAAATACATGTTCTACAACTCATTCTAGAGGAAAGAACATAATGTGAGATCTCTTCTGGTTATGTAGCCCAATACAAATCACTAGCTGATTTGAGGAATGCTGCAGCAGTCTGCAATTACCTTTGTCAGGGGTTTACCCTAGAACTCGATTGTAAACTGTGTGAGCCATTTCAAACAGGAACATAAATGGAAGGTGAAGAAGGAAGAGGAGTTACCTGAAGGCAGTGTCTTTGACTTGAATGTCAAAAGAAAATGTCAGAGCCAGACCAGCTTTAGGGGTCCTGAAAGCCATACTTCTGAATCCTCTGTCAGAAAGACTGACGGTACTTCCTTCAGTATGTTAACATAATTCATACCTTAACCTGATTCATAGATTAATGGTGGGCCAGCCCTTTGAGCCTTCAGCCAACTTTTCCCCTATCATCTCTCCTTAAAGATACCCTTCTTCAACCAAGGGAGGAAGAGAGATTTGGATCCTTTTGGCTGATTCTTTATATACGAATACAGTGTGTATACATATTTACACCCTCCTCCCCCATGTTTTTCTGTGATATGTCATTCTCAGAAAACATCCTTTCTTTTCTAACTGAGGCATTGCTATTTTATTTAAGCCAAGGCTGCTTATCTTTGCCCCAGTGTATTTGCTAGTTCTTTTTACAGTTTTAGCAGGCAAGCTGTCTCTTTTTTACATTGCCAGGATGAGGCCTTTCAGGAAGAATCCTTGTTTGTCCATATGACAACAAAGTAAGCTAGAAATCAGCTGTTTCAACAGATTGTCTAACTGGATAGCTAACCATGTGAGAAACTGTTTGCCTGCTGAACTGGAGCCACCTCAAATTAACATAGCTGTCTTTCTTTCTTCCGAATGCCTCTGTCCCTAGCATCTGCAGGCTCCAGAACTAGCTGTCACCTAGAACTCCGCTCAGAACTGCATAACCAAACATTATAGGTATGCTGAGTTATTCCGCATTTGAAGGAGAATTCTTTCAGTCATTATTCATCTTTGAATCCTGAGACTGTCCTTCAAATAATTGCTGTTTTGTGGGAAATACTGCTTAGAGCAACCCCCATGTAATAGAACAATCAAGAGAGGAGGAAAGATCACGTATCTCAGGTAGTTCTTTCTCAGGTGATTTATTTGACGGTCAATCACCACTTTTCCTCCTTCCCCTTGGAGATTTTAAATTTAAGGGTGGAGCACAGGTTGGGTGAGGTTTTGTTTCACTACCCATGCTGGGGAGACGCAGGGGACTGGTATTCATCTGCCATGTACACTTCTGAAGCAGCATGGGCATATGGATCCTGCACTATAAATACACAAAAAATAAACATAACATTTTGAAGTAGAAATTACAGCGTTGAGTAACCTTTCTATTATTTTGCTGCAGGTTTATGAAAGTAATGGAATATATGTAGCTCTCCAAAGTTAGAAAAGATCCTCTGGGCTGTTAGAGTTTGTCTGAAGTCTTGTGTACTAGCACAGTGGAGTGCTCTTAATGGAGTAATGCTAACTGAAAAAGGTCAGAATATGCTCCAGCTAATCATGGTTGTCAATAGAGCTCTTATAATGCTGTTATAAGTTAGCCTATCTCAAAGAGGCACTCCAAGTTTCTCTGTAGGCTGTGTAGGCTTTTACACAGTTTAGAGTAGGTGTTTAAACAGCTCCTGTAGCTTCTTAAAGAAAAGCAAGGTTAGGTTCCAGATTAATTACGCTTTGATTCACAGTTTAATGTTGTGTCTTAAATG
Source organism: Apteryx rowi (assembly GCF_003343035.1). NCBI lineage: Eukaryota > Metazoa > Chordata > Aves > Apterygiformes > Apterygidae > Apteryx > Apteryx rowi. The sequence goes on along the minus strand of NW_020449864.1, from coordinate 753,036 downwards.
ATATATTTCTTTCAAAATAGACTATTTAAGGGCAAGTGATTCCTCTCATCCTTATAAATGCCTTTAATTGCTTCCACACATATAGAATATGTTGAATCTTGTATAAAAGAGCAAATGGAATGCATTTGAATCCTCACTTAAAGTAACTTACGATGTAACAGGAATGCATATAACATCAATATCTGCATTTGGTTGTTTTGTAAACAATTACTTCTAGATATAATAATCTAATCATCAGTTTGAGGAAGAAAAGTTTGTTTCTGGTTGTAGCAGGTTTTTTCTGTATGAGTAAGAAAAAACAGAATTGTATGAAATATAGCATAGAACAGACGTTAATTGAGTCATGCTCATGTAATACTTTACTTTTACCTGATGTAACTGTAAGAGAAGTCTGTGGTTTATAACATTCTTAGAATGAAGACTTTTTTTTAATCTGTATTTTTAGCTTGAAAAAGACAGTGATATATTCCAAAGGGAGGCCTCAGAGCATTTACGGGACTGAAGATGTGTTTCATGCTGAAATAAGCTCATGTTCAGCATTAGTCTAGTATTGAAAGCTCTTAAAGTTCAGACACTTATGTCTAAATCTCTTTTCATTTGTTGTTCTATTTGATTATGTTCACAGTCTCTTTACCTGAACTGCCAGCAACATTGCCTCAGTTGCTGGCAGTAAAATCCTATATAATTGTGTATATGAGCAGAAAAAAAAAGAAAATAAAAGCTGATTGTCTTAATTCTCAAAGCTGTGATTAATGCATCCATCATAAATTCATAGTCAGAATGTTTCTTTCTACTTTTTTTCTTGCCTGGTCTATGCATAAGAATAGTTAAAGCCCAAAGAAATATTTCAAATTTAATGTTATGATACAAATCACACTGTTTAAGAAGATATGAGTCTCCATTCCATCATTTGAAAATGTTCAAGATAAATGAAGAGAGGGACAAAAAAACACAAATTGAATTTGAGCATAATCATCCTAGGGAATGCACTTATGTGATGGAGAAATGAGAAAAAAAAAGTTTGGTCAGTCAAGACAAATTAGAGAGGAGAAGCCCGAAAAAATGTCCTGGAGGGCTTCAAAAATCAGCAAAAAAACAGTATACTGGATTCATTAGAGAAAAGCAAATACAGAGAAGAAATTAAATTGCCCAAAATGATATTTGCATTCTATCCAAAGATCTTAATTAAACAGAATGATTATAAATATAGTATAACAAAATGACCTTTAGATAACATTGGGAAGAAATTTTTATTTTCATTTCAACAATTAAAGTCCTATTTTTGCTAGTCAAAAAGCAGGTGACATGAAAATGTAATACGTGTTTACAGAAGTTGAAGAAGAGATATACCATACTGTATAGAAGCAGGATTAATACTGAAGTACATACATCATTGAAAACTTTCCCTCAAAGAGATCAGATTTGAGGTTTTGTGATTTATTTTATTTTAGTGGTATGGCACTGATTTACATGAGATGGAATCTGTCACAATTTCCTATAATAATCTTCAAAATCTCTTGTAAAACTTTGAGCAATATGCCAAAAGACAAAGTTTTTAAAATATTCTTGTCTAATGTATTGCCCAGGAAAGAAAACTAGGGTTAGTGATGTACTTGTTGGTGTAAGCCCTTCATATGAAAGAGGTAAGAATCTTTTTAATTTATGTGTCTATGACATATCTTAATATAACATATTCAGTCAATGCTTTTATCAGAAAAGTGGTTTTCTCTTCATGGTGATGATCATCGATTTTGTCATAGAGTTAGAAGGAAAAGATCTAGATTTCTTCTGAAGTCTGTGATTTAAAGTCTCATTCTGTAAAAGGATAATGGGAATGGGATTAGACCCATTTAGTGTAGATTGTGTTTGATATATAATGAAGAAAGAATGGATAACATATATATAAGGTATTACTAAATTAATGTTGGGGGGGGGGAAAAAAGGCTGATCCAAAATTTTATAGATCTTAGTATCTCCTAAAAACAGCAAGATATTTATGAAATTTGCCCTTTGTCTGTGCCTTTTCAAGAGACTTGGAGAAGAGTACTTGACAAGGTCACTGCCAGTATTCTCTTGAGTGAATAGTAAGCAGATAGCTGGACGTGCATCTGCAGTTCCCTTCAAGCATTTTGTAAAATGTTAGTTTGTTTTAGCACTTATCATTTCTAGCCTTGAACTATTTGGGAATTGCTAGTAGTTTTTGTTGATGAAACTACTGTTCATTGATGGTATTAGCTGTTATAAAACTTATCACTCCACAGCACAATTTGTTTGTTCTAAAAAAGTAGTTTGCTCTCTAACTTGAAGATTCAGTGATCCTTGGCAGCATTTAGCAACTGCAAAACTAATCATTATCGTAAGGGCTATCTCAGTATGATGGAAAAATGATTGCCTAAGGCATCATATAATGTATTTTGCATATTTTTGTCTGTATAAGGCATGTATAGATGTTGCCGCATCATCAGTCCTTTTCCTCATACATTTTCTTCAACATCAGCTAATTTCTGAAACTCTGAACACTAGATTTAATAACTCAGCAATATGATGTACTGGGTGATTATTTCATTGGAGCAATATGTGGAAGAGATTGTTTAGCATTGTGGCAAATTTCACAAAACCAAAGACATGTCCTAAATAAACTTATTGTGGCAGGCCAGATTAGCCAATGATGCCCAGCTTTGGTCTTCAGCCATCACTGGTCCACAGTGGGATGCAGCACACCTGCAGCAGGTGTGTGAAACCATACGACAGTATAATTTACCATTTACTTCCCTGTGGCTATGCTGAGAGTTTGCAGAAAAATTTGAGAAGTACAGTGATAAACTAGTCCAAAGAGTCGGAAACTGCTGGTTTAAGTTGTACAGTAGAGCTGTTATGACATGTGTCACGTTGAAATGTAGATGTGTTGCTTGCTTTCCATGTCACAATCAGGGGAACATGCATTTTGAGTAGACAGTTTTCCAAAGTTTTATGTCTGTTCCTGTACGGCATTGTGAAATAGTGAGGGTAACAGTATGTCTTTTGAAATGTCGTTCCATGTTGCCATATATCTTCTTTTATTGATACCTAGTGATAAATAAGTTTTCTGACAAGAGGGGATCATTAGAATGTGCTGATTTTAGGAGAGAATACTGATCTTCCTTAATTAAATTGGTTTAACAAAGTTGCATTAGACTGTGCTTATACTTCCATGTAATGTAGTCATTGCGTGATGGACCGGATTCCTCCGAGGAGTGCCACAAATGCCCTCAGTGTTCCTTAATGTTATATTTTGCATTTAGATCTCTGATTTAGCTGACAAATGTGAAAAAGTACATGTTGCCAGAGAACTCTCAAGAGATGAGCTGTGAAGCCTACAGAACACAGGTTATTCCAGCTAAGGTTGGCATTGACTTCCGCTTAGAAGTTTTTCTCCGAGAATGTAATTTTTAAACTTGTACCTGCAGAATGTAGCTTAGTATTCTTCTGATACAGACTTATATTTTGCAGTTTTATTATGTAGAGGGAATACTACTTTTATTTTTATTCATCTTCTTCCAGTCAGACTCAGAAGCATGTGAGAGGACCCCAAACAGCTAGAGAACAAGATTACATTGGAATTGCAGCATTTTTGCATTTTTTTTCATACTGTGATTTTAAATATGTAAATTAGTACAATAGGAGAACATGTTAAAGATGACATTTAACCATTGTGTCAGCAGGCATGACTTTCTTGACACTGAATCTGGACTAGTTTATGCTACTAGAAAATACCATCATACAGGGCTCCACACAGTTCCCACTGAAGTCAGTGGAAAAATCCTGTTGCCTCAATGAGTAATTCTGAAGAGCATTCTGGGCTCTGAAGTCTTGCTCACAAATTCTGATTATACATCATCTGATTTTATTGTTATCAATGTATCTCAACACACTTTCTCTAAAAATATCGTTCCATTCAGTGATCAGCATGTGGCACAATGTGGCATATCCTATACGATTAGTTACTTGGCTTTATTCAGCTAGTTACACAACTTTATTCAGGGAACTAAATCTCTCTCCTTTCATTAACATCGACATCAATTGAAATTCAGACTGATGGCAGATTTTGCCCATGGCATCAGAAAGGAGAACATGGCAAATAAGACCACACATCTGTACCATATTTAAAGAAAAAAAAAAGTATTAAAATGAACTGCCTACTTTTTGTTGATTAGTTAGTTAATTTTAAAGGCAGAGCAGCTATTTAAATTTCAATGGAACAGTGATGTGTGCTTAAAAATAAAAACACAATCTTCCTAAAACATTTAAAAAATCAGATTTTGTTGGACTTGTCGGTAGAGCAGTAAGAAAACTTTCCAACTAAAACCAAAAGAAATGTCACATTGATTAACATCAGCTGCCTCTGAAGTCTGATAACTTAAAATGTAAGTTTACCCACAGTTATAATGACTTACTATTCTGTTGCCTTAATATATTATTTCTGGAGTCAACAGAAAGAAATGGAATGAAATGCTGCAGATTAAAGGAATAATGACTCATTCGGGCAATTTCTATTAGCCCCTTTGTTATATGCAAGGAACTTGTGTGTGGATTGAAAGTAGCAAATGCAAAATGCTGAATATAATTTGTTTCATGCCTCCTCATAAGGTACAAGGCAAAATGTGGAGTCTATTACATTTTCATTCAAAGTACACCTCCAGGGCCATTTCTTCAGATCCTCATTAAACTCATTCAGAGTGGATTTCTTTTTAACCAAGGTCAGGATGGTTTACTTGCAAATCTTTGGACACTGTGAATGGGAATTCATAAATCCTGACATTGGGAAGCAAGGTTGCGCTTGTCCTACATTTAATAAGGAAAGGAAGGAAGATAGAAAAAAGAAAGAAAGCTGCTTTGCCTGATGGTTTTATATGGAAGATACAACTTTTCTGGGATCAAAAAAATAAGACTTTCTTTCTTTCTTTCTTTCTTTTTTCTTTCTTTCTTTCTTTCTTTCTTTTTTCTTTTTTTTTTCTTCTTTTTTTTTTTTTTAAAGCAGGTCACAATGCACTGATGAGGTCTCCTGTGATACTCATCATTTATATATCCAGTAAGCTGGCATGTTACCTGCAATCACTTGTCAGTTTTCCTTTCCTATGGTCTGTTAGTCTTAGGTGCCCACCAGTTAAAATACATCCTAAATTACTTCTATATAAAAAATAGAAACAGTTATGATAAGAGACAGATGTTTCATGAACCAATTTTTTTTTATATATCTGTCATAAATAAAGTAGATTGTGTGCCCTGTTGAACAGTTGTGACTCTTTTTTTTTGTTAGTGAATTTGACTTCCTGGCAGGGAAATCTGTTGTTTTTAATTAAGGAAAAATTACTTGAATTAAGCAGCTAGTATGAATATTTTGGAGAGGGCTCTGAATTTTGTGATGTTCTGTGGTGGTGACATACTCTGTTTTTAAACAGAGAATAAAAAATCATAATGTGAGCTGGTATAGTCACATCATTTGATATTATTGACCAATTACTACTAGTGTTTTGCTTGTTTTCAGAGAAGATAGAGCTTACACAGTAGAGAAGGGTTGTATAAATATAGTGGTATCAGTCTTCAGCTGATGATTCAATGCATTTACACTGTAGTAGAGATGGAGTCTTCTTAGCTCCCTTTTCCATGAGGACTTGCTGGTTACAAGGTTAGTCTTCCTTACTATGTTTTTCTGTATTTCTCTGTTGTTGCTTCTTAGGAGATTTTGATCTCTAACAATTGATAGGCCATTTTTTTCCCTCCCCCCCCCCCATTTTAATTAAATAGGTATTGAACCCAGTTCCTTAAGGATACATAATACGAGAGTACTTAGGAGTTGAAAGTGCTGAGTTGTTTGCTGCTGAGTAAGTACCGAAAAGCTCAAGAGGGTCTTTTCAAATATTTTCTTAGTTTTCTACTTCTTTGTTGCTGTCTTTGGTAACATTTCAATCACAGGATGTTTCATATGCTTTGGAAATTTAGCAGACTTTATTGCAAGTTTCTGGGTATACGGGGAGAATAGAAAATGCAGAGTTCATTTTGTTTTCTGGAGACAAATGTTAACTCCCTTCCATTAGGTGGTATTATAGTTGACTGAGTATTTTTCCCTAAAAGATTTATTTTAGCTCTCCTAAGGATATTTCTGTGTCTCCTTGGGAACCCACAAAGTTCATCTTTTCTATCTCCTTCACTCAGTGATCTGTTTGCTGTCTCCAGATTTCTATTCAACCTATCAATTGCTCTTTACTTAGTTGAAAGAGATGGTGTTGAATGTTGCATGAACAGGTTTTTTTCGTTCTCTCTATTTTTGTTACGTTGGCTGCTCAGTAACTCTTTGGCAGTGGATAAAACTTAATGTAAGAGAAATGGCATCTTCACGTCTGTAACAGGCACTCTCGAACCAGCCCTTGCAGAGCTCTGGCCCACTTATCTCTGCACATTGAGGGATGGCCGCATGCCTTCAGTCGGCTAAATCGCAAATGCTTTCCCATGTTAGCCAGAGTAGGGAGGATTAAATGGGTCCTTTATGGTGTTTTATTTGGTTTAAGATTACCTTTTACAACATTACAACAGTTGTAATCATCAAACAGCCTCAATTTCAATGCAAAAAGTGAGTGAAACACTGAGATAGTTTCTTTAACAGGCTTGCGATTTCAGGGAGTTTGGCACGCTGCACATGAGGACTGCAAGTCTAACTCCTTGAAGCAGGCCGGGCACATTGCACCAAACCTCTGAGGTGTTTTAACAGGAGAAGGGAGCAACACAAAATAGAACTTTTTTTGGACACGAGTGTCACATCAGCAAAACAACCACTGCGCAGTGTTGTATTAGCAGTTGCAGTGGTTGCTACTTGCTTACTGCCTTTACGTGTGTAACTCCCGTAACTTTACAGAGTTATGTTTAAGCTACCAATTGGGCCCAAAGCTATTCAGGGCCCTCAGCACCTGCTGGGTGTAAAACTGAGACAAAATCAGGGAATGGGTGGAATGGATGCATACGAGCTCTTCTTGGCCAGAAAGTGGGTGATATACAACAAAATTACAACTAAAAAATAAAAATAAGTAATGAACTGTAATTTCTTTAACAACAGAAGAGATAAAGTTAAAATTCTTTACAATACCATAATAAAGGTGTTATACTTTATGTATTTGAAACATGTACATTTGCCAATTATGGCATCATTGCATATATGCAATTTTTGCACAGAAGGTAGTAGAAAAAAGTAGTATTAACTATAAATTTACTTTGTTTTGTCTAAAGAGAACTGCAGAGGCACAGTGAACTTGACGTGTTTCCCCTTCAGTCAAATAATGATGCTTTGATAGTCATAGCAGCAAACCTGTAGGTTACTTATATATGTTTCTATATTTGGGGGAAAAAGAAAAAAAAAAAAGAAAGAAATACTCTTCCCCACCTTAAGTACGTAACAAACATGCACACAGCAATCACGGGATTCCAAAGGAGGGTGGGCAAGGAAGAATGTCAGAGTGTTTATCATACAGCTGTGCCAAAAGTAAAGGCTGAATGAATGAGATGGAGATTAAAGCCAGTAGTCTGAGCCTGTATTCAATCACTGCAGTCACTCTGTTTGCCTCCTGCATGCTGATGAAGTGTCATGAATGGTCCCATGTACTTTCATTCCAATATATTTCAGGCAGTAGTGATTATTGCTTGTACTCAGCTAAAGCTTGAAATAACTGGCAAACTCTTGCTTAGCAACAGAAGGCCTCATCTTCTCTCTCTTGGGACCACTAACTCAAAAATGTGTTACGTCTTTTAAAAGTTAGAGTTAGGAGGGGTAGGTGCTTTATATTCATTGCTTTCCTTGATAATTTAAAGAAGAAAAAAACAAAGTAAAGCCCACAAATGACTCTGTTCCATAAATAATTATCGACTGGTTTATGAAGCCCAAATCCAATTTCTTTTATCACACATTAAACTGTCTGCAGTTGGACTGCATGGCAATCTTTGTAAAGGTATTGCCTTTATATGTGCTGAGAGAATAGAAGCACTCTACCTTCTTTATAAAAAAATAAAAAAAATCTCATAGTGTATTTTGATAAAATCCTTTGGAGGCTATTTCTGTAGTATTAAATCATTTCATGTTTGTACTTATTTTAACTGCTTAGGCTTTGGTTTGTATTCTTCAGTGGGCTCAATCTTAAAAGGAAAATGAGTGTGCATTTGTTAAATAAATGACAAAATACAAAGCTTTGTGTGAGTTGTAGATCTTCAGCATGTGAACTGCAGAATTCATCTGAAAATGCAGTAACATTTTTCTGGTGTGAATTATATGCTGCTCTGTAGGTTTCTATTTTTGGTCACCACAAGATGGCAAAAGAAATGAGCACACAAATGCAAGGACGAGTGGGTTTCATAATAATGCACTCTGCATTCACACTTTATGCACATCAAGAGAGAATCCAAGCGCAGCAGGGGTGACAATCACTCCAACAGTCTTTTGAAATCAAAGCACTTCCTTGAGAATGTCTTCCCAGCGCTAATTACACTCTTGTATTGTGGTTCTTATATTGTGCAAAGTAAAATGTTTACACTGTCACAGAATACAACTCTATTACTGGAAAAATGGAAGGCAAAAATAATCAGATTATTAAATAGATTTATTTTCTTTTATGTTTTGGTGATTTCACTTCTTTGTGCGCTAAAATATCAAAATCTGTCTCCTTTGTCACCAGCGGACTTTGGCAAAGATGCTAATTTTTCACCAAAGCCAAAGCCTCTCCACTCAAGAGAGCTGTTACAGTGTGGAAAGGATTGGTTGCCTAGATATCTTGAGGGTTTTTTCCTTTTTTACTGATTTTTTTTGGTTGTGTTGTAATCACACAGTAACTGCTATCAATGAATTTTTCCAATAAGAGGAAGGCAACAAAACTGCAGAGACATTTCTTATCCCAAGATAGATATAACACGTGTGTGTGTGCATGTGTGTGTACAAGCACGCACTTGTGTGTATGAGATGCATATGCAAGCTCAAAAATCGCTATGAAAGTCTCACAACATAGGAGAGGATGCATGATACCATTTAAGTTGTCCTATAAAAAAATGGAGGGGAAAAAGTATTCTAATTTTTTAGCATTTGCCTAGCTATGGAGAAGTTTAGATAAAGGGTTAACAAGACATTCCAGTCTTGATCTTTTTTTCTCATCATTACTCTTAGTGTTGTTGAAAAGGATAATTGATAGAAAGGATTGTTAGATGTAAATGCAACTGGGAAACTATTAAATATTCATTGTTGAGAACGGAGCCAAATTTCCCTTTCCTTGCAGTTCAAAGGCCTGGTTCTTCACTGCTTTGTGTTTGTTTAGCCATTTAAAACTGGGCACATTGCATGGGAAATAGTACTGCTGATCTGAATAGGAAAATGTGAGTTAGTAGTACTGTATATTTTTTCATATATAAAGCATATACTGTATATGCAATGCATGCAATGTGATGCAGTATCTACACATCAAAGCATCCTTTCCTGATCTATATATTTCATACATTATTTACTCTTTTCCTTCCTAGATGTCTTCTTAATATATACATATGTATGCACACACACACAAAAATATATTTATACAGCTATATGCATATATATGTGGGTGTACACACACACACACAAAATATATATGTGTGTGTGTGTACATGTGTATTTTATATATATAATACACACACATATACACACACACGTATGTACAAATGTATGTATGTATGTATGTTTCTTAGACAAGAAGTTTACCTGCATGTTCTGTTTGGATACTACTGCCGATTTCAGTTACATTGTCAAATGATATTCCATTATCTCTGATGTTTTTGAGTATGTAAAATACCCTAGCAGAATTTTAAAGTATGCATAATTTAAATTATGTATTATACATACAGATACAATATATGCATTATTTCTCCAATACATATAGTTTTATATTCTCTTAAGCAGTTTTGCACAGTCAGAAATAGCTTATGTATACACTTTTCTCTTATTAAATTCTTGGGATCTTGTACTTGTGCATTTGCTTTTCTAGCAGCGATCAGTTTCGTTTGATTGAAGATATCAGAATTCAGGTATTAAATGGAATAGGATTGGAATAAGCTTATCTCATATCAACAGAGCAGTTCTGTTATGGCAAATTGATATTAATATATGAAATTAGGAGGCAGTAGTAAACAGAAGCTGCCTACTTGAAATTGCTAAATTAGAAGTGGTGAAGCAAGTTGAAATATTTAAAACATTCAATCATCAGCAGCCATAAACAAGCAGCTATGTACACTAGTGCCTATACTACTTCCAAATTGAAAGGAGGATTTGTATATACTTTTTTTTTTCTTTTACTCGGGGCCAGCTTCTTCAGTCCGTCCTTACTGTAGTACTCTTTCAACTTTCAAGTAGTAAATTCTGTAGGATATGATTTTTGGTATGTTGTTTGAAAAGTGAATCATACAATCATAGAATGATTTAGGTTGGAAGGGGTGTCTGGAGGTCATCTAGTCCAAAAAAGATACAGACACCATGGAGTTGTGCATAGCACAGTGTAACACTGAAGTGGTGTGCCTTTGGCTTTACTTTATCTTCATCCTTCTGGATCCTAGAGCACCTTTGTTCAGAGCTGCTGCCATGACCTGTGGTAGAACAACCTGATTACCTCTCTGATTTACACCACTGACTAGAAGCATAGGACCTCAGGACTGGCGGGCACTTGAGAACTGGGACTTGTACCTCATACCTCACCAAAAAGGGAGTGAGTTGTGATGCCAGGGTTGCAAACGTGACTTTATACTGCAGGTTTTGGAGTGAGCCACTTGCAAACTGTTACGCTTAAAGGCTGTTTTGCTGTCATGGCTTAGCACTGCTGAAAATCAGTGAGATGATTTACAGCTTGAATAATAATTTATAGTTGCAGGACTGTGAGAATTTAAGAGTGTTGTTGATGAGTAAAACTTAAAATTTCCCAAAGAATCAGATGGATAACATCATCGCCTTTTGACACAGAGAGAATTAAGAAATAGGGTAGTTAGTTAAATGGCTTTTCATAATCCTTACAAGAATTCTAGACCAGCACAGTGAACAGAACTGAAGCTGCATACCCCATCTAAGTAACACCACTTCTGCGGTGTGATCTCTTGTATTAAATAGTTATTTTACAGTGTGATCAAGGGTCTCACTGATATCTGCAGTAGTATTATGTTCAGCACTGTGCAAACATAAAGGAAGACAACTTCTGTTGTGATACTTTTATGTTCATATTGTTTAGAGTTAGCCACACAAGTGTCTCCTATATGATTCCTTGTAAATACTCCAAATTGTGTAGATATTCTTCAGCCATATAGAAGTAGTGACCTGGTCTCTTCAGATAAAATGAATGGTTCTTAAAACAGAGCTTTCACTTGAATATGACTTTATTTGACAAATGACCGTGGTCAGAATCACAGTCATTTAAGATGTGACACAGACTTGCTGATGCTGGAAGTGTGGAGACTTTCTCATTATACTGTTGAACTTGCTATCTGTGAAGTTAGTGGTAAAACTTCCATTGATTTTATTGGGAGCAGGATTAGCCATTGTGCAAAGATTCATGTTGTACAGAAGATAGTACAACTGTTCTTCAACAGATCTGGAAACATTTTCACTTAAGACTAGTGAAAGATTGTAGTTGTTTAATCCATTAGGTTTCAGCAGATTAGAATAGCTGGATTTTGGTTAATACTACAGTTCTCTGCTTGATTCAACTCTGGGTTACTCCAATTTGATGGTGGTGTAGTTCCACTGACATTTGTGGTGAAGTAGTCTCTAAAAATTAATTACAGGGCCATCTGTTATTGTTGTTATTGCACTGAATTAAATGTAGGGTTCAGTACTTTCAGTCCTCTCTTACACATAGACCTCCTCTTTGTGAATATTGATTCACTTTGGTGGACTCATAAGTAAAAATTTGTTTAGCAGAGGCTACCAGAAGTGTTTAAAATAATGTCTCAAAAAGTAAGCTATTCTTTAGAGGTTTTTTTTTTCCTTCTGTGACTTTGGCAACAGTATTTTTTTTAAAGAAATATATACTGTTACGGAGTCATGTAACTATGATACTCATATCACAGACTATAAGGCAAAAGATAAGAACTTTAACATTCCTGACTCTTTTTTTTTTAACTATTATTATTTTTTTATTGTCAGCATTGCCTGATCCTGTAAAAACTGAAGCCTGGGGGTAGTTTCTTTGATGGACATCCACAGAATTGCTAGTGTACTTAAATGCTTGCAGGTTCTGGATGATATTGTGCTGTACCCTGCTTCTAACAAGAATGATGCTCTTAAGACAGTACTGAAGGTATATGGCAATATCATACTGAATCCCAATGTTTGGGCTGCCATTCCTGTTTTAAAAGAGTGTAATTGTTATTTAATGCATTTCTTCCTCTCAATAACACAATCACTTTCTGTACATAACTGGGCTTACTTGCGTGTTTCTCTTGCAATAAGGTTAAGTGATACTCTCTTGATTATTCCAAAATGCCTGTCTCCCTCTGCTGTTGTCTTCCCCAGCATGAGACAGAAACACACGTTTGTGTGCATAGACATATACACACAAATAATGTGATGCATGAGAACTGCTTCCAGCTGTGATTAATGATTCAGTTCACTACTCTTAGTTGCCCCTTAGGTAATATGCACTTGTGTTGGCCTGTTTTCTCTAGAGATACCCTACCCAGTCTTTGGCCTGAATAATTGGATTTGTCTCAGTGTCATAAGGAGTCTCCCTTTTAATGGCTGCTGTATAAATTCAGATTACCTATACCTAATTAAAACAACTTTATTTTGTTTGAACCTAATACATTTTGGATTTGAAGCATTTAGACAAAAGGTTATATGGCCTTTCAGAAACCCTTTTTTAATGCAATATTTATTGCCAGCTTTTCTCTTCTGATTCCTATCAGCTTATCCTCAGTTTTCATTCAAGCTGTTATATTGCCATTGGGAAAATTAAAATAAGAAGGGCAGGTCATAAGTGGTCAACAAGACCATGTATTTCTGATATACGTACATGGATTGTTTGATATCATTCAAGTTTTATTATATCTGGTGAGTGCAAACATTCATTCAATAAATCTCTCTTTTTTACTGCTTTTTGACTTGTCCCAGTGGGATCATTCTCTTGTCTATGAATTTTACACTTTCTCCTGCCTACACAGTATTACTACAGAAACAGAGTACTAGAATCACCATCCTGGTAAATTTAAGTATATTCAAACAAAAAGAGGGCAGAACATGTCCTCCTTAATGTTAATGTTAATGGTTCTTCTTTAGTATTTCCTCTGGATGAGGAGCTGCTTGTAGATACATTCAGCCCTCTTTAACCTGCCTGTTTTCCTGCTTTCCTTTGCACCATAGAGCTTCTGGTCAGTGCTAGTTCAGTGCAATCCACGGAGCTGGTCAAGTTCCAAGCCCTGTTAGTTTTTCTTCTTAGAGACTTAGTTGATAGAAGTGGATTACAGTTTACGATACACTTTATCGCAAATTTGAGAGGATGATATGGCATCACCCACCAAACACACTCAGAACACTGAAATTCTGACTACAATCAATATTCTGGTGTTAAACTTCTAGGAAGTAGGTGAGAAAAGACAATGCAAAACACTGCCAATTCAGGACATATACCTGATTTGTCTTTTTCTTTTTTTTTCTTATAGAAGATTGTCTAGAAGATTTTTTTTGAACATAGAAGAACCCTTGGAAGTCAGTGAGAAATCTCCTTACACAGGGAGTTTCTACTTTGACATTTTTCTTTGGGTTGGACCAAAGGTTATATATTGTAAACTAAAATTTATTGTATCCATCTACTATGGTATTATAAAGAGCAGACTGACTGATTTATTCTTTGGTATTAGTATAATAGCTACTGTCAAGGGTCTTGGAAAATTGCTTATATCTTATGATCACTGCGAGAAGGCGTACATTTTGAAGTATCTTCATCCTCGAGGTCATATAGTACAAGATATTTTTCTTTGACATATATGTGTGTGTGTGTTTATCTAATTATATATTTTGTATGTTTAGAAAAATTGTTAGCTGCAGTCTATTCTATGTCTTGGGAAGCATATTTAAGGATGGTACACCATGAGTAATAGTAAACTTATCTCATCAAAATGCTGAGCAAAACAGTGACAGTCCTCATTTTAGTTCCTTTTTATTAAGGACCTTGATCTGAAGAAGTATTATTTATTAGGCATTCATTGGGAAATTGATAGCATAATTTAACTTTTTATTCGCTAGTAAAACTGATAAGCAGTACATAAAAAGATGGACCTCATTATGGAGGGAATAATAAAAAATAAAAGGTTAATTTAAAGTTTTTTAAAAGGTCATCAATGTAAAGACTTTTTAACATTGTCTTCTGTGGTATGAACTCCTACCAAGTTTTGAAGTTTTGCTTCTATGAATGTTTTTGTGTCTATTTTACATCTGCTAGTTTTTACACAGAATGGATTTGTACACTAAAAATGTTTTCAGCTTTTCAGAATCTTGAGATGAATTTTGCATCTGGTGTGAACATATGCAATATATCTCTTATTTCAATGTGAAACCCTCTATATGGTATAGAGGTGAAATAATGGATGTCATGAGTATGCAGTGATTTAACACTTAATTGTTTAAATGGAGGATATTGTTCCTGAAAATGGGACATAGGAGGAGAGAGGAGCTTTTGTGTAAGTCTCTGATCTCAAGCTCTTCTATATTGGTTTGTAAAGGTAGGGTGGGATGACTGTAATCCTTGTTCACTGTACTGTCTTTGGCCAGCCTTAGATACGTGTGAGCAACTTCAGAGCATCTTTTACTGACACTCTCCTTTGAATTGTTCAGAGGAGAATCTTGTCCCATAAATGGTTATCTTGTTGGTGGACTAGAAAAGGGGATACAAAGATCCAGGAGCTTCATCCTAGAAAACTTTTAGTTTCAGTATGCACCTGTTTCATAAGACATTTTCAGCAAAAAGGATAAAAAAGACAAATGCAGCAGTGAAGCTGGCCTAAACATAAAATCACAGCTCCAGGTCTGAAGAGCAGAGGAGAATAATAGCCAGCATACTCATGCTTCTCTTGTCACACATGTGTAAAGCACTGTTCCCAGTCAAACCTTTAAAATGAGAGCCATCACTCAAACTCATCATTTAAGCAATCTGTCAAATTCACTTCCTCTAGTTGGTACTAAATGTCTAGTGTTAGTCTTATGGAAAGAATATATTCATTTAGCATATATATATATATTTTTTTAAGGCAATGTGATTGTCTAAATCCCAGTGGTGTACCTGCAACAGAAAGGCTTGTGTTTAGGGCTTTCTTTAGGTGCCCCTTAAATGCTGCAGTCACTAAAATCTTGCCACATGCTCAGCATAACCCCCAAATTACTGAGTTCAGTTCTCTATGCAGTACGTGTGGAGAGGCTGGTACCTTTGAGGAACACTGCACTGTTTCTGCATGCTCAGTAGTGAAACTCAGCACTATCCAAGAAGAAACAGCAGACACAGCAGATACATGCTATCTGTTCTGGTCCTTATATGCTTGATTTGAGATTTCATGCAACCACCGGGATTAATTCAGCCTATGCACCATAAACTTCCTTTATAGTCAGTGGCGAGAGAGAGGCACTTCCAGAGATGCCTGCAAATGCAGCCTGCTGAAGCTGTAGGCCTGGGGTCCTTCATCTGGTCAGGTTTCTCAGCACCAAGCCCTGACTTGGCTTTGTCCATAACACTTAAAATTGACAGTCTTTTGTTATTCAGTGGGATTATTTCTCCTCAGGGTTAATAAAATGTCCAACATTGTTGAAAGTTGTTTCCTCCTTGGAAAACCATGCTTCTTCAGTAACTCTGCTTTTTAGTGTTTACTTTTGCAGTGTTACTATAAGGTTTATATTTCCCTGTGCTTATGAACATGGTGATGTATCCATACGTTCTCAGTAAGTGCAATACCACAGAGCACAAAATCCTGAGAGACTATATTTTTGATGGAGAGTCTTTAGGCACTCTTTCCGTGAAAACAATGGCAAAAGAATGACTCCATCTCCTGGAACACCTTCTCTGCTAGTGATTTGAGGGTACGTCTACCACCTACATTACCAAAAAAAAAAAAAAAAAAAGTGCTTATTTTGGATTAAAATAGCAGAGAAGAGTAGGTGTTTTCAGTTTAAATTTCATTTAGCATTTTAAAAAGCTACAGGGGCAACTGGGTTGAACTTAATTTTTTAACACGAAGAGCGCCTTGTTCTCTCATTGTTTTAATCCAAATTAACAACACAAGAAAACATTTCCTGCTCTGCATCACAGGGCTGTCACTGGAAAGGCAATGCATTATTCTGCCATATGGCTTTTGCAAAAAGGGAAGAATAGTGTCACAGGCAGTAGTCATAATAAACAGGCTTATTTTAAAGAAATTACTTAGATCTGTTATGAGTATGATTGATGATTTAGTGTGATCGTATTTGTCCTGCTAAAATGACAACCTTTCCAGAAAACTTCTGTCATTTGAATTTTTGGTTCATTCACAGGTATTAGTTAGCATGTGACACATTTACAAGGCTAAATGTTAGGCAGCAGTTGTTTTCAGCTGTACACTTTGGCTTTCTGGTTTTCAAAACATTGCTGCAGACACTGAGTAATTACACTGTTCTTGTTGGGTAGGCTATAACTTGCTTCCTGCCTGATGATAATCAGAACTTGTGAGTTATTATTTCTACAGAGGTTTAAGGACTAAGAAAGATTGACAGGATTTAATGAAATAAAGTTTCCCACGTGACCTCTACGGAACCAAAATTTACCTCAAGTTTGCTGTAGAGCCCAGGGTCTTGCAGAGCAAATCTTGATACCAGTAGGAAGGGCACTTATGTGACTTTCTGAAGTGTGTGTTGTATGTCTAGTTTTCATGTTATCCTTGAATAACAAATAGGTGGTTAAAAAAAAAAAAAGGCATCTGAGAAGTTGAAAACACAGTTTACCTATGCTCCTACATTCTACGTTTTGTCTGCCTCTGCTATGCAACTTAATTTGCATGTTCCCTCAAACCCATTTCATGCTCCCTGCAGTGACATATTTTGCTAACACAACAGATTTGTTCCTTCACTGTATGCAGCTTCTGGCTCCAACAAACGTCAGTGGCTTTTTAGACAAACTTGTGCTTTTTACTCCTGTCTTTCTCTTGAGAAATATCAACATCTCACTCAATAACATCTTTTCCTTGTGGCTATTCTGTTTATTTTATAAACAGACTAGCTTTCTTTTACATGTAGGGCCTGGTAAAGACATGTAAGTTGTTGTGTTTTATTTTGTTTTAACAGTTTTAAATATTTTTTAGGGAAGTAATACAGTGACAACTATTTCTCAACTTATGTGAATAAGCATAGCTGTGTTTAATCCAGAATTTATTCCAATTATTTCCTTTTTGGAAATACTAAACCTGCATGAACCAGAGCAAACATTAGGCCTTTTGAGCTGTAGATTCTTCTTGGAGGAGCTCTATGTTGATGAGATTTGCAATTCATACCGAGGCAGGTAGTTGCAGCACTTCTTTAAAGAAGAAGAACTCATGTGCATTATCATTTCTATTCATTGCTGGTAACATGGGTTATATGACTTTCTTATTTGTAAGAAGTGCTTCTTATTCACTATCCAAACAGAAACGTGGAAGCATGATACTAAACCCGGAAAGTACTGTGGAGGCTAGGAGAGATATTTCTGTAATATTCACGAGATCTATATCGGTATGGGTAGGATAAATTCGGTTGGGTTTTCTGAGAATACATAATAGAGAGTCTAAAAGATCTGGGATCTCTGCCACTGAAATGAGGAGTGAAGGGTTACTGGCTTTAGCGCTCTTACAGCCTACTGTGTTGCTAGTTGGTGTGGGGATGGGGACCGGGGGGGCCCGTGGCGGGGCTGGAGCCAGCACCGCTGCTGAGATGGGGCCGGGGCTGGGTGGAGGGGGGACGGGGGGAACCTCAGGGCCCGGACGCAAATTAATTTCTCAAAACAGTGCTGCAGCAATATTTTTTTTCATTGACTTGATTTTTGAGCCTTTTCTGGTCTGGAATTTCCCTTTGTATCAATTCTGAATGAGAAGCATCTTCAGAAACTAGTCCTTTATGTTTAAATTTTGGGTGAAATTTGGTCTTGCATTTATTTTTCTTTTTGTTATATTTTAAATAGTAAGATTTACAGGGCATGATTCATAATTTACGACAAAACATTAAGCAATTATGTACAATAGCAATATCAGGTGCAATAAGTTAGGGCATTAATCTTATCTGGAAAAAAAAAGAAATCCCAAAATGGATAGTTTAATGTCTTGAGTGAATCTTGAATCTCCACAGACTTTATTTTCTTTCCTATGTAATTTCTTTCCTCCTAATATCTGTGCTGTTTATGTGCTTGAGATGGCTAAGTGGTAGTCTGAAAATTGCAGTAAGATTCGTAATTACTAAGGGGACATAATGTACTGTTTCATTGCAGTGGAACTCTGAAAATACTTAAACTGACTCTTGAGAAGGCATTCATCATATTTTTCACTTCTATTCATAACATTTACTTAACTATGAGTTCTGCAGTGTGATTTTCTTCATAATAAACACACTAAAAACACGTGCATTTAGCCAAATTCTGTTCTTTTATACCACTAAAATCCAGAATTGCTGCTTTTAAGATTGGGAAGATACAGCAGTCACATGGTAAAGTTGATCCCAGCAGAATATGGCTTTAACATGAAACAAACTAAATCTGCTGAAAGTTCTGAAAAACTCAGATGTTTTCTAGCTCACTGGGCACCTGTGGGTTACCTGAGTAAATTTGGATTATCTGAATTAATTAGTTTTTGTTTCAGTAACAATGACATCTATCCTGTGTTCTTCCATTGACAGCATAATAATACCCTCAAGAAAAACTGTGAAAGGCTTTTTTTTAGCTGTACGAGTATGAGGAATTGCTGTGTGTAATCTGTTACTTAAATAGCCACAACATCTATATGTTTCAGTAAACAGATTTGCAATATACAAGGGTCCTAAATGATGTAGTAAGCATCTCTGAGACAAATGCTTTCGACGTCAGGGACTTCCATAACCAAAAAGTATATTTGTAAGAATATATTATTTTGAAAAACTGAAATACCCTTGTATAGCATAAATTAAGATTGGAGCAATGTTCTTATTTGTGAGTTATTTTGAGATCATGCTGATTCCTTTGAACATGCTTTTCCTGTACTGAGTTACAGAAACTGAGCCAAATATGTTTTTTTCAGAAGCTTTGTTGAAGTTGCTCTTTCTCATTTATACTAGTTGGATTTCAACAAATTTTGCTATTGTAGCTGAGAAGTGAGTGTGGTTCTTTGGCGCAAATCAATTCCTTGCCATAATCTCTCTCATTCTGAACTAAAATTGAAAAAGAAAAGGTAATCGGACTGCCTGAAATTGGTTGATGTCCAGGGCAAGACATCTTGTTTCAGGACATTTACTTTGAGGAAGGATATATAACGTGAAAATTTTCAAGTCCTGCTTAAATGTGTACTTTTTTTTTAAAGCAAAAAATGTTTAAATATTTGATGTTTAGTTATTGTCTACTGCAATCATGAGAGATACAAAGTACTTAATTTCCCACTTATTGCAGTAGGAATGGTGGGGATTCAGCTCTGCTTAGGAGTTGGCATGGTGCTGTTGTCAGAAAGACTTCAGTATTGTTATAGAAAACTGCTGAATGTATTCCTGTGATCTGATTTTGAAACAACCCCTACATTGTGTGCAGTCACAAAAGAGTGGCTGAATCTAGCCAAGATTTTTAATAACATCTGACTTTATGCATTTTGAACTAAAAGAGCTTGTGTTGCTAGGCATGAAATTGGTGGTGCATGGAAAAATTATTCAGCGAAACTATAATATAAGCCTGCATGTACAGTTCAGAAGTAGAATTCCTGGATGAACATGGAAGCTAAAACCCTGGAAAGAGCCATCTCTTTAGATCAAGTTTTATTTCCATTGTGCCCGCAGATCCCATGAGCTCTTCATCTGATTTTATTTCTTTAAATGAATTTGAGGGAAAATCTTCAGCTTTTCAGCATGCATAAATTAAACATTCATAATATCTACAACTTGCTTGCTGTAATCAGTGTGGATTAGCTGGATTTTATTTTCTGTTAGAGAACAGAAGTGTTTTCCTCCACAGAAAATTAAAATATTATCCTAGGTACCCTCCATGTACTACTAAAATATTTGCTATTTGAAAGTTGTACTTATGACAGACAATAAGCATTTTTCAAGAGTTTTGTTCTTTCAGCCATGGCTCTCAGGAATATGTACAAAAATGCCTATTTGTTTTTAACCTTTTCAGTAAGAAACTCTTTTTTTTCTTTCAAGAAGTACTAAAGATTTTTTAAAAATATAATAGTTTTACCTGAGATATTTCCTGTATCACTTGCTAAATTCATATCCCTGAACTCACTGATTCTTACAGACTTCCATGAAAGTCTCACAGAGAGCGGTTTCAGAATTGCCCACTGTGGAATTTCATATAGAAAAAATCAAAACAGATATTTTGAATACTGCTGTTTCCATTTACTGCAAACAAATCTATAGGTTGTTCTAGCTAGAAGCCAAAAACCTAATCCTGTTGTATTTGGATTTTTTTTTTTTTTTTGGACAGGTACATATTTAATTCAGAAACCTATAGCTTTCCTTTTCCTGCAAGAGCTCCATACAGAAATATGTGTGTATGTTTTGGGGAAAGAGGAGACATATCTGTTGGTGTATTAGGAATGAAGTACAACATTGTAGAAGAGAACTAAATAACCTGAGCTGTTTCTCTATTTAGTAACCAGATGGTGACAGCATAAAATCAAATAATTTCCAGTGAGAATGTCATTACTGAAATAGACTTATTATAAATAAAATATAAAACTGGAAAAGGGGGAAAATAGAGAGAAAACTTATTTGCTTGGAAATATGGATCATTATAACTCTGAAAGAATCATTATGCTTGGTCCATAAGTAATAAAAAAATTATGTTTTTTCTTGGAAAAAACTTTCAGGCAAGGATGTGATGAATCAGAGCTTCTGATAATGCTCGCCTTATTTTCCCAAGATTGTTTCATTCAGGCTGGATGGTGGTGAATTGCTTTGTTTATTGCAAGTACATAAATAAGATCTACCAGTAGTATTGAGTCTTCCTTAGACTGTGGCCCTAAATCTCTTGACTGGAAAAGTTCCAGGGAGGGAAACTCCATCCATTGCTGCCTTGAGATTCTTCTCCGCACTTAGGAGTGGAAGTGGAGAGTATTCAGAGGCTCACAGAAAAAATGGCCTTTTTTCATTAATATCCTTGACCAGGGAGTATTTATGTGATGTAAGTGGGAAGAGCTGCTGCAGCTCTGTAATAACTCTGAGTTTTCTTCTGCTGTAGGAGCAAGAATGGCAAAAGAGAAGTGATCTTAAAACAAAAACAAAAAACACCCCCCCAAAAAAAAAAACAGCTATGGAATGTCTTAAGAGTCTAATTTTCCTTTCTTTTTTAATAGCTGCATGAAGTTCCTTGAAAGGCAGCGTGACAACATTATCCTTGTGTACTAATTGCTCTCAGTTAGGTATCCCAGTTTCCCAAGTTCCTCAAAAAATGAAGGCTGGCATTGTGCCTGGAAGAAATTATCATCTATGAAAATGAACAAAAGAAACAGCTAAAACCAAACATAAACAACAAATAGCCCAGCTGGCTCAAGTTGAGCCTATGTAGAACTAAAACCGGACAGGTTCAAAAGCCGAAGGGTAATCCACAGACATGGGTATTGATAGGCACTGTTTCCATTCCTTGAAGGCTTTTGCGTTCACCAGGTATCTTGACTTAAGGGTTCAGTGTCCTTTCCCTCCAAGCATAGTCCTTAGTCCCCTTCAGCATGCTGTAAAACCTGTTCCTTTCCACGGAGATGAGGTTTTACGCAATGATCTGTGCGCTCTTCAGTCCTCGCCTGCATTGTATGATTTACTGTATCTTTTAATGAAAGTAACAATGGTATAAAACCTTCCAGAGAGTGAAGAATATGGCAGCCCATGCTTGCAGGAATGCTTACGTGTGTCATAGTTATGCTTCCACTTTTTCTTTGGTTTCCGTTCAGTTTCTATTCTCAATGCACGACCTTAATCATAATGTTCAAATACCTAAGGCGTCAAAATCTAAACACATCTCTGACTGTGTCTTTTTTACATGACCTGCTAAAACAGCTGCATTGCTTGGGAGCAGTACATCCCCTGTAACCCAGAATGAAATGTATTAGTGAGGGGGCAAAGAAGGAAGAGTGCTTTTTTTCAGTTCTATATGTTTCAATGTAGACAGACTTCCCCTGCCCATATTTGGAAAATCATGTACCACCTCTTTTCTTGATAAACCTTGGCTTCATAACCCAGGGTCTCTGAGGATACAAAGAAAGAATAAGCATGTAGTAGTTGTCATCAATATGTTTGTCCTACAGTTTTTGTGTTAACAGGGTAGGTGGAAAAGAGTAGAAAGCTCATGAAACCCAAGCAGTACCTCACCTCACAAATGTAACTGCCAGGAGCTATCAACCTCTATGGTGATTTTAGCTGGTGAAAATCTTACCTATATTTAGAAATGCCTAATGTCTACTAACTCTCTATATGTCATATATTTGCATGTGTGTGTAGAATACTTTGTTTCATATTCATCTTTGTGCTGCAGTGTAGGAGTAACAGCAACATAAAATTTAGGTGGCTTAGCAGTATGCTGTTGACAGCTCACAAAATTTGGCTATTCTGACTGTTTCAAAACACAATAGGAAACATCATAAGCTGGTTCTGACAAGAATATACTGGTAAAATTGTATTCTGAATGGAAAAAAGGCAGAATACAGAAATATTATTACACTTTTAGACTTCAGCATTTTAATTTTTTTCTTTGAGTTTTGGTTTTAAAATAGATTAAAAATTTCCAGGGTTTGTCTCATTATTTTTCATTATTTCAATAGCATTAAAATAATTTACTGTGAATATTATTTAAGCTGTTTAACTTCATATATCAGCACAACATTTCATTTATTCTAATCTTTAATTTTTATAAAAAACAATATATAGTCAGTGATTGTGGACATATTTTTTCATATATTCATTTGAATTGATTGCCTATAAAGACAAAACCCAATAAAAGTGCTATCTAGTACTGTACCATAAAATACAGAAGTGATACCGTAATACATCTGCCCAATGGGAAGTGATAGCTGGGTTTTTTTTCAGTCTTAGTTGGCATTGAAATTCAATAATGTATCTTTCTTGCTTGTAAAAGTTAATATTTTCCTATATTATTAGCATACTATTGGTAGTACAAGAAGTGCATCATTTTAAATATGTGGCTTTCACTTCAGAGTAATTTTTAAAATATTTTTTTAAAACTTCCTATTTTGTCTTTTACAGCATGATCCAATTTCAGAGTCAGGTAGTGTGGATTTTTTTAGTATTTAGAAAAAGCAACATATATTAGAGAAGTCAATAAAAGCAGAAAGTGTTACTGAGCTAACCAGGCAGTGCCATTTTACTGTCATTTGCAGCTACATTTGCAGTTAACCATGGTTACAGGGTTAATTTGCTAAAAGAAAAAAGACCAGCTCCTTCAAATATGAGTCAAGTAGAGAATGAATTATTGTTCAGTTTAGATAAGGTAAGAGCCAAAGGACTGACAATCTGGCCAGATTTGGGCATGCTCTGTTATAAAACTATCTTTCCAAAACAACGCACAGAGTAATTAAGACAATTAAATTTGTGGACATTTGGGGAAGGACTTTAGATATTTTCTGTTTTCCTATGTTGTCCATATATTTCATCATTTCTTTCCAGAAGGTGCAGAAACCCCACACCATTTAAATTTCATTGCTGTAATGGCAGGTTGTTCCTTTACCTAGCCAACATAAACGTGAATGTCACCGGTGTGACCTCAAGTCTCCAGCTTCTATGGAACAATAATCATTTTCTGACAGAACCAGTTTGCAGGGTTTTCATATATCCACCACAAAGAAAAATTGTATGTCATCTCGGTTGTATTATATCCATCAGCTGGCTTCCCATTTGTCGTGGAGTGTCTGCGGCGCCGTGGGG
This sequence comes from Apteryx rowi, assembly GCF_003343035.1. NCBI lineage: Eukaryota > Metazoa > Chordata > Aves > Apterygiformes > Apterygidae > Apteryx > Apteryx rowi. The sequence continues at coordinate 728,924 of NW_020449864.1, read as the reverse complement.
CCATGGCTCTATTCGGCGGTAACGGATTGCCTGGAGTGCATTCAGTGACGCTGGTACCTGTTGCTGGTTCTTTTTCCAGGTCAACTGGCTGCAGGTACATGTGAGATTGTTACTTTGGACAGAGATAGCAGTCAGCCCCGAAGGACTATAGCCCGACAAACAGCTCGCTGTGCATGTAAAAAAGGACAGATTGCCGGTACAACAAGAGCGAGGCCAGCCTGTGTTGATGGTAAGAAGTCAAGATCTATTCGATAAGTTTCTGCCGATAAAAGAGTGCTTTCAACTGGTAGAGTCTCATCAAATAATAAAGGCTCTATAGCAGAAATTTTAAGATGTCCCAGCTAGCAGTGGTAATGTGATTGAAATTCCCAGAACAGAGACTGACTAATAGTATGGATATTTCAGTAACAGTTTTTTTTAATTTGAATTTTCACTTTTGTTTTCTTATAATATGCGGTTGAATGTTAAAGGCATTGTACTGCTATATTTTGTATGTGATGATAGGATCAGCAGTGAAATAGCATTCTTTTCCCCTTTTATTCTGTATAACATTAAAAAAAAATTGCAAAAGAAAGACCTGCAAAGATTTTATGCCACTAGGAGCTAATGTGACCACTTCTGTGTGAAAGTTAATGTTGTTGAGGAAAACACTAACACTATACTTGAATGTAGTATCTGAATTTACTTTACATGCCCAGCATTTCTTCTCTCCTTAAAATGATGATTCTGTATGATTCACTGCAGATGCAGTGGTAGCATGCAGCCTGGAAAAGTGCTGACATAGAGGGAGGTATGAAAATATTTCATTTTGAAATCATTCTGTGAGACAAATGGATTCTGGTGTTACAGCTAAATAAGACTAACAATGGTGCAATCTTCAAGGCAGGTCTGCCAGTGCAAGCTTATTAGCAAGCGTTCATATTATAATTAAAAGTAAAATTGGAGATATATTGAAAGTAGTTGATGCAAAACGGCATGTATTGGTCAAGGCTCTGTTAACAGCAGTAAAAAGAAGATGCTTATATATGGGAGATATAACAAATTCACCAGTTGCCTTTGAACACCGATTGGTTTGAGTTCTAAAATAAAAATATTGTGAAGAACACCCTACCATTGCTTCAGAATTTGATCTTACCCAGTGACTATCAAAGAAGACAGCTCAAAGGGGATTTCAGAGCCTACCCGCAAAGCTAAATATAGAACATCATGCACATTCTATTTTTGCGTTTTGCTTTCACTGTTTTTGGTACTCTGTAATACCGTTCATTTTTCTTAGCTATCACTATCCTAATATGAGATGATATCTAGTAATTCTCTTCTTTCCTGTTTTATTATAAGATCATAAGATTTAATTGCCTAAGAAAGGAATGATTTTAATGTGTCATTTATAATTGCAACTTTAGTAAAACTACTTGTTAGCAATTAAAAAATTCAACATATGTTTCCCATTTTAAAACAATAAAGTTATGAGGGAAATGTGAGATTTCCTTCATCTGATGGGAATGAATACATAATTTTTTTTCAGTCAGTTATGGGTCTAGGGTGAGATTCGTTTGCTGTAACTTGTGTATCCAAAATTAGTTGTCTAACCTAATCACTCCAGTTTTTCTTTATACTCAATGGAGAGCAAGAGGCACCTTCTCAGAGCAATTCATGTCATCCTAAGATCAGATGCACTACTCTCTGGTACTTACTGTTTCTCTTCCTTGCTTTAAAAGTTACCTGTGGTGACTAAATCAGATTTCAGACAGCTAAAATCTCTATGTGTCAGTAAGAAGAGATAATTTCCCCCTACCCTCCACTTGTTACATTAACTTAGTTTCCAAGTGCAGAAGCTTTGAAGTCATTTAATATTTGAAAAGAATTTTCTTTTTTTCATTTTATCTGAAACTCCTGAAAAGGGGCAATTCCAAATTCTGCTTTCAGTGTGCATGATCATCATTTTATGTAAACAGAGAACTAGATGATTGGACTAATGGTTAGGTGGTGGTGTGTAATCAGAGAGGGTTCTTTGTGTAATACTTCATATTTGAAAAATAAGTGGGAAATTCATCAGTTGAAAAATAGAGCTGCAAATTAACTTGTGTGCCCAGATATTAGCCTTCATTTTTTAAGCTTTCCTGTGTAGTCCTAATACAATCTAATACACTGTTCTTTAATATTTCGTGAAATGTTTATAGTCAGGATGTTGGGTCCTTTGCTAAGAATGATAACTGCAAGATGAGTAGGACATGATACTTTTGCTTTCCTGGACACTGAAAATCAAAGCTCAAAAAGCTTAATGGTACCTAGAGCTGTCTAGCAAGTTACCAAGTTAAAAAGCACAGGCCAAATCGTTGGTCTGTAATTTTTACTTATCAAGTATATTATGAAAACATATAGAAGTTTTACATGCAAACAGACCAGCAAGTACAATATTAATTTGCCTTACAGACAATGATATAGGAAAGAATAAACAAGCACTTTCACTTGTCTCTAATCTTCTGCTGTCAAATGAAGATGGCAGATAAATTGGTCATTAACTAGCAAATAAGTATTTATCTGTGAATTGGCCAGGTTCATAATTTAAAGAATACAAACTATTGTTTGTATTCAATAAAACTCGCCTCCAGAGTTAGAAGGATCTGGATTTTTCCATACTGTTTATATTAATTTCTAGAATAGAGTGTTTCAAACATTGCTACTAAATGCATTCTTCTGTACAGAATGTGAAATCTGCATAAATTCATGCCTCAGAAAAGCTAGTTTTGTCTCTGATGTTAAGTCAAATACTGCTGTTTTAGTAATGCAACAACTGAACTTAGATTTTTCTTACGATAAAGAAGAGTATTTTCGCCAATAGAAATCTTCCATCTAGCAAAAATTCCATTCACTCTTTCTTATATAAATCTCCTTGGCCTAATAAACAAGCAAATCCTTCTTCCAGCTTTTTTAAGTACAAACGTAAATGTATTTTTTTACCAATTTTAATTTTTTTTTTATACATAGTTGATGTTAAGAATGTAATTCAATACTATTTGAGATTTTGCTTATGCTATCAAAAAGCAGAAAATCTAATTGGAAAGATTTTTAGTGTTTTTTTGCTTTGCAAAAACTTGGTTCTTCTAATTTTATTCTTTATATGATCTTGATTTTAATGAGATATTATTTTTGAAGTAAAGGGAAGAGAATTAGACCTTAGATCTTTAATAATTAATGCAAAGTCATTGGATGTGAAGTAAGCAGGCATAGTAAGCTTGACCTTCTAACCTACTAACAAGAAAACGTTAGTTAGCATTTGTGTGACAACTTTTGGCAAGTGAATATTTTGAAGCTTCAGTACCAAAACTGGCAATTTTTACAACCTAAAAATGCATCATGTTTTACCTATCTACCATTTGTTCATTGTTTCATGGTGAGAAATACCTTAGAATATATTCAGTTATGCTGTATATTTTCTGGAGCACAGAAATGTGAGTGCCAATTATTGCAGCAAAAAGAGTAAGTAATTTAAGGGCTCTTAAACCTCACAAGCATTGTCTGAGATTGCACTTGTCAACATAGCTCTTAAAAAGAAGTCCTGAGTTGATTACCAAAATCTGCTCTGATTTCCACTGCTACATCAGCTAAGGTCTTTTCATAAGAACAGAGCTTTTCTTGAAATATTTCCCTATTTGTGATTTACTGTTTTTTGTTTTCTTTAACAGTCTTTAAGTATGACAGACTGCTAATGTAGCCTGAAAAAACGGCATCAATATTCACCCTGGTTTCAAGCTTGTTTTAGTGTTGATCGTGTCATTCCTAGACCGAGAAAATCATAATGTATATTTGGTATGCTTGGTTGTGAAGTAATTTTGTACTTGTGAATGCAGGTTTTGTGGTGTTATGACAGTATTTTGCCTGCACTTAGTTGTGTTCTTACTATTTAGAACCTTCATTGCCTAGTCCCTTTTTCTGAGATCAAATTCCATAGCAATGACCTCAGGTGCACTACTTCAAAAAGATATAATATTTCAGTATAGCATCTGATTTATCACCAGAGTAATTTGCCAGTGTGTGAGCCAAGCTTCAGCGGTTTTTTAAGCTGGAACCTGTGAGAGATTGGAAGATAGCAATTACTGGCTATTTATGTCCAGTATCTTCACTAATTTGGGCCTTGTTTTAAAGCAAGTGACAAAAAGTCTTTGGTAACAGTATGGGTGTATATATGCACTCATATGAAATGTGTGGTTTGTGTTCTTTCACAGGAATTGTATCTTTCTGAACAAAAATTTGTTATGCCCAAGTGTTTCAGGCAATATAAGTACATTAACCTGAGAAGGGTGGGTTGATCTTTTAAATATCCAATGGATTCCAGTAATTCTGTCCATTATCTATTTATACCTCAAAAATAAACAGCAGTTTTCTCCACAAAACAGAATCAGTTTATGAGAGGAAAAGTGAGCATGGGAGAAGTGGCTTAATTGCCTAAGAAAATTAGAATGGCAGTGTCTCTTTGCCTGCCTGACTTCCATGATTAGAAAACTCTTGTGCTCCGGGCTTGAGTTTTGCCTACCTTGTATGTCCACAAGGCACTACAAGGAATCCCAGGACACTGATCCTGGGTTCCAAGATTCCTGAGTTTGGAATAGCCAGAGCTCAGATAACTGAATTCAAGCTTTCAGACTTTTCCATGTGAATCAAGGTCCTTTTTTTTTTTTAATTTTTACTTCTTCTTTTAGAAGCATTCTAATACTATTATAATCTATAGAATCTTATTTGTTATAGATTGTTCATACATTATGATTAACATGCTTTTCAGTTGGCACTGACTGATTTTGTTTAACACAGAAACTCAAGATCCTCGAGGAAGCCACATTAGTTTTAATCAATAATTCCCTGCTCTTCTCATTAGCTCTAGGAGTCTATAGGGATGTGTAGGGGTCAGAATTGATCATTAATTGAATCCTGGGTCATGCACTTGAAACAAAACTCCAGCAGCTAGGGACCTAGTGAGCTTCGTCATTCTAAAATACCTTAAATATCTTATCTATGTTGCCAAAAATTAAAAAAAATGATTTTCAGAAATAGAAATTTTAGCTTTTCCATTTGGAATATTTCATATGTTTGTTGATGTGTTACTCATTTTATCCTGGCTTTATTGCAGATATTTGCAAATGTTTTCTCACTGTAAATATTATACATCCAACATTGTTGCATTTAAGATATGTCAATTTGACACAAATAGATCAGAAAGACAAAGCAGGTTGGAACTGACATTAAAAGGAGATTGAATATTACTATGTAGATGTTTTGCTGGAACGGTAGCAGTACTCTTTATAGTGTGAAAGATTTAAGAGCCGAGTGGGACTATTTGTCCCTGGACAAATGGTATTAATTACACTGTAGTGGTAGCAAAACAATTAGCTATTCTGCTAGCTAGTTATGAAGTTAAATAGGTTAGAACATGTATTTAGTTTTGCTTGCCTCATTATTCGTTTTGAGATATTGGAAAGGGTAACAATTACTTTAAACTGGAGGAAATTATGCCTGTAATGAACATTTGGGAAAATTTATCCTAAGAAAATATTCTGTTGGTTCCCTAGTGTCTGAAGGACATTATCATCCATTTTCTGCTTTTCCTTCCTTTCTTTCTTCTGGATAGGCAGACCCCTCCCAGTACTCACCAGACATTAAAATTAGTGGTACACCATCCTCAAAAAGTAAATTCTTACCACAGCTCTGGAATTTGGGTGCTAATGGGTGTTGGCAACCAGGGGCTAGTGAGGCTTTATCCTTCCTGAATAGAAATTTCACCTGAAGACATTTTTATTTACACAGAGAGCACACGTATCACAAAACACTATCAGTACTAATAATTCAGTTGTAGAATCAGAGCAAAGATTAGAACTTTCTTACATTTTTGAGGACTTTCACTAAATAGTTAAAATCATTGAGTGTCCCGTGAGTACAGAGCTCCTGTCTAGGAGATGTCTAGAACCTCTCAAAACTTAATTTGTAAGTACCCAATATTATATCTGAGTGAGAGGCCATATGGACTAGTAAAGGAATATGTATGCAATGGTTTAATACTTGCTTGGGAATATGCTGGCAGTGATCATAAGTTTGCTTTCCAACAAACAAAGCTATTTTGTTTATGATCAGACTTTTTAATTATTCCTATTTCTCTCTTAAATCAGTGGTTACATTTAATGCTGTGTATGTTAATTTTAGGATATGATAATGCACTGCAATAGTAAAATGTCTTTCAAGAAATGGAAAAAAAAACACATAATATTTATAAGAAATAGAGGGAGATAAATTAGGTTTCCCCTCTTGACTGGGGATCCATAGCAGGAATAACTGAAGACATGACAAAAAGCACTGCTTAGAAAGGTAACAAGCAGATCTGGGAAAAGAATGATAAGTAGGAGTATTATCATAAAGAACAAATATAAAGGCTGCACTATATTTGGAAGTGTTTGGTTCCTAAACTCTAACAGCTGGCTGTGGCATAAAGATGCAGACCAAGATTTTCCAAAATGTCTGGTGATTTCCACAGCAAAATTCATTCTGCAGCAGTCAGGTTGCAGAGAGTGAGTGCTAATCAGTTTGAAAGTCAGGGCCATTATGGGTTCTCAGACCGAGTACCCCAGACCGTTCATCAGTTAAAAAAAAAAAAAGAATCCACAACCCCCCCTTATATATATAAAAAAATGAAAAGATAAAACCCAGACCTTCTTTGCTGAGATTGCTGCTTCCTAATGGCAAGTAGCTCTATGGTCTCCTTCCATGATCTAAGAATATTTATGGAGAAATGTATCAGAGACTTGGAGAAATGAGGGTTAAATACTTATAAAGTGATTTAGCAGATTATTTTCTACAAGATTCTGAAGGATGGAAACATCACAGACTGAGAGGAAACAATGTGAATATGTAAGAGAGATAGATATGGGAGAAGAGTCAATACAATTAAATTGAAGATAAAATACTTGCATCTATAACAAACTGTGACAAACTTAACCAGAAATTATTTTTCACTTATAAGCACCCTCCTTTGAGGTCAAACCTGGCATCAGTTTCAGGTTAAGAGATGACTGTCTTTCTAAATGATAGTGCAGGGAAATATTTAGGAAGGCAGAATTTAATTACGTGATTTGGAAGGTGGCCAGGAACCAGGGGTTAACACTGGTACTGTTGCACAGAGTGCTGAGAGAACTTTAATTGCTTCTAATGCTTAGTGCCTTGCTTTCACATTTCATTTGAAAGACAACACCTTCAGCCTCCCCGTGTTTCATTGGATGCATTAGTTCATCAATGCCAGCAGCTTCATTTCCTTTAGTTCCTAGCTGCTTCTGAGCAGTCACCCATGTAGTCTAATCCTCTTTCATCTACGTGTGCTGATAGCAGTTTCAACACAGAAAGATGGTTGGAGGTTATGTGACATTTGATTGTGGAACAATTTTCGGAGGGAGTGGCTGGAAGCCTAATTACTACAGACATTTTAAATTGAACTGGACAAATAGTAGGGAATGTATTACGCATTAGCATAAGTGTGCACTGCATCACTGGATGGCGTTTTCTGTGTTTGATTTCTTATGGCAGAACGTTACCAACAATCGCAGTGAAATTGCTGCAGTCGGATTCATGCTACCGATCTTCAGGTGCTCGGCTGACCCGATGTTCCTCATTCGGGAGTGCGGTCACCATAAGCTCCCCCTGCGGACAGCGAGGGGAGAGCCGCACATTAGAGGTCAAGTAGTGTCAGTGTTGGAATCACCTTGCGAAAGCTCTGCTCTTTTCCTCTCTTTGGGGATTAAAGAGAACATAGGATGACAAGCAGAGTAGGTTTTCTGCTTCAGTGTAACGCGTGTAAACACTTCAGGCTATCAGCTGCTCAGATTGCCTCCTGGAAAAGCCACTGTCTTCACTGATTAGAAGCAGTTTAAGGAAGAAACATAATGTGTTTACATTACCCCCTCTGCTTGTCATCCTAGGTTCTCTTTACCTCCAGAAGAGGGAAAAAAGAGAGGAACTTTCAAAGACATTGAGGTTTGAAGGTGAGCTTTTATAAGGGGAACATATTTTTGTAAGAGAATCTGGAGAGATGAGCCTTTGTAAAAACTCCTTAGTTGCCTACCATAAATGCTGCCAATAATTGCCCAAATTTAGGTGGGATAAAACTATAGCCGAATGACATTTGGGGCACTATGTGAAAGTAGTGTGGTGAAAGAGCCCCCCTCCCCCCTTTTTTTTCCAAAATAATCTCCTTAAGCAAAGAGAACCACTATGTTTCATAAAAGTGAATCAAGAAAGGGTGTAATATGGTTAGAAATGTCATTTTAAAGCCATATACCACTTTATTTTTAACTTATATTATATTTAATATCTATGATGGTGTCAGAAGACTCATAGAAAATGTTAAAATTGATTGCCAAATTAGTGGCAACATTAATAGCACTACTACATCCAGCACCTGGAACACAGTAGTTAATGCTAGACATTTTTGTATGCCTCTTTCAGAGTACTCTGCACTGGCCTGATTCAGAGAAAATATCCTCCTTGAAGATGAAACCTTAGAAAGCTACCTTTTTAAGGTGATGCAAAGGAGATGGGTTTCCCCTACTGTTAAGGACTGACATCATGCTATAGCATGAGGAAAAGATCGTTGCATTAAAGCTGTTTTCTTCATATCGTAATTAAACTTTGGGTAGGACTGTGTTTTTGGTTTGCATAATTTTTGCTTAGAACTTACCATTGTTTTATTTTGGCAATACCATAGCTTCACAGATAGCTGCAATATAGTCCTTGGCTTAAAGCAGTAATGACAAACTTGAGTCCTTGTTTGTACCTCTATACAAGGAAATAAAAATATTTAGATACTTTTTTATTAATTATCCAGACCATGGGGAGTAGGATAAGGACAAAAGCCCTCCAAAATTCTTTGCAGTCTCAAATGAGGTGAAAGTGGGAAAAAATTGCCTCCACTTGCTTCAGAATATTTCTCTGAGAGTCTTAGTCTTTTTTCTCATCATTCTCTTTAGGGGATACACAGAAGGCCTCTACCCCTGCTCATCTCTTTGAGAAAGGTCAAGGTTAAGCCCCAACTGAATGTGAAGAGGATATACCCCTAGACAAGGTGGGATTCCAGGGACTAGGTGGGAGAGAAATGAAAAGGGATGAAGGAAAGAATTGTCTCTCATTAAAGGAAGAGAGGAGATATCAGAGCTAGGTTGTGCTCAGCAGGAAAAATAAGTGGTGGTGTGAAAGTGAACATGAAAGTGAACTGGCACAACAAAAGATGAGTTACTATGAAATAGACTGTTATTTGAAGGGAGGGTGGCACATATGACGAGGAGGGAGCAGAAGTATAAATGGAAGATACAATACAGAACTCGGATAAGACAGAAGGTGATAAGAATTTTATTATACTTTCCATGTGCATGGCATTCCCGCACAGCTCCCCGCACATACCAGGGCCCTCTGTCTAATTCAGCAGCTTGTGAAGAGGAAGCCATGGACCACAGGACCAGCAGGAGGACTGCAAAGAGCTGCGGGGCAGCACATTGTCCAGATGGAAACGTGAGGTTTCAGGGAGGACATGGCGAGTATGGAGCACAGCAAAGATGGAGACTAGTGACACAGAACTACTTAATTCAGTGGTTGGAAAGAGCTGGAAGAGGTAAAAGGCAGAGAGGTTGGGGAGAGCAAGGCAGGGTTGTGTAGAATGAGTCAGCCGTTGGAGCCAGCCCAAAGACCCCCAAAAGTTCCTCACCCCAGCTAGGAGAAGATGTAGTGGTCTAGGTTATGCATCCCAGTGGGGACATAAATTCTTTTGGGGGGTGGAAAGAAATGAGTATTTTAGAGTGTTACAGAGAAAGAATGGACCCAATCCGGAGTTTGAATTTCCAACACTTGGCCAAAAAAAAAACCAAAACAAAAAAGAAAAACTATGAATTGTTTACTTGGTTTTAATAGGATATTTTGATGAACTGAATAGCACTGGTGTTACAATAATAGTCAATGAAAAAGAATCACCTGTTTTCTATCCAATTATAGGTTTTAATGCTTCTCCTTTATTCCTGCTTCACCGTTTTGATTTTAAATAATTCCCTTCACTGTCCTACATAATTGGGGGACTTAGTCCTCCTGACCTTGAGAATAATCAGCTTTTTTGTTTTATTTTTTAAATTTTAGTATTTGAGGGATATGTCATAAAAAGTAAAATGTTAAAAAAAAACTGGCTTTTTGGGGGTAACATCTTCTACATAGTGCAGCAAGCATAGTTTAAACCTCAGGCTTCAGCTTTGTATGCAGTACTGAATTTTTAATTTTGCTAAGCATAAAACATTGAGTGTTTGCTACGTATACTGACCAATCCTGACAGGCTTTTTTAAAGTAAGTAATTACACTAAGCTCAGTATTCACCCTCTTGTTTGACAACCTCAGGTTAGAATAAATTTTGACAAGCATACAGGTTTGAAAGTCTAGTCATTATATATGGATATAAAGGAGAGGGAAATGTCTACGCTGGGGTGTGGGCAAGAAAGCTGGTGCACTGAGTATAGATCCCAGTGAAGTCCAGCCTATTTTGTAGATGGGCCAGACTCAGTGTCAACTGCCCTCACACATGGATGTCCGCCGCCATGTCCTCCCTCAGTTTTGCTCTGTGGCCGTGCGGCTGATACCTGGCAGAGCCCCTCTCGAAGGGCCACCTGCCTGCTAGAAGGGCATCAGCGATGTGTGTGTGGCCAGGGTGTGAGCTACCCTTGCAAGACCCATGATGCTTCCCCCTAAGCTGCTGGAATCCAACTTTGCTGCGATGTGAAACTGGATCAGGGATACACCATGTTTTGGCTAATGCTACCAATGCTTTCTGTGTGCCTTTTATCTCAGAGGACCTCAGAAACTCCCATAGGTATCTGCTTGTCTCTTTTTAATCTGTATTTTTTGTAGTCTCTATCTCAGCAATATTTGAAGTTCAGATTTTCAAAAGCAGATGGATTGGTTAGTAAATTCAGTTTGAATATTTGGCAGCTCTCTGTTGAAGCAGTGGGCAGCAAGCAGATAAACTGCCAAAGCATACCAGCCTCACAGTTTTGGGGCAGGAGGAAATCTGGGTCTAAAATGATGGGGCAGGTCTTTACTGTTATGAAATATACTACTATATTTTTAGTGTCAGACTTCCTGAAAAGCAATTCTTAGATTCTTTATGCAAAAGAATTGTGTTTGGCAATTTTACATTTGTCAGCTTAAGTGGAGGTCTCAGTCTGTATAAACATTTTAAGTATCTGACCTTTTAAATTTTTTATTCAAATCGGAATAATTCCTTTGTACTTTCACCATCATACACTAAAAAGAGCTGTGTTGGTGTTGGCTTCCTTTACCAGTGATATGAAGTGCATTATCGTACATCTGTTGGCAGCATCGATTACTGATCTAGCACATTTTGCTGTATTTGTATGGATAACTTAGAGTCCTGTTAGTTTTGAATCCCCTTGCATATTATAGAACCCGTTTCATATATTTAGAAACAAAATGTGTACACTGGCTATACATGCTGCCTTCAATTCTGTATGTACTTTACACAGTATGAGTGTTTTGTGATAATTGTACAGTGTGTCTTTCAGATTTACCTCCATATTAATTTTATATATATATATATAAATATATATAAAATACCAAATCCTATTATATTATTGCTGTTATGTGGCATTAGTGTAAATGAATTAGGAGCTGAAAGTCCAAGACACAAAACTCTTCTGCCGACAAATAGTGCTCTGATACAAATTACTTGCCTGAACAAGAATGACTTTGCAAGTAAAAAAGTCTTTAAGGGAGAAACTGGACAGTACTGTGCAAAGTAACCTATCAGTTGTAATTGTCTTTATGCTTAACTGTTAATTATACCCATGACAGTAGCTTCCAGGACAAGCCAGAGGACTCAAGTGAGATTTAAACAGTGTAAGAGGCCATCCGTCTCTTGCAATGGCTAAACTAATTTATTATGAATTAAGTGGTGCCAGTTCTTTGTGTAGGAAATCCTAAAATGACATTGTGTCCGGTGTGCAAACAAAGATTATGGAAAAGTTTCTCTACTTGAAGTAGTTTTCTCTGCTCTTTTAGATGTTGATGAGTTTAACTGGAAAACGAACATAAGTTTAGATCCTATTACAGAATTAATAAAAAAGCCTACTCAGACAGGGAGACATGATTCCTATCTTGAGATTCTTATAATTTAAGGTTCACGTACTTTAGCCTCTTAGTCAAATTAAGAATTCTATTGAAGCTAATGAACCTATTTCCTTGAATTTAAATTTACTGGATCAGTACTCTTTTGGATAGATAGCTATAATAAAAAATAATGGAATCAATGCAGTGACATGCTTTCCGTAAGAAATGTATTTGCAGAAGAGATCTGGATTCATGTATAAAATAGTTTTAATTTTGCAGTTCTTTGTGTTAATGATTTTAATTCATTAACTTTTTATGACAGTTACTTTAAATAATTAGTGTGTTTTTTCACTTTAAAAAAACAATCTGTTGTAGACATTTGTTTGGAATTTGGAAGTTTATGTGAAAAGTATTAATATGTATGCGCACCTAAGAAAACTTGGCATCACTTCTAGATCTAATGTCCTAGATGAGCTTAGATGAAAACCAGAAACCAAAATTAGGAGTTTGTTCTTTTTACAGTGGGATTAATGAAGTTTTGTTTCCTCTAGGGATGTGACCATGATCTCTAAATCCCTGCCACAGTAATGTTAGATCCCTACACATATTTCTTACTGGTCCAACTTTAGAATAGTTTCCTTCTGAAGTCACATTTCATTTGGACACAATTATTTCTCTCTCCTTCTTAGTGTGTGTGTGTGTTCTGGAAAACACCAGAGTAAACTCACTAAATTCTCACTTGTTCTACCTTGTTTGTATAGATGGGCTTTTCATGGCTACTGATTACACACTAACCACATGGAGCAGCTTTTGGTGTACAGGTGAAACGGACTACACGAGGGAGATGTTACGACTGGCAATTTGCAATCTTTTGGCTCATGCAAAAAGAGCAAATATAAAAAATGCAAAAATAAAAATAAGCACATAAATTATTTTTATTTGTGTGCTTATTTTTACTTAATTTCTTTTTAACCTCTTTTTAAAACACAACAAATAAGACTCAAGGTAATTTTTTAAAGGTACAGTATACACAGGTGAACACTACAGGAGCAATGATAATTTCATCTTATTTTACAGTCTGGCTGTTCACAACCTTACAAAACTGCATTTTGACTTCATTTTCAACCCAAAAATTATCACTTGAACCTCTCTGCTTGAAAAAAAGTTGATCATCTTGCTTGATGCTGTAATTTGGAGTCATCCCATTGAAGTCTGGATATACAGTTTTCTCAGAGCACATCTGTAGGTCTGGCAAAGAATTGGGATGTAGCTTCTGTTATAATCTTACCTTTGCATGGGGTGTCAGGCCAGTAAGCTTTCTGATTCAGTTCTGTCTGAGAATAAGTGGTAGCTGAAAATATTTTCTTTCTGTTCTGCTGCTAAGGAAAACTTGAAGTAGTAATTTGAATTCAGTTTAAGTTTAAGAAAAAAGTTAAGGAAAAAGCATAAAGCATAAATATATTTTGAGTTTGATTTATTTGCTGTCAGGTGCAATAAGTATTTCAGAATGTTCTGAAATCTTCATATTCAGTTTTGATTGAAGAGAAAAATAATAGTTCAGCCTGTTTTTCACCTTGAGTTTGATTCTTTTCCGTAGTCTGGAATTTTTTACTTTTATTGTGCAAAGACAGTATGAGGGGATTTTGAACTCTGCGTGTGTGTGTGTGTGTGTGTGTATGTGTGTGTGTGTGAGTGTGTGTGTTTTATTTGAGTTTTGTTGTTAAAATAATGAAGAATAGTGTTCCTAGGCCTTTGACCTCATATTATAATGAATTTTAAAGGTATGACATCCCAGGTCCTGCCAGCTTCCAGTTTCAACTACATTTTTGATTTATTTTTTTTTCAAAATTATGGAACTTTACTGAAATGTGCATTCATGCAGTATTTAAGATTTCAATCTCCAGTTATAAAGAAAACTATGCTTACAAATTATCTTTACCACAGAAAAGTTGTTGCTTTTTATTTTTATTTTTTCCATAGTATAAAATGGTCTGATTTTCCATACTTACAAACAGTTGAATAAAATATTTTAACTTAGAGGGGAAATTTCAGAAAAGTTATGTATAGCAGTGTTGTAGGCACAGGGTGTCTACTATGAGAACACATCAAGTAGATTCATGTATATGATGAGTATAAAGAAAAAAATATGGGCAAACAGAATTCAATGAAAGGAGTATGAAATTATACTGTCTAAGTAAAGTTCATCTATTAGCGTGTGTAAGAATATATTTAAATGCATTGATATTAGCGCACATTTTTATCACTGGAATGGAGACATTTGTATTTTTAATTTCTCATAGACTATACCTTTACAATGTAAAACCAAAACCACCTGAATTACCTTTTAAAACTTTATAGCAATTTCACGAAACATAATTTTGAGTTGTCTGTGAGAACGAACAAGACACTCCTTTCCAGAAATATTAAGATGTTCTTTCTCTTTCCACCTCTTTTCCCTCACCTGTCCATTTTTGAACAGTAGTGGCTTCTGTAGAATACCAAAGTATGCTTTCACAAAGCTATTTATGTCACAGATTTGTTGAGTCTACTATATAATACTATAATACTATAGTACTATTATACTGTATTATATCAGCTAGAAAATGGGCCTTGGCATTCATCAACCTGTAGCCTTGATAACCCTCTGTGTCCATAATACTTCCATTAATAGGATGTACTGTCCTCATATCAGAATTTCATTAAGCTGTAGAGACAGAGTGGCTGAATAAGTATAGATAACTAGCAGCCTATAGGAGTTCCATTAAGAACAGCCATAGACATTTTGAGAAAAATAGGCATTCTATCTTCGAATTCCTTTCCTGTTTTCTGGGAGATATTCAGTAGCTATTGAAACCAAATGGCTATAGTTTTGTATGTTTTATAAGGATTCTTCATCTACCAAAGTTTTTTAATCATTGATTCCAGTAGAGCAGTGCAGAAGTAGTCTTTTCCATTTCAGGTGTACAGTGCATAGTGACCATTTCTGGTGATCTTCAATAGTACAAATACAAATATGATCATATTGATGAGTTACAGGGCTTTTTTTAAAGTGGAGCATAGCTGCTGGATACATCTGTATTAGTGTTCCATTGATGTAACAACAAAATAATACTTCCTATATGCAGAAAAAGCTTGGACTGGAACAGTGTTCAGTTGCATTTTTGCATTAGTTTTGGTAAATGCACTTTAAGAAGAGTAATGGAGTGCTCATAATTTATTCTATCATTTTTGTTCTTCTGTCATCAAAAGTGTGCCACATCCTGTAGAGAGAAATCAGACCAGGTTCAAAGCAATGACTTTGACTTCTTAAGCAAGTTAAAATGAGTAAGGTTAGAAAAAGAGTGAGTGCACTTATAAATAAATGACTGTCAAGATTCTTATTGTTATTATTACTCATGGGTACTGTGGTGGTGCACTAGGACACACAATAATAGTCCTTTATTATGCCAGGCACTATACAAACACAAAATATTAGTTAGTCCCTGTGTGAAGAGCTTACGGTTAAATAGATGGTTAGTAAGAAGATGGGGGAAGGGTCAGAACTTACTAGACCATAGTAGCAAATAGCTTGTTACTGCCCAATTTTATTTATTTTTGTAGGGCTGTAGAAAAGGTGAGTTCTGCTGAGAGATGATAGAGCTAGACAGCAAGAATGCATGATTGGAAGAGATGCTGAAGGGAAAAGGGATGAAGGGAATACAGAGAGGGTAAGTGTGGGCATGCAGTGAACCTGAAGCTAACATATAAGAGTGGTGGACTTAAGAGCTGGTCAACACAGTACAGAGGAAGTCCTACTAACATTGAAACAACTTCTTTGCATGTCCAAAGATCCTTTCTTTAGCTATTTATATTTTTACGTCTGATTGCTTTAGGATATTACCTTACACTGTGGGGCTATGTTTTCTTTCCTTTCTTCTTTTTCTTTCTCTCCCCCTTTTTTTTTTTTTAGTAGTATTATTGAAAGCAGGACTACTGTATTTTTACAAGAAGAGGGAGAGTAGAAGAAGGAAGACATGGAGGGACACAGAGCATGAGGAAAGGGTGGAGACAAGGACAAGAAACTAAATCCTGTGGCCTGGTTAAGTAAAATTAGAGGTTGGCTAATGAGGTGAATCAAAAGGCAGTACAGAGGAACTGAATAATTGCAGTAGTAATAGCACAATTTCCAGGAGAGTAAAAGCTGTAATTAGCTTTGAATCCAGCTGTAGTAAAGAGAATAGGTATAGATTCACCTGTAGATAGACACAGAAGCCCATTTTGTTCTCATATTTGTTATGGATGTTAGAACCTTAGCCAGGAAGGTGAAACAGAGGAAATCAATATTGCTATACATCTCTGAAAATATCCTTCGTTTTGTCTTCCACTGATCAGCTTTTTATGTTTTTTTGATTAGAAGAATAGAATTTCTTTTTGCCCATCATGCATGCTCCAATCAGATGGACTAATTGATCTTTGAAAGAAAGACATTAGAAAACTAGTTAAGTTAGTCATTTTGGTGCAGCTCGAGAGTTTCCTTATCACTGGCTATCTTTTGTAAAAGTTACTTCTTCAACCTTAACCCCTTTTCTCACGCACCCATTAACATTCATCATCTATTCCTCATCATATAAAGGGAACCTGGAAATACCACCATTCATCTAAAAGACAAGATAAATATGCCAGCTAACCAAAGAGTTACTTGAAATCCATATTGGTGCAAGACTTGTATTTTCATTTACTTTCCCCTTGTATTCAGTTACAAAGAGTTTTCATAATTTTGGTGAGGGAGATCTTTCTTTAGCAAATACGTGTTCTGCAGAAGTTTCTTCAGCTCCCTCTTTCACCTATCTTGGGTAGATTGTTCAGACTGGAGTATCGTTCCCCTTTTTTTGCAAAGCACTTAGTCATATTGTTAAAAGTAATCTGAGTTAAAATATGAATAAATCTGTTCCTTGTTCCTTGGGCAATAGGACAAGGAGCAAAGGTATCACAAACATATAACGAAGATATAAACATATAACAAAGGTATAAAAAAACCCAGCAAATAATATTTTCTTAGAAGTTCATCTTCTCCTCCCGTTTTCTATATGCTGTATATAATTTATATTACTAACTAGTTAAATGGTTAAAAAAGAAAAAATGTGGATCAGTCCTGGGTTTCATGGGACATGGAGCTTGGATAGAGAGTTTAGGGCCACAGAGCTGAGGAGACTGAGGTATGTTTGATAGCAGGATCAGGAAAACAGAAGGTGTGACATTAGATTTCTCATGTGGAGAGACAGCATAATTAATAGAAAGTAGTTCAGAGTTCTGCCATAATGAGAGAGGAGTAACACCTCACACCTGCTTCAGGGCAAGCACTTGCTTGCAGATAACTCTCAAATAGTAAAACAAGTGCTCAGATCCATTATAACTTATCCTTCTGCCCCTGTCATAATACTGATTAGTGATCTTGTCAGGAGTTTTTAACAAAATTCACAAAAAAACTTGCCAGTGAGCGGTGAAGGGTGGTGCGTTCAGTAAGGGTCATAGTATAATAGCTTACATGACAAAATAAGAGCAGCTCCTGTCAGACTGAAGCTCTGCCTAGCCTGGTATCCTGTAGTGGTGGAGGGAAAGGGGCATAAGAAGGCAGCAAGCATTTAGCGGTACTTCCCTGCCCTTCCCCTATGCGCTTTTAGATTTGGTAATCTCAGGCACTTCATGGTGGAGAGATCATGTTCCATCTTTTTTTTTTTTTTTAATAGTCCCTGAGGGCTTTTTCTTCTGGTTGCTGTTTGAACCCATGTACAGTTGGGCCTTCACCAGATGTTCAGCTGGTTAGTTCCACAGTTCACAGGTTTTGTTAAAGAGAATGCCCTTTCATTTAAATTGTTTATATCAGGAAATTTTGTGTGATGTCCCTAGTTCTTGTGTTGTGTGCATCTGTAAGCAATGGTTCACTTTTCTCTGGCACTCATATATAGTATCCAAGTAGATTAGTCTGTTCAATTTGTCCTCATAAAGTGTTCAATGCTTTAACTTTCTTTTTTTCTTTCTTTGCTCCTTTCTTGTCCAACTGTATCTGTTCAGTTTTAAAACTGCATAGGTAGTAGAGGTTATGTGGTGTCCCAATGTGTTTTTTTCCTATGTATTCTCTGTTCTTTACCTCGAAACCTGTATCATTCTGTTTCCAATTCTGACAGCCGCTGAGCACTGGGTTGATGTTTCTTCTGAAACAGTTCTAGTTTCATTTCCAGATCTCTCTCTTAAATGGTAACAGCTAATATCGAGTACACCGCTCTGTATCTGTAGTTAGAGCTGTTTTTTTCTGCGAGTTACTTTGTTTTTATTCACGTTGGATTTCATCTGCCATTTTATCATCTGGTTTCACAGCAGCATAAGATCTCATTGTAACTTTCACAATTTTCTTTTTACCCCGCAGAATAATCTAGTTTCATCAGCACATGTTCCTCATGTTTCCGGATCAATAAAGCGATAGTATCGGAACTTCCAGGTTGTTGGGCACTCCGATTTTTGTTTACCTCTATTCTGCCTTTTTGTCAGTAAACTAAATAAGCTTTACAATTTTGCAGATTTCTCAGTTTAAAAAAGCTTAAAAAAGATTTTTAGACTTCAGGTTATCCTTGTCATTTTTTCCCCCTGGTTCCTGTGTAGAGAATGGATACTACAGGTAGAGAGAATATACCTGTGATAAGTTTTTCCATTAATATACAGAGATAGTATCATCTCCCCCTGTTTGAAAGAAGGGTTTTCTGATATGGAGTTTTTTTAGAATATTGGCCTTTCAGTGCCAGAATCAGGACTTCTAACTCTTTTTCCAGACTGGTGACAGCAGTCAAATGCTTTGGAAAATTTCTCCTTCATGTAAAACGATCAGTTGAATATGTTGACCAGCATTTTTCCTGCTTGCTTTCCACAATGTGATGTGTTTGGTTTGGTTTGGTTTGGTTTGAGTAAAGAGAGCTTTAGTTGATTGCAAGCATGAAGGGAACTTTCAGTTCAATTCAGTTGTCAAGTGCTTGGAAGTATACCTCAGGATGCCTATAAGATGTAATAGTTCATTGAAAATTCACAAAAAATTGTTCTCCGTCTGGTTACAAGAATCCTTATCCATTAATAAAAATTCTACACCTGGCAATTCCATAGCAACAACACGAATCCTACTGCACAACTTTTCAAATCAGGATTGTTTCTTTTCTACTAAATCATAATACCCTGAAACTGTAGAATTTTTGATCAGCAGAAAAATTATAAATTATCTCACAATCTATTAAGTGCCTGTGTAAAATAATTGACTCTGTAAATCTGTGCTTCTAGCCAAAATGACTTCTGACCCCAGATCTCTAATATGGCATTTTGTCATATTTCCTACAAGCTGATGAGAATAAAGAGAGTTAATTTGTCAGGTTTTTTTGTTTGTTTGTTTTCCTGAGTTTCAACAACTCTCTGGAGATCACCTGTAGTGAAAATAAATGAAGTTTTTTGATTAATAAACCATTGAAACATACTCTGCAAGAAGAGATAAAAGAATGGTTAGGTTTGGTTAAGTTTGTATTCTGAAAAAGATCTTCCTTCCCTGGACTAGGACTTTTTTATTTTTATTGTTGATTTTTTTTTGTATTTTTTTTAATCTAAATTATACTATTTTTACATTGTAGCATTGTAAAGAGTATTATTCTAATTCTATTAGCCTAAAAAGGCAAGTTTTATGGATGCTTTGAAGATAGGCATTGCAGTTATTTCATGCTTCATTATTACTGAATTTTTTGCACTCCTTTTTTCAGATTTTTAGATGCTAAGGGTTTTGTGTTCATTACTGAATTAGTGCTACCATAACTCAGTTTGTCTCTGAAGCTTTGAAAGAGAATATAAAACTTATTACTTTTGTGGCATCATCATTTACCACTGCTGATTAACAAAGATTAATATTATTTTAAATTATAATTTAATTAGATATCAAATAATACAAACAGGAAATCAGGTCATATGTATACTATTAATATAATTGAATGTCAAACTCATTATATGGTATTATAATTTTGCCACGTTTAGGGTAACTTTGAGAAGAAATACTTGAAATAGTTGGCATTTAGAGCACATATTATGTCTCTGCCTTTAGGCATAGCCTAAGGCTCAGAGCATTTTTAGCAAGTGGAACTCTAATAGAATCTATTTTCATAAATAAAAACAGAATTTAAGTTACTCTTCCTGGGGATTAGCTATCTGGGACTATTCAGGAATGTATTTATATTAGTGTTAATTTCCTTAGCATGCTAATTTGATTTTATTTCACATTTGTATGCTCAAGTACAAACTCCTTCAGGACCATCCATACGTCAATCAGCACATGCAAATACTTTCTTTGGTTCTGTTTAAGCTACTCTTGAAAGAATTTTAGAGAAGTAGATCTATAAAGTATTTCCAAGGGATTTCATTTCTCAGCAGTTAGCTTTACGTTTGCTATACATATTAACAAAGTAACAGTCATGTATTCCTGTAAGCTTATATTAATTTTACATATGATGTTGGAAAAAATGGGTCTCAAATCGTTATGAAAATAGCTTACTTTTTGTAGCTGATAAGAAAAATTAGTCCCCTGAACCTCCTTCCAAGTATTGTGTCCTGGTAGAAATCCCTTCACAATTCCATTTTCCAGCAGTGGGGATGATTTGGACAGGACACAGTTAGGTTTCTTTCTGAACATTAATCTGGATTTCAAGTAACTCTTTGGTTAGCGGGTGTATTTCTCTTGTTTTTTAGGTAACTGGTGGCATTTCCAGCTCCCATTTATAAAACAATGAACTCCTGTTTTGGGGGGTATGCAAAGAGCTTAAGGTTGAAGAAGTAACTTTTACAAAAGATGGTAATAAGGAACAGAGATTTGGAGACAATTTTGGAGAGAAAAGTAAAGGGACTAACATAGAAAGAGGTAGACAGTGTTATGGAAGAAAACTCTTTACAGGGTGTAAGTTAGAGTCACAAAGAAGAGGAAATATTTCATGAAAAAGAAAAGATACGGAAAAGACGCTATGATTTGTTTTAGATATAGCAAGTCAATAAAGATAAAAGACTATTCAAAAAATAAGATGCAGTAAGTCACATACATAAACAAAATCTGTGCAATAAGCTGGGCCTGTTCTTTGTGGAGTGTTCCTGTTAGCATCACTTAGATGCGTATGAACTCAGCAAGTCTGCAAATAAGACATGGATTGGTGATATATTAGAGCTATAAACATGATAAAGTGAATACCAGTATTCTCTTGCTATAAACTGCAGAGCATATGGATTTAAAGGCCTGGCCTGAAAGAGTGGTAGTACAGTTATTTTACTTTCTTCTTAGATATTTTATTCAATATCTCTTAGTACTTATTGTCTTGGCGAATAGATATTAAGTAGATATTCCAAGGATTATCTTTGTTACATAGAAGTCCGTTATGTATTTAGACTTCTTCTAAGGGTTTGTGTCATCCCTGTTTTTCTGGCTTGTGTTGAAAGCCAGCATTTGAAATGGAGAACCTTGTTTTGTGCAGTCTCCTGACCGTATAGCTAATCCGATGGACTGCAACTTGAACTCCTCAGTGTATGTCACTGAAGGTCAATCAGAACGGTCCTGCAACTTTCTGGATTACTGATCAAAACGCTGCAGTTTCTTCTGTGATGTAGTGTGCAATGTAAATGATACATGCATGTCTGCTCACTGTTAAAATTTCACCCAAAGATTGGCAGTCTGTATCCCCAGCTTCAGGCATTGGTACAGCAGAACTTCCTCCTAATTATTCCTTATTCCTCACAACATTTATGACCCGGAAGATGTTCTCAGTCTACGTTATCACTTTTGAGTTGTTTTTCTTTTTTTTTTTTCAGGGGGAAAAGGAAGGGGGGTATTTTTTATTTTTTAGTTCACAGACAAAAGAGGTCTTTCCCCCACATTATCTTTTAAAATTCATAAAGAACAGATTTTAAAGATGGCTCCGGTGTCATTTCTTAAAAAAAATCCTCTAACATCTTCAGAACCAGAAAATTGGATAACAGATCTCTTTATCAGTCTTTGTTTCAGGAAACCTTTGTCTCAGGAAGCTCGTGGCATTTGTTCATGAAATGAAAGCATTTTTTTCAATTATGCTTCTATAGTTCAGTCACTTACAGCTGTCATGCTGGCTTTGAAATATTAGTCTGTTTCTATAAGATAATAATCTTTGATCTTTGATAATGATGAATGATGAAATTACTGGGCAGTGTCTCCCTAAATATATGATAAGCTTTACTTATGGACTGTAACTTTATTGCCAAAGACTTTGAAGACAGGGCAGGCCCTACACTCCAGAGCAACTTTGCTCAAAGATATGCACATAATAAAGAGGTCTTCAGTACGCAGATTCCATTTCCTGTGCAGTAGAATACCTCTGTCTTTCCTTACCCCCCTGCGATATAAAATTCAGATGTGAGAATAGTGGGAAACTGTTTTCTGATCCCTACCTATTTTCTTCTTTTTCAAATCATTCCTGAAATCATTTGGGCTGTGGTTGTATTGTCAGACTGATTGTATTTGATAAGATTGCTCCTTGTCATGGTATGCAAAATGAGCTAAAAATGCTATCATAAGTTTTAAATAATACAAAAAAATAGCACTTAAATTTGGAGAGACCTGAAATCTTTTACTCAGTTTGTAGCACTTTCCTGACTGAAGAAGCACCAGTAATGTTTTTAGATGAAGGATGAACGGTGTGTCCTCTGAAAAATTGAATGATCTGCCTAGCTGTCGGTTGCTGGAACGTTATCATATTGCCATAAATCTCAGTATAGAATAACTATCTGAGTTTGGGATTTGCTGATAATATTGATTATTACTTCATCCCTGTTACCACGATTGACTGTTTGGGAGACTATAACAATCTGTCAATGAGTTATCAGGATTCATCGGTCAAAATGAACCAGAGCTTTTGATGGATAAGGTAATATTAATGCTAATGTTATTTTATTTTAAAACAGACAGTTATTTTAATGTTTTTCACATTTTTTCTCATTTTCAAATACTTTTAACATTTGTGATTGTTTGTGTACTAAATTAAGTATGATGATTCATTCCACAATGCATGCTGAAGTGTAGTTCTCTGTAACAACAAACAAAGTCTAACACAGTGATAGAGGACAATTGCATCTAACATTTCTTTCGTTGGATAAAATAGTTATATTTTCCAACTTTGTTTGTGCTCAGATCCTTCACATAAAAATTAGATCTGTGCGTATGCAGCAGTTATACCCTTTTTTTCATGCTGTTGCATTTCATTTTAGAATTCGACAATTTATAGGATATGGGAACATTGAATATGATAATTTCTTTTATTGTTAATTGATTACAGCAGTTGAGATGATGGTTTCTGAGATGAATCTGGGTGTCTTGCACCAGACACTGTTCTTCTGGGGTTACTAGGCCTGGTACTGTGATGCTGGGGCAAAATATTTGACAACAACAGATATCTCAGTTCCGAAGCAGGAGGTGCAATGAACAGCAAAACAAAGCGCTTGGCAAGCATTGTATGTTCCATTTTCAATTCTCTAAAGAGATATTACAAACAAGAGTGAGGAAATAAAAACTATGTATAGCAATTATCAGTGTCATTGTAGAAGAAAGACATGAACACCTATCTGCAGTAGCAATACGTGCAGCACCTGTGCTCAACATTGCACTGGCACATGCTCTTCCTAAACTGTCTGTTTTTATGTTATTCAGAAAATAGTAGCTCTGTTTCATGTCCTGCCATACTCCTTCAGTTTTTTCCTGCCTACCTGGAGTACCTACGCTTACTGTATTTGCACAAGCAAGTGGGATCAAGAACAATAATTTTTCAGTTGTCACAGGTAGTCGTGAGTGATTAAAAAATTCTCCTTAAGTTTAATATATTTGCTGATAGAGCTGGATTTTATTAAGTGATTTAGGGAGAATTCTCTTAGTCAACTGAAGCATCAGTTAGATTGAAGTGTCACTCAGCAACTCCACTGATTTTCAGAAATGTCACTCAGGTCGCTAAAGAAGGAGTCAAGGGAGTTTGGAGGAAGGGGGTGAGTGAAGTTGCTATAAATGCAGCGTAAGGAACTCCCTGTGTGCAACACGCAGTTGCCCCTCTCAGCATTGTCCAGATTAGCACGCACCTCACCTCTTACACGGCTTGAATGCAATATAGAGTTAACCCTGCTTCTTCTATTGCCAAGGACTGCAACACAAACAAAGCCAGCAAGGCAGCTGGAGCCATTTAATCAGATCTGCGTCTCATCTAACCTTTGCCAGAGGTGCCACATAAACAGAGCTGAATTGTGCAGAATAAGAGGAAGGGCAAAATCCTAT
Source organism: Apteryx rowi (assembly GCF_003343035.1). Lineage (NCBI taxonomy): Eukaryota > Metazoa > Chordata > Aves > Apterygiformes > Apterygidae > Apteryx > Apteryx rowi. Next base: position 704,467 of record NW_020449864.1, on the reverse strand, counting down.
TTAAACAATTTCTTTTCTAAGTCCACAGAAATGCTATTATTTTTACACAGCATCAATGGCATTAGCTACAAGGCATGAATGTAAAAATTACTGTGCTTCTAAATGAGAGTGGGATTACTATGTATTGTGTGAGAAAACAACAATTTCTTTGGGCTCGATGCTGCGCTATCTTTACTCATTTTAATATTGAGTCTATTTAGTTTAATGCTTATGCCTAAAATCTGCAACTTCTGATTGAAAACTAAAATATCTGAACAATTTCCTAACATAATATGATATTGATAACATTATGGCTATTCAGACTTACCAACAGATATAGCATTCATTTAAAGCAGACATTTCCATTATAAGAATCAAAAAATATTTTCTGTAATGTCCAATGAATGGAAGTGAAAACAGGTAATTTTCATTGTGTGTTTGTGGAAAAACAGATGAACTTATTATAATTTTTCTTCCCTTAACATTTATGTCTCAGGCTACAATGAAGTACTTATTACTCATATTCTTTTCATATATTATCCAGAAAAACAACTAAATATACCATAATACCAGTGGTTTCTTAACCAGATTATTACAGATGGGTTGCAGAGAGACAGGTTATATTATAGTAATTTATCTTGAATTTCATACCTCTGAAAAGGATTGAAATAACCTCTTGGTATAATTGTATTAATATGTTCTCCATGGAATCATGCTCCATGCAGAAATTTACTATTGGTTTAAATCATTGCAATACCCTCATTCCTGGGTGGCAAGCTCAGACTGTAGTTCTTGGTGAAAGTATACATTGGAAGTAATGTTAGCTTCAGCAAACCAGGTTAACCTTAATCAACACTTTTTGTTTTATGACTTTGTGTATGTGTGAGCAATGTTTCCTGAGCAATCTTATAATTTATGATCAGCCTGAGTAATTTTGAAGAAGTAAGGCTAGAAAAAATTAGAATACAAGAAAGAAAAGAACAGTAAATCCATCTGTTAATGAATGTCTCAGATATCATTGCTGAGAGAGCTGGCTGAGAGGTGGCCTTTCATATCATCTTTGAAAGGATGTGGACAGTGGGCAAAGAATGGGGAGACCTGAGACTGAGGACTGGAGAAAGGCAAATGTTCCACCTATCTTCAAAAAAGGGCAAAAAGACAAGCCAGGAAAGTCAGGGCTGTCAGCCTCACTTTGGTCCCTTGGAAAATCATGGGCAGAGTCATCTTGGAGCACATTTCTGGGCACATGAAACAGAGGAAGGTGATTGAGAACATTCAGCTAGAGTACTGCATCCTGTTTTGTTCCCTCCAATACAAGACAGACATTGGTAAACTGGAGCATGTTCAGTGGAGGGCCTCCATGAGGATTGGGGGCTGGAGCTCATGCTCTGTGAGGAGAGGCTGAGGGAGGTGGGCTTGTTCAGCCTGGAGACGAGATGGCTCAGGTGGGAGGGAAGGGGGAGAGGACCGAACAGCAGCCCCCAGTACCTACAAGGAGGTTACCAAGAGGATGCAGGCTCTTCACAGCAGTGCAAGGCGGGAGGACAGTTGAAATCGTAATGATTAAGACAAGATATAAGGAGAAATTTTTCCACATGAAGAGAGTCAGGCAGTGGAATAGGTTGCCTAGAGGGTTTGTGCAGTCTCTCTTCATCCTTGGAGGCTTTCAAGACCTGACTGGATAAAGGTCTGAGCTGCCTGGTCTGACCTCAGAGCTGACCCTGCTGTGAGCCAGAGGTTGGACTAGAGACCTGAGGTCCCTTCAAACCTGAATTATCCTGTGATCCTATGAAATCCTACCAACTTATCTATATGCCTTCTTTGACTGTTAAGGAAGTTTAGAGTGATAAGCTCAGATTTAAGCATGTAACCTTGTATAGATCTATTACAACATGAGATGAATTCCAGTCTCTTTCCTAACATGGCAATCACTGATTGGGGTTATAAAATCACTATTAGGGGTTATATAAAGTAGAACTAATCTCACTTAAAGTTAAGTGGTTAAAAAGTTTACACTTTGAGCTGATCATCTGGGCTTTGTTTATATTCACTGAGAAGAATCAGGAACCTCCAGAGGTCTCACCTATCTTAGAAAGCTGTTGTAGGATGTAATGCATTGCCCTTGGAGAGGCTTATCTCTCCTCACAAAAGAAGTATTTTAGACTAGGTGTCAAGTTTTAGATGGCTTCAAAGAAAGATGAGATGAGTTCTCCCTTCAGTATGCTTTTCTTTATCCTCACTCCCTCTTCCCACTGTCCCACCCCACTTGGTAGAGTCTATGCATAAATATCATTCGTGAATATAAGATACTACCACCAAAAATAGTGAAACTATTTTTATAACCTTCATATGTAAATTAGTAATGGTAGCACTAGTGTCAGAATGATTGTAGAAAATACACATTTTATCCATACTAGTTTGAACTGTGCCAAAAGCTAAGGCTGCAGTAATAACATTAGCATTTTTAAAGTTAAATACTGAATAAGAATTTTGCTTACCAGCTTATCACAGAAGGAAAGGAAAGGCAGAAGGCTGGGATAATCCATTTATGTCAGTTTGAGACACTTTCTTTTTACCTGTTAAAGCAGTACAAAAATATTTTTAAAGGGAAAATATGATATATCTAATTAACAAATCATCTTTTGCTTTTTAATCATCTGAACATTGAAGTTCAAAAAATGAAAGGAATAATATAAAGGTTTTTACTTTGAAGATGTTTAAGCAATGTGTATTTTTTCAGTTTTTATGATTATTACTTTTATTTCAATTTTAAATAGCATGTAGATGTGAGGAAAATGTCACCCAAATGAGGGCAAAATAACTTTAGAAAGAGCAGTATAGAATTATATTTCATCCTGTTTTCATTTACTGAAGTCAATAGAAAAACTACAATTTGACTTCAGAACACTGGATCCTTTGTGCATATACCAATAAGGCATTCAACTTCACAAACATTGGATTATGTGAATATGTATCTTCTGTAGTAGACAGTTATAAAAACAAACAAAAAAAGATAAATATAAAAAATTTAGAAATGTAATTTTCATGTTGCAATTCTACAATTCTGTTTTTGAGGTTTTGATGCTCTGTAAGTATAGGCCACTAAAATGTTTTGATCCAGTGAGTTAGTGCTATAGACATCTTTGAAATTATTTTCTAGGAATGAGATTATACCAGTCACCCCAAACCTCTGATGGGAACACTTTAGAGAGAAAAACAGAGATGGTGCTGACATTATACTAACACTGTCTTATCAAAGTAATTCCATACCAAGTGCTGTCATGTGTAAAAGGTTACAGATACCTGACACAAAAAAATGTTGTTTGATAAAACAAATTGCTGTAGAATTTAAAAGCAATAATCACTGAGAATCCGATTGTAACCCAAGAAATGTCATTACTACATCCTTTTGGCCTGTAATCAATCTTTGCACGCAATTCAGTTCCATAGAAAGGTTTGAGGTATACAAGTAATGCTTAATCCAAAACCACTATAACCATTCCATGATATGAATTGAATAGGGTAGCAGTATTCCAAATCTAGTAGGTTACAAAATTTGGTCTTCCTTCTGTAATTTTTACCTTTACAGTTTACCTCCTGGATTTTAACTAAGTTGTCCTCAGAAAACTCACATCATTGTTTTAAGCTCTTTACCATATTAATCAGAGTCATTTTACTATAGTACACAGTTGTTCACCAATAGCAGTATCATTCATTTCTAAGCAAGGTGAGATACTTGTTTAAATGGAAGAGTAAAACCATTTTTTTCTCTCTCTTTTGGCTCACATTTTGAGTCCATTTTCTGGACATAAGAAAAATGAGTCTGCTTGTCTCTTGTGGACAGTAGTCCACATCATAAAGCATCATGAATTATTCAGTTAAACTGGCAGACTTTTGGCAAGACAGCCTAAATCCTAGCCAGCAGACAAGCTGATTTACTTCAGAGGTGCATTCAGGACACCTGCAGTGTAATGATATTAAGTGTATTGAAAGAGCTTATCCTTTCTTATATGCAGAGTGAAATAGAGATAAATATGAGATTCTGTTTCCAACATTCTTAGTTCTTTAACCTTCATTAAAAGTGAAACTAAGTAATTCATAAGCCCCTGGAAGGTTGCCGATCACTTCCTACTTAACATTTATTTAAAATCTGTTTGAGGTTTTCATATTTTAATTGTTGTCTGTCATAAAGTAATTCTACAGAAAATGAACTAAAAGAACATAAAAATCTGAAGGGCACCAACATAGGAATTCAGGGTTTTCCTACCAGTAAAGCAGTTAACTTTCTTGTTTGTTCGCTTTCCCCATCATTTGTCTTCAGTCTGTCTTTCTCAAAGACATTGCCTATATCTGTTTTTATACGAGATCAGGTTGTAATAGGTTTTGATCAAATCACCTCTTTAAATGCCACAGTATAGAAGAGATGAAAGAAAACATTGAGGACCTTAAAAGCATTAGAGCAATCATTTTCGACACAGTAACGTTTCAGTATAAATCCCAAACAACTTCCCTGTTTTAAGATATCACACTTAAATCTTAGAATCATATTTATAATTCAGATTCATATTGTCTATTCCAAAGTCTGGAAGTAAAGTAAAATGAAGAAATGAAAAGTAAATGAGAGTCAAGCCTTACTGGTGAGGGTAAATTTTTCCTGACTTAGAGCTATAAAGTAAGTTTGCTGGTTGACACTGAACAAACTAGAGTTCTATGGGTGGCATTCCTTAAGTCTCCAGAACCATTTTTATTACTATTAAAGTTAACTATTGCATTTAATAATATAATATTAATTATTTTCTTAGCAAACTTGCAGAAATCTTGTTACGAAGATGATTGGAGACATAGAGCATGACTTATGAAGAGAGTTTGAGGAAGCTAAGGGCCAATCTAATAGATGCCTATAGGTACTTGAAGGAGAATTACAGAGATGAGAGACTGAAACTCGTCTCAGTAGTGGTAGTTTGAAGCAGAACAGGTCACCCCAAGAGACTGCAGAATCTCCATCCTTCGATGTTTTCAAGATTAGGCTAAACAAAGCCACAGCTGATCTGATCTAGTGTTGATGATAGTCCTTCTAGAAGCAGGAGGTTGAATTGTACGATCTTATGTATCCCTTTCAACTGACATTTGTGTGATTCTGTGTAGAAAATAGCCAGAGAGAGAGATTCTCTGAGATGCATAGCATTTGAAAACTGTTTAATCAGATCAAGTGACTATTGGCTTAGCACATTTTCTCTTTCCACTAGGCAAGCCTAGAATATTTGCATCCATGTTTTCATGTGCTAGCAAAACTTTCCTGAGAGGTACTGTCACACTCCTTTAACTCTTTTAACTAAGTAGTGGAAGAAGAATTAGAATTAACTTCAATATAGAATACTATACAGAGTTTAACAGTCTTTAAGAAGAATAGTCTCTGTTTAACTCTGTAGGTGTGCATAGTACTATATTAAATTCCTCTCAAACTTTTTTTCCCTTTTGGCTTCCTTTTTATTTCATTCAGTAGGGTTTTATTATTATTATTATTATTATTTGTTTGTTTATTTGCTTTCCTCCTGTAAGAGCTTCCACTGATGTACTGGTTATGTCTCCCATTGGTATTCTCCATAGGTGCTAAGAACCTCATGGCCAGTAACTGGGTTGTCAGACAACACTGGTGTTTGTTTAATACTCTGTCCATTGAGAGGCAGTAATTCCCAGGCAGGCATACACTACAGCACCTCAAATTATGTTCTGCTTCTGATGTTGGCAATTTGACTTTTGTAATACAGGAGATTGGGTCTAATGAGAAAAATGTTGTGGTGTATTTTTTTATCTCTTCATTAATATCCCTTCTCTATTTTTCAGAAGTATCCTTTTCTCTATTTTTAAGAGATAGGAAATCTCTTAAAAAATATCTTGCTTTGCCACCTGCACAAAGAGGTACCTGTGCAATGGCTGTTGCCATTCAAATAAGATTCAATGAAAGTGCAGCAGTCCACTCACAACAACCTGACAGAGTTTGCTAAAATTTTTAAATAAAACTAAGTTAAAAGAGAGAGTTAAGCATGTAAATCTGTATGCAGACGTGTTGATTGAATGTCCAAATGCAAAATGCTTGTTTATGTGTCAAGGTCTAGTCTGTGTCTTGGGTTCAAGAGAGTGTATGGGATGTAATAATCAGGATTTCCTGCCTTTCTTTCTCCCTCTCTTTCCATTAGACTTCCCAAAAAGTCCTTGTTAGATCAGACCTTTCAGCCACACTCAAGAAGCTTCTCCAAGTCAGGAAAAATGGTCTGAGAGCAGTAACGGCTCAGCGCCATTCTGTGATGGCTAACATGGGAGAAACAGTACTACATAAGAGTAAAAATATGTATTTTTATTTTTGAACTAGTGTAATCAAGACAGAAGGTAACTCTTGGTTATCCCCTAGTTTGAGGAGATAAGCTGGCTTACTGCAGCTGTTTCCTAAGGCTACAGTCTAAATCAAAAAAACCTCAATACTCATTTACTGAATTAAGTTAATTAAAGGCATTGTTTACTGGTCCATATATGCTGAGAAACAATGTCATCCTATTACTTGTAGAAGCATAATTCCTGACAAACATATACACACCATAACATCCATCAACTTTTCCAGTTTTTATCTGAATTAGCTGTTGATGTCAAGAGCTAGTCCTGCACTTCCATTAGATGACTCCATACGGCTGTGCAGTGAGAGTACCCCACGATGGTCTGCCTGCATCCATGCTGCAGGCCTTTGCACCAACACAAGAGCAATCTCACCAGCTTCCAGATACTCTGTTTAGAGTGGGTCCAGCTCAGGAGTGGTGCCCATTCCCCAAGTCATTGCAACATTTGCTCAGCCTGCCTGAGCAGGCACCATCTGCAGTCATTCGCATAGAATTGCTATCGAAGGACAAAATGGAGTTGAGTACGTGCAATTTTCGGCTCTAGCATGAAAGGCGTGTTATGATTGCTCAGAATCACCATGGTGCTGGCTAACACAGCCAGTTGCTATATACATATGGTTTGCATTGGAATCATGGTCTTGGCTTATGAGACAATGTAAAAGAGAGGCTGCTACAGCCAAGACTAAACTTCGCTAAAATCCAGAATTGAAATGGTAAATCTGAGATGAATTCTAGAACTGAATGCAAGACTGTAGCCATTTTACCCTCATCCTGATACAGTAAAAAAAATACTGTAAGCTATGTTCTACTCCTATCATCATTTAAAATAGTAACTATAGTACACAGAATCAAGTGGTATTTTCTTTATTGCCTTTCTGAAACAAACTGGACTTCCCATTCAAGAACATGACATTTGCATTTTTCTGTAACTTTCAGCTTTAGAAAAAAATATATATATGAAAGCCAGCTTCCTAGATTTGGATTAATATTTGGATTAATATTAAAATATCATTTTTGATCATTTTCCTTAGTGTTTTAACTTATTTTCCCTTTTTGTCACAAGTAATTGCAAGTTTAAAAGAAAAAAGATGGAAGTAGAGGGTTTGATTTGTTTTAGGAAAGAAAAAAAACTATCTTCGTATGGTATTTCTATTCCAGCATAGAATAGAGAGACTGAAAAAGTGTTCGACAGAAGAAGAGAAAGCAGTGTATTGCTTAAGGATCTGTAGATCCTTATTCCTTACTTTGTTGCATGCAAATTGCTGATAACTTGTTTAATACAAAACAATGCTTTTCTTGATTTCCAGTTTCTTCCTGTAAATGTAGATCATATTTAGAGGCCAATGTACGAAAGGATCTCCACAGAAAGAATAATTTGTCTGCATAGCTGTATCTCTCTTTGGAGACAGAAGATGCTACAAACATTTGAGGAGAGGTATGGTAGGAAGGGATAAATCAGAGAAGAAATTGGGCAGTCCAGTGAGATGACAGGATAGAGAAATATCGTCTCTTAACATTTTTGCCTACGTCCAAGTAGGAAGGTTGCAAAACAGAAGGCAATGTTCACTGGCAGATTAGCTTGTGCAGAGCTCATGGTTGTAATGTTTCTAATATCCAGGCCTTACTCAGAGCTAGTTTAAATATATTCATATAACGCTGCAGTGAGCTGTGTGAATACCCTGTTGAACGCTGAGCTGGGTGGCACTCAGTGAGATTCTTAATGAACAATTATGTCCCAGCTGTTTTCACAGATCTGGGCTCACTTGCTGAGCATGCGACATTTGACAGAATCACAGCATAAAGTGAAATGGCTAAAGCCATCCTTTCTCTTCAGTAGGGCTCAGCATGTTGTTGTTGTTTGTTTGTTTGTTTTGGTCAGATGTTATCTGTAATTGGAAAACTGATAAATACTTCTATAATCCCGATTTAGTAGCTTGCTTTCAGAGAGCTTGTGGGTTAAACAGATATAAATCAGCAAACAAAATGCAATTAACAAGGTGACTTATAATTAAAAGAATTCATTCCAGATTCTCTGGGCAGTGAAAAAGGAAGTAAAGGAGATGGTGTGATGTTTGTTCACTGGATGACAAAGCACCGCTGCCACCATTCTCCATAGGGCTGGCCTTAAAAGAATGGGGAGATCAGAGAGTCCAGAAAACAGATGGCTAGCTGTTATAAACACAGACTCTGGAGAGGTGGGCCATAATGTGGATGACTTGCAACATCTGCCCGCCAACTTTAGACCTGTCACGCAGGTACAACATACTGCATGCCCAGAGAGAGGATGTTTTGTGAAAAGTCATTATTAATAACATCCTGAACTATAGCTATATACAGTGTATAAACTCAGAGTTTAAATTATCCTAAAATAACATGCATGATAGATTGAGTCCAACCAAATGTGGAGTAGTAGGAAAAGTGTTCCATGGTTTTCCCCACTCTTAACATTCCTTCTAAAAGTTTGGGTGCTTTATTTAACTTTTATTACATCTGCAAAAACAGCAAGAAATCAGTGAAGTGCCCTCTTTTTCACACATAACTAGTAGAAGGAGTGTGATGCTCTTCCAGAAAAAGTCGCAGTCTGTATCTAATTGTGTGACCTTAGTGTTTCTGAGACACCCACAGTAGCTCTCAATGCTTAGTGCAGGTACTGGAAGCAAGATAGCTGTCTTTATGTGGTTTTCCAGCCAATCTAATTTATCTTCCTGAGACACTCTGTTCATTGTGATGTGTTGAAATATCCAGAGTACAACCACTCTGCGCAGTCACAGATGGAATATCATATCCCCCAGCATAGCCCTTGAAATAGTTCCCTCGGTTTCAGCAGTTGCTTGTGATTTGGGGTGTCCAATCTGAGGAACTCTAAACAAAGATTAACTTCCAAAACATATTGAGCATTAACTGTCTGAATTGTATGAGCTGTATCAGAAGTTAAGCATTTGGCCATTTACTAGAACAAGATTCACATTCTGAAATCATGTAATCTTAAGTTTATATCTATATGATAATAGTGCCTTGCAGTACCCTGGGTTACACTAACAGAGACACTGCAAAAATATGTAAGAATAAGATAAGGATGTATTTTTAACGATTAAGTACCTAAAAAAGCACAGAAGTTCTAATACAACAAATGTATTTCATTTTAGCCTTTTCCCCCTATCTGATGTGGAATACACCTGGCCGAATGCCTTAGGTAAATTGCAGTATGTACATTGTTCTGTTAAAGTACACCAACGCTCAGCTATGCTGCCATACCCTGGTATTAAAATGAAAGAAGCAAAGAACATGAAGTACTTCACTTTTAAGGCAGTTCAGCTGAAGAAGACATTATAGTCTGTTACCTTTTTTTCTTCTCACCTACCAAGTTAGTAGTTTATTATTTATACAGAGCATTAGAGGACACAGCAAGTTCCACAAGAGGTAATAGCAAAGGCTCACTTTCAGTGAAACTCTGATACTGTGAAATGCCCTCCCCGCTGTGGAAGGTCAGTTATTTTAGACTTGTACAAATTTGCTGCCTTTTCATTTCTATTATTCAAAACTGTTTTGACCAAAAACATTGTGAATCAGGTGAATGCTGCATGCAGCAAATACGTGATCCCCTAAGCAGTTTTGGCATCTACCACGTTTAATATTTTTAAGCCTTATTTTGGATGTCTCACACACATAACTGTCTATGCCCGTGGCACATCTGGTGAGCACCTCAGCTTTCATTCACTTCATTTTTGGGAGGATCTTCATTACTTATGAGGATCAGAAACAACATCCTTTCTTAGTTCTCATGTGATTTACCAAGGCTGCTCATGGTCTGTTCTCAGAAATGAAATGATTTCTTAGGAACAAAGATCCATTTTCGTAGTGCTACTAACAGAAGTGGCCTTTAGTTCTGGAAATCCTTAAACAAATTCAATGGCTCGTGTTAACAGGATGGGTCCGATAGTGAGACTAGCAAGAGAAAATAATCCAAAAATGCTGGTGAGCAAGAGAGTCGATAGTCATCATAACACAGGTCTGCAAAAGCTGATGCTGGGTCCATTAAACAAACGTGTACCATTGGCTGATAACAACCATATGTATTGGCATATTCCAGCACATAAATCTGTCCAGAAGATAGGAATGTTTTAACAGGAAATGTTTGTAAAATGGCTTGAGCATCTAGGGCACAAATTGAATATTTACTAACAAAACATGATTACTGATAATATGTCTTTGCCATGTAGGTTTTTTGTTTAAATTTCCCTTTTTTTCACTGATCTTTGCAACAAATAAGCTTTCAAAACAGAGAGAGAGGAACAAGTTTGTGGAAAATGTGAGAGTTCTGTTTATAAAGATATTGATATACAAAAAGCTTGACCTGTTTTATTTGGTTCTCATAATTTTTACTGCATTTTTATTTCAAAAGTGTGTCAGAGACAAAGGACAATTGTCTAGTGCTTTGAAAAACCTGATTATAACAAATGTTATTTTGTAAGGGAGCTGGTAAGAAATAGTCTCAGCATTTTGGGGGGGTGGAGGGCACATCATTTTGATTTGGGTTTTCAAGAGTGTATTTCCTGTACAGAAAATGTATTCAAAATAATTGAAAATATTCTGGCAATGCCCTTTTGCAATTTATCTTTCAAAACTAGTACATTCTCCCCCCCAACAGATTATATAAAGTGAAAGTACAAACGATAGAGGTGATTTATGGACAAAGAATGCAGAGATGAGTTCAGCGTTATTGTTTCATGTCCGTCCACCAATGTGAGCAAATGATTATGAAGATTTTACTTATTATTCTCAGTCAGCTGTAGCTATATAGGGCAGTTTTTTATTAATTGCCATAAGGTTATGATGGGAAAATGAGTAATTTCTTAGAAATGCTCTTTGGAAGCATTTGGAGTTTTTATGATTGAAAAGCCTGTGCTTTACAACCGACTGAATAGGATGTTTTCCAAATAGATTGTCCTTCATAAAATAGTTTCTCTCAGCATTGAATTTCTTTAATATAATAGCTTGTTTCTCCATATTTTCAAAAAAAAAAAAAAAGAGAGAGAAACATAAATGCTTTATCTTATTGAAATCTCAAGTAGATTGCTGAGATTTTTATGAAGCCCCATTCAATATTTTTCAAGTTCTTTATCTGATCTTTCTAGTGCCTATTTTGGGTCATATTCTCCTTCAGCTTACTCAAAACAGATTATAACAATAATGAATTAATACCAATAATCAGTGTAATATTAAGGAATAAATAAAGAAAAAAATCACAACAGTATACTGTGTGAAATGAAACTTGCTGTGTGCCTGTGTCTTTGCACATATTATGGTGTAGTAGATATGGTAATAGTAGCCTTTCAACAACAGCTGTGAACCAATTGTGGATCAGGTGTAGGCATTATAGCAGTGTATTTAAAACAAAATTGTCCAAAAATTATTTGGCATTTGACTATTTTGATCATAGTAAGCAACAATTCATTGATAGCTGCTCTAGTTACAATAATTGCATGTATAATGCTCACCTGAAGGGATGTACTGAGGAAAAACAACTATTTTTTTAGCTCCTTCTCCATGAGCTAAAAAACTTAGATTGTATGTGCTGTGCACAGATTTCTGGGTTCCTTGAACGTCTCTCCTTCTCTGTGGATTCTCCCCTTGCCCAACTTTTTTTGTTACTTTCCTCTATGTTAGTGGTTTATGGGTAGTTCCAAGAATTACTTGTATAGAATTCCAGTATTTATTCACACTAGATCATGGACAACTGTAATCCATGTTTTCTTCTTTTCCATGCTTTCAGGAGAGGGAAAAAAATTCAGTATCAAATTATTTAAATATAATAATGAATTGTAGGAAATGATGCCAGGAGAAGGTGAAAGGGGTAGTTCACACCTGTGAGAACAATTGACATCACTTTCTTTTCAGACTTAGGTTGCAGAAAATATACTTGGTTTATATCTTGGAAGCTTTTATTGCACTATAACTTTTAGGGGGTATTTTGTTGGTGCTGATTTCAGTTTTTAAATTAAATCTGATTTTCAGAAGTGTAAGAATATAACTTAGAGATGGTAAAAGTTTTTCTCTGCATAAATACCTCTGCCCATCCTTGAGCTTCTAATGTGTACTTTTATAAATTGCTAGATTTCCCAAGTTGGGAATATTTTGAGATAAAATATTTGTAATTGCCAAATATCATCATTTGTGCAATATTACTAAATTTCTTTAACGTTACTGATTTACTGAAATGGCTTTCATACCTTTTAGTCAGCTTAAAATAATTTCATTGTGTAATGCCATATGGTTTATGAGATAATCTTGGTGTATTCATGAGAATGCAGATTGTCAAGGAGACAATGAAAATTGAACATGTAGACCATTTTCAACCTATGCCTCATTGACATGCTGTGAAAAGTAAGGGAAATATTTTTAAGATATAGCAGAGTTAAAGAATTCTTTTAGCAATATATGTAAAACCACTGTCTTATAGGATCCAATGGTTAACGTATTCCTTAATTCTTCTCTCTTCCCTTACCCATTTGTGTTCCCTGGTGCAGCTGTGAAGTTCTCTTAACTGAATCTTAGATCCTGAATTTAGCATTCACACTAACTTGTGCAGATTTATCACATTCACTGAAGGATGAACTTTATGATGCTCCATTAATTTGATGGTTTTATATATGAAGTATTTAATCTTGACACTTTTGTTCTTCAGTTTTGTAACTTTTTCATGTATAATAACTTATTATTTGTCATATCTAATCAGGCCACTGTTCACCATTCCAGTTTTTGCCTTAGCTAGTGCCACACAAGCTGGTCCTCTAAAGGATTAAAAACAAAGCTCAGTGCGTTAAAGCTCAGATCATTAGTATGTGCAAGTCAGTGATGACTGTGAACTCCCTACTTCTGTAATAATCTTCTTACATTCTTTAACATGAGATTCAGGTTTTGTCTTAATTTGCATAGACATAAAAATTCATATTTTTCTAAGATTTTCCAGTCCTTATAAAAATCTTCCCCCAGTGCTTTGTTCTGCTGCCGTAGGAGACTGAATTTAGCATCTGATTGTACCAGCTAATTTCACACTGTTTTAAGAAGGGTCGTCTCATTTCAAAGAAATCTACTTCCATTTTCCCCAGTTTGTGTAACTTATCTGAGTGTGAGAAAAGAATAATTGATTTTTGCTTCGTACAAGATCCTTTCGTTTTTTCCTATTTATTATAAATTATCTTAATTCTTATGTCAATGCTGCCAAATATTTGTCCTGTTTAGCAGTTCACCCAATGACATGCTGGAGAGGAAATGAGTGTTATTTATTCTCCAGTGTGCAAAGATCCCTTGGACTCTGGAGAATTGCAGGGAAGGGTTTGGAGCATTAGGTGATTTGTGAAGCAGAAAAGGTGATTCTTCCCCCCACCCCCTTTTGATTATGTTATCTCATTTTGCTCTCTCTTAAAAAAAAAAAAAAGTGATCAGAATATATTCCCTGTTGCTGTGTTTACTACTGTATTTTCTAAGCTAATTGTAGTGTCAAAGTATGAAATTTCCTTCTGGACTATATTGGAAACTGCTGTTTTTTTGATTTTGAGTCTACATTAGCCTATGTGTATTATATGTGAATCTTTTAGCATATTAAGTTGTCTAAGACTCACAAAGGTGAGTCTTTCTTTTTAATTGTTCATAACTTTACTAAACTTTATCCTTTTAGACTGATTTGTTTGTTGTTTGTTCGTGTTTTTAATTCCAGCTGTTTGCTTGAGGCTAAATATGGTTCAGCTGTTTCCAAGAAAGAGGTTAGGGGAATAATATGTTGTTCTGCTTTGTTAAGCATCAGACCAAGAATGGGTAGGAACAGGAGGAAACTTGGAGGTGAAACCAGTGGAGGGAAGATGGGAACTAAGTGAAGAGAATGGGACAATGCTGAAGAGCTAGAAATTAATAAAAGAGTTTGATATGATAACAAATTGAAGATAATTAGGCATATGGATTTAATTTGGAGAAAATGGGTAGAAAAATATTCTCATATAAAGATACTCATGATTCCCAAACTATCATTCTTTCTCTGTTAGCAGGCATCAGTGAAACTCACTGGAAAATTTCTCATCTGTCTCCAACTTCTCTGTCCATCTCCCAGCTCGGAAATTACCATCTCTAAGTCATACGCAAGCTTGTTCTACAGCAGGGATGTATGTAGTAAGTAAAACAGGGTCCAGGCACCAGCTTGAGCCCTGGCCTGCAATCATCCATGCTGCTTTTTGGCACGGTCTCTGACCTGGGCCAGCTAGCGCTCTTCAAGATGATACCCAAGGGAGCACATATCAGAGGTCCTGCCCAAAGAAGCAGTAGGAAAAAGAACCAAATTTAACACCTTCCCCAGTTTTCCATCACTATCTCAGCAGGCTTTTCACCATCAAAATACTCCCATGTACCCTCATGTTTTGTACTCATTGTGTCATGTACTCATCCATGTACATGTTGATTTGGTGCCGTATAGTGGGATTTCTCATTTTGCTAACTGCTAGCACTCCTGCTCCTCCCCCGAAACTTCCTGCCTAAAGTAAAATGACATGGAACTACAAAGTGTGGTTTCCAAAACAATTGTGTCTCATGATGGGCTAAAACTGCCACCTTTCCTTCCATCAGGGCACTCAGAGTTTCTTTCAACCATCCAGATGTCTGTTTTCCCAACATTTGTAGAAATATTTCTTGAAATATTTGCCAACTTTGGTTGAAATCAGCCAAACAACTTTTGGGTTCAAATGTTAATAGCAGGGGTACTCATTCAGAATTATTCTACAAACATCATTTCTTTAGGAAGCCAAACTGAAAAAAATGCTAGAAGAATAATATAAAGGTGGCAAATCGAGCTGGAAAATTTTCTGAGACCAGATTGCCTGTACATTTGACTAGGGGAGTCTGAAATTACAGGAGCCCACTCTGTCACATCGTCAGAGTATGCAATGTTGTCAGAGAACCCCCAGTTCATTTGTGAAGTTAAATCTTCAGTAGTGAATTAAATAAGAAGGACTGCAAAAATAATTGTTTCTGGAATGATATCTTTGAAAATTGAATTTTATTCCTACCTGTGCCACAAATTTCTAAGTCATTGTAGACAAGTCATATTAAACTTTTCACAAGCCATTTTTTTAGATATTCATTGTTTTCTGGATGAACCTAAAATCTGTGCATGTGCTGCTCCTCAGTATGTCAGCCTAACTTCACAGAAGGTTACCCTGTATTGGGGATAATCTTTGAATTTTTTTCAGGCAGGGAGAAGGCGGTGAACTCCAAAGAAGTGGTGTTACAAAATGGTAAATTCCAACAATTTACACTGAGAAATTAATGCAGGTCTCTGAGGAATCTTCCCTCCTGCTGATTTCTGTTCAGAGGAAGGGTTTTCTTAACAGTCTATCTTTTCTCTTTACTAAGCCTCTCGGTGTTTCTTGTGTCTGTTAGCTGTGGATGTAACTGAGGTACTGATGATAGCATGCCTCTTCCACAGAAACACCTCAGCAACTTTTATGCCATGGTGCTTTAAAACGCAGTAAACAAAATGCCTTAGATGTCAGACACTATTCAGATCACCAAAACCCCTTTTTTAGTGAAGCAAATGAGATTTTTTATAGGTGTGGGGTTTTTTTAGCAACAATAATAGGCCTTAACTTTTCTGAAATTATGAATGAAATCCTTGTCCAACTGAAATGAATGAAGATTTTGTTCTTGGATTTTAGAGGGACTCAGATTTAATCCTCCAAATGTTTGTGGCAAAAAATGATCTTAATTACTTCATCCAACAAAACTTGTTGAAATATAGGAGGTGGAATTCATCCATTCTTCTGTTACTGATATGTCAATCCGTTGCTCATATGTGCGTATGGACAGAGTTCTATTATCAACAGAAAAACAAAGCTCTTATGAACATTTATTATATTTATAATTGAGACTTCTGAAATTCCTTTGATTGATATGTCTTTCATCTGTCCCAGTTATTGGTAAAGAATAAAGTTTCCTAAAGCAATTGATTTGTAAGAATTTGAGAGATCTTTCAAGTATTATATCTTGTTCCAGTTGTAACTTGTTAGCAGGTTACATGTACTTATATATGCTTATACTTTATCCAAAACACTCAATTCATCTAAAGAAGAGTATTTGAAGAAATCAAAATTTCATATAGGGCAGTATCCACTTCAGTGCATCATTGGTTTCATAAAGACAGGCAGTATCTTCCCTACGTCTGAATAGCTGCTTATAAAAACGTAGTGTCTCTTTTCCAACAGAATATTCTCTAGACACTAAAAATGTTGTGCTTCCCATGTATGAAATTTTAAAACACTCCTGGAGGCAGAAATTGGATACTCTGGGCTTCATAAATATCTGTGGTTTATATTTTGCAAGAGGGTCTTGTGTTATAAATACATTAATTTATTGTAATTATTAATTACATTTTCTTATTCCATTATTGGTCATTTTATCTTATATTCAGTAAATGCAGCTACTGTGAGGTACTAAAACCTTTTTTACTTGAACATCAGATGCATGTTCAGAAGGGAAATTAAAAAATACGCTTTATGCAGCAAGGCAGAGACAAAAACTGTGATCTTACTATATTTGCACTCTTTATTTTGATGTGTATATTATATATCAACAGATGTCTTCAATATTGATACTCCTCTTAATTTTTGTACTTGCCATTATGTCACTGATGTACATTTATCTTACAAACTTTACTTGAACAGCAATAGTCTTCAACAGTTGTACATTGCATTGAAGTCCGCTACTCAGTTAATTCAACTCCTTTTACATTCTGGCTCAGCTGACAAGTGATCTACTTCTGGCAGTCAGTAATGCAAAGTTTAAATTGGAAATTCAGATCCTCAGGTCTTAAAAATAATTCCCTAACAGTTTAGATCTACTGATCAGGTTATCTGAACGAGGATTTTGTACACTGTGATGTGGCATCACCTTGTTCCCCTGATTAACTTACCTTTCCAGGGTTTCAAGGAGATTCTGCTGCAGACGAGGTCTAAAACATTAATTTTAATGGATTAATCAAGATGAAAGAGAGAGAGTGTTCCATCTAAATGTGCATTGATTCATCTCAGGAACACTTAAAAATGAGAATGCTACCAAAAGCCCAGCAGATGTAGATTTATCAGTATATAAAACCTGAGAGACCGATTCATTCTGAAAATACACTGTCAGATTAGTGGATCAGATGCCATTTTCAAACCCAATTAGATGTGTTCCTCAAACAAATAGAAAGTCATTTCCCTAAAGGCAGATTTTATCAAGTGCTTCTCAATAGTTTCTGGGATTATTGCTAAGTAATAAGTAGATTTATCACATTATTAACATACTAATACTGTATCAAACAAACATCACTCTCCTTTGCCCTGCTGTAATAGCTACAAGTCTAATGTCATGCTTATTTTTGTTAAAAATGTTAATTAAAATTCCAAACATAAAGAAGAGAAAATGTTCTTGGTTTGTTAAGTTGTAGTTTTATTTTAATTATAGCATCAATATTCCTATCTTTGTTTTATATAACTCTTGTCTAATATTCTGAAACAATATTATTATCTGTGATTGCACTTGCTGTTGAATGTCGAGTTTTGCTTTTCAGCAGGCAGGTGGCTACCTTTCACTGACTGTCAGTCCTTCTCTTCAAACATGAACTGATCATCACCCAGTATTAGGAAGAAATGTCCTTTTGTGATAAAATGTTGCATAGTTGTCCAAGGGATTAGCAGTGGCAGGAGGAGAAGAGATTGCTGTTTTCATAACTATTAGGATGAGGCTGAACTGACAGAAATAGTTTCGCAGTTTGCATCTTCAAATCAGCAGCTTCCCTTTGGGAAGCATATAGATTATAAATCTTTTAAATTGTTTATAAACCAGGCAGATAGCTTTCTGTGAGTACTGCTGTTTTACATTTCTAAGAATTGTTTTTTTATAGGAAGGTGAAGTGCCAAACTCTTTCACAGCAGAACTAAATATGATACCTAAGTATATCATTAAATTGTTAATAAATCATTGGCAGCACACTGGAGATCTTGGAAAAGAACACAATTGGTATATTGTTCGTATATCTTTTTTCCAGATTTAGGCCAGTTCTTTCTCTGTTTAAAAGGTTTTCTTATATTAATATTATATTTTAAATAGTCGTGAGTCAGAGTAGTAAGCCCTGATCTAGCAAACATTTGATGGTTAAAGAAGATGGTTTTGCTTTGCTACAAACTATTATCTATTAGCAGTCTTGAGAGATCTAAAAAATAGACAGAAAAATCCAAGAATGGCGGAATGATTAAATTAAATATTTGGGTTTCCAGAACAGCCAAAGATTATTTTATTAGGAGGAAAGGAGGAAAATAGAGAGTGAGATGCAGAGTTGTAGCTCTTTTGCAACAGCAAGAAAGCTTTCTAATCTTATATTTCTTGGCTCTGCAATTTTGCCACCTCATTTAGATGTAGAGTGTTGATTCTGAGTTACTGTATAGTCTGTCAGAGGCCCAGTAATAACACCTGAATTATATGAGGGTATTTTTGTGTAGTAGAAGTGGAGAAACAACTTCTACTAGAGCATTTCTAATTAGTCTGTTGTGACTGTACACTATATATTGCAGTAATACAAGTGGAAACAATAGCTGTTTAGTAGGCTGCATGTTTATGGCATAGTGTCTTTCCTGGTTATGTTTTATGTATTAATTACACATTTAAAGGTGTAATTTTCCCCCTCCTTACCTCACTGCAGTTTCTGTACTTGACAAATTGTCCTTTCAGGACAAGGTGCTCAGCAGTATCAGAATCGCATTCATCATCATAGTCATCATTGGAGGTATCAGAAGTAGGCCAGGAGTAGTCAAGATAGTTTTAATAAAATTATTTTGTTTGTTTGCCTAGTCTCACAATAGGGCTTTAATTCCCAACTTCCCCCTCACAATAATCTAGTATATTTTAGGACAGCAATAGCTGTGGGAAGCTTAGGATATTGGGTGCCTTTTTCTGATAGTTGATATAAGTTGCATTATTTTCAGCGTGGTGACAGGTAATCAACAAAAGGAATGGAGAACATCCTGAGGCTATTTTATAAGGTACTCCTGAAGAGCAAGTGATGTGTGTTTGAAGCATCCCAGTCAAGACAAGTGTTTAACGTATACCTGGCTGGTTGCAAGACCATGTGGCAAGTGCTCTGCCCAGTGTGCTGTCTCTCCCACTAGTCTCTTTTTAAAGGAAAACAGTAACTAACCAACATTGCATTTTCCTGGTATTGTAGGATTATACATATACATATATACACATATATGTGTGCGCAGCTCCAGCGTGCCTATGGAGTTATGCCACAGCTGCACGGGGCTGCACAGCTTGGGTGTAAGTTCCTCCTAGGGCTGACAGAATTGCTTTTTTGGACCTAGCCCAGTGAGACTTAAGGTTATTCTTAAGGCATTTTGTCTAGTTCCTTTTCTTTTTTTCCTGAAGTGTGAACTTTCCTCTGAGACTTTCACTTGTAAAGATTATACATTATTAGCTTTCTTATAAAAGCAATTGGGAACTCGCTGGAAAATAAGCTTAGATGAATGAATTATCGTGATTGTTAATTTATTTTACATTTGAAGAATGTGTTACCCTCCGATCACTTTGGAATACATCAGTTGACTTGCTTTTGTTTTGTCTGTTTGTTTTTCTTAAACAACTGTACAGGATTGTAAGCCATTTTGTTCTTTGTGGAATGATGTTGTAAATCTCTATGTCTTTGTGGTTAGATTTGAGCCATTTTTCTTTGCATCAGTCTTGTTTTTAATCTACAACATCTTAATGTTTAGTGCTGGAAATGCATGATTTATTTGTGATAGTCTACTGCAGTGTAGGATTCTGTTTGCTTTATTAATAGAAACTCATCACCTTTACCTTTGCTGTGGGAAGTGAAAAAGCTTAATTCTCTCTGACTCAAACAGTACCAATCTGCAAACACAACTGAGCCAGGGGATGCTATTTGTCATTCCTCTGTATAAACTCAGGCTGAAAAAGGTATAGATATTAATATTTCAAGATAAAAATACTTAACTAGGAGCCCATATATATATATATTTTTTACCCCCTGAGGGAACTAAAAGCATGTTATATTATACAGCATTTATGGTTTTGCTTTTTTATTTATTGCCATGAGATTAACTGTAATAATAAAGTAAAGGTCAGTAAATCAAAATCTCTTACCTTTTCTTGATTAGTTTATGACAATTCTTCCCTCTCAAAGGCTGTGACAGTATGGTGAGAATGGAAACATCAATTTGTATGCCATTTTTATTTTCTGAATAACATTCTATAAACCTAATTATGGAAAAGTGACAAATAGAACTGTGCATGCTTGTTATGTCTGTCATTAATATTCAATGAGAAAAGACAGAAGGAGGGAGGGAGGAAGGAAAGATAGAAAGAAGGAGGGAGGAAGGGGGAAGCAGGGGAGGGAATAAACCTAAAGCCCCCATTTCTTTGTTGATGTAAGACACTGCCTCCCCCCCTTGAAAGACTGTGCCCAGATGCTGTGATTTTTAGTTACTGTTCAGGCAAGTTTCCATGCACAAGATTTTCATTTAAGGAAAAAAAAAGTTTCTGAAGATCACACTATTTGTGTCTTGGAAAGATACACAAAAAAATTCTGTATAAAAACCACACGAATTTTGGACACATCATTTCTCACCAGGTAGACAGTCAGGGTTTCTTTTATGTTTCCTTCAAATCTCATTTTCTTCCTGACTGTAAATGCGACAGATACTTTGCTGACTCTGTGGTCTGTTGTGAAGGGCTGCTGGCCCATTTATGAGTTACCTTACCTCAGTTAATTCATCTTGCATAGAGCTCCTTTTCACCTTTGCTTTTATATAATATGTCACCCCAGAGAATTGGCTCAGATAAACAGAACAGTGCAGTTTCAGAGAACAGAAAAAAACATTTCTTGCAGCACATTAGAATAGTGAGGAATTGTCAAAAGGAGGTGGCCCGTCCATAAATGCGCAGCTCAAATAACTTCAATTATCAATGTGAATGACAATTGAGTAGCAGCATTGAATAAGCATCTTATAGAAGTTAGACTCCTACCCTGTTACTAGACCACTACGTTTATTTTATCGATGTACACATTTTGCAAGTCTGCATTTACTTGTGCATTGATATTTTAACTAATCCATATTAATGAAATTATATACGGAAAACTGTAACTTAATTACATGGTAAGCAGGAATGAGGCATTGCAAAGTCATCTTAATGTACTTGCAGGTCCTCAGAGAGTATTGGCAGCATCTGTTAATTCACCCACCATTGTATCAGTAGTGATTGACAAAAAAACAAGCCCTCCCTCCTATCATTCACATAGTTGTAGGTACATATTGCAGTTTACTTTACACTTGGAAGAAATTTGAAATAGAAGTCCGTGATACATAGCTGACTGAAGACCAAAACCTTTTAATGTGTGTATCTGGAAAAAAAAAAAAAAAAAAAAAACTCCTATTTTTTCTTTGCCTTTGAAATTGTCGTTATTAGAAAGCCAGAAATTCAGAGTAAAATGATTTAGGTCTAATAAGCACATCTCTGGGTCCTTCCAAACCACACCTTTGAAGAATGGCAGAGGTAAAAAACTGCTTGTTCTTCCTTCATGCTTTTACAATGCTTTTGTATGTGAAGGAGATTGGTGCAGAAATAGGGTATGTGTGAACTATAAGCACTAATGTCAGTGTTGTACCTTACCAATTGGAGTGATCCACACTGACTTCATTATCCTCTTGGATGCATAATAATGACATAGGATGAATACCAAATTTGTTGTGGGTTTGGGGAGTAACTACTAATATGTAGGCTTCCATCACTAAACTTCATAGACATGTACTGGAAACTTGATATTAAAATGGTTTAGGACCTAAGAGAGGTAAATCTAAACTAAGTAAATTACAGAATGAGTAAAAGATCTGTAAAAGACCATAAAAGCAAAAGAGCACACATCATATTGTAGCACTTAATACAACCTCATTTGAAAACAAAATTACAGAGAAAATGGCATTGATGTAAACAGGGAAATCTCAGTTGAAGCTTGAACTAAATATTCATATTACCATGTAGGAAACAGGATGGCCAAAAGGCATTAAAAAAAGTTCCTGCTCACACTCAGCATTTGGCCTATTTTTATTCACTTGCTGCACATGTATACAGAGGTAGGATTTTCAAAAGTGGTTAATGATAGAAAGCTCTGTTAATATTTGTGGCACTTATGCAATTCATAGCCTTATATTCAATCCAGATATGATTATTCACACAGACACAGTGAAGCTTTTTGCCTTAAAATGTCTGAACATGAAAACTGTCAAGGATGTGTTAATGTGGACAAGGTATCTTTCAAGTGGCGGTATTTTTGACATTGTGCTGTGCAGGTTTTCTCTGAGGAAAGTTGCATGACTCTGTACTTAAAATGCTGATGACGGATGCCTCAAGCCTCATATACATTACTGGTCCCAGCATTGCATGAAGTGGATGCAGAAACGATAGTAAATTTTAGGCAAAAATAGAAAACACTAATGTAGACGTTCCCAGAGGAACTACAGAGCCAGGCGCTTGGTTTCCTATCCTCTTTCCTGGAAGTTCATAAACTAGTTTTGTTTTTTTACATTGTCAGGAAAAGCTGAGAAAGCAAGAATATGTCATTAATTTCATTATGCATGGAAGATTGTTTGCCATAATCCACTCTGATTCAGTTTGTCATAGAGGAAGCCAGATGTAAAGCTCTTCCCTCAAGAGTGCTCCACGTACTCGCTTTAACTAGCTCTGTCAACTTGCATGTGTGTCAGTGCCAGGGATCCTTACAGCTCTACAGCTATTCAGAGTATTACCAAGTACTCTTGTAACAAATAGCTATTTTCCATCCCTCTAATGTCTTCAAATTCTATTTAATGGCCAAAAAAATAATTAAATTAAGGAACCATATCATAAATAATAGAGTAATCCAGTAATAAGTTTGAATCCAAAAGGGTGGCAATAGTTGAAGCTGCTAGATTCCTTATCAAAAAACAAAAACAAAAAAAAAAAACCCACAACCCAAACCTAGTGGCACAGTAAGCCTAAAGCAAAAGCTGTACAACATTCTGGCATTGTTGCTATGCTTTTTGGCTTTTGGACTATCAAAATGAGGCACCTTTTAGCACTTTCTAACGCTGTCTAACAGTCACTGATCTATGTGCTTAGCACTGATAAAACCTGGTTCAAATCACAGTTGCATTTACAGAGGTCAAATTATTTTGCTAACTGTCTTCAGAACATTAAATCATTTTATGAGATCATATTCATAATGGCCAAAATCCCATCTGCATTTGAAGATGTATTTCATCATAATTTTAATTCAGATGTGTTCCAATTTGATAGTACATCCCCAAACAGTGAACATTGCATTGCAATGACGTATATGAGAAATTCAGCAGAGACAAAGTCATACTTATAAAAACCTTTGTGTTAGTGAATCTAGAGGTGACTGATTGCAATAGGAACTGTTAAACATCAGGGAATTTGGTATGCTCCTGCCTGAATTAAAAGAGTTGAGAGATGCTTATTCTGTCTTACCTTCTCCCTCTCTCTGTTTTTTTTTTCTTTTTTTTTCCTTTTGGATGAAAAGAGGCTTCAGGATGATGGCATAAAAGAAATTTAATTTCCATTTTACAAAAAGGAAATTGTAGGCTAAGTTTTATGGACCTAGTTTATTACCCGTCATCCAGCAATATTAAAAATGATACCTGTGAACTTTTTTAACATTTTGAAGTTTTTACTTTGTCAAAACAATGTTGAAAATTAAAGTCCAAAATTATAGACCATCTAGAAAATTAGAGATCATCTATCGCTTTTTTTATAATATGTCATGTGCTATCCTGTTATGTCCATTCTAGAAAAAAAGGTGAGTTTTTTAACTTGCTGATGGTACTATTTACTGTTTCTACACATAT
This sequence comes from Apteryx rowi, assembly GCF_003343035.1. Taxonomy (NCBI): domain Eukaryota; kingdom Metazoa; phylum Chordata; class Aves; order Apterygiformes; family Apterygidae; genus Apteryx; species Apteryx rowi. The sequence goes on along the minus strand of NW_020449864.1, from coordinate 680,157 downwards.
TTCTTGACCTGGTCCCATCTTGCTTTTAATCCTTTTTAAGCACTGCTGTATACTTCAATCCTCAAAGTGATTCTGAGGGCAAATCAAGGTAAGTGAAATGAAGAGGATGCTTATGATGGAGTTCAGTTTGTATACAATGAGTGTGCATATGAGTCTAAATTAAATACTCATTATACAAGCAGAACACATAGTTTTGAGTTGTTAGAAATAATCATGAGGATTGAAAATGTTACTCATCTCAGAACAGTTCCAGTGTTTTAGTATTCAGAAATACTGCATCTTTTTTTCTTTCTTTCTTTCTGAGGAAATTGGAGGTTTTCTGAAACCTACAGCTTTGGTTTACATATCTTTTGGAGGCTGGTATCCTTTTAATAGGTGTAGTTTAGAGAAGACTTATGTATTTAATTGGTAATGATGTCTATTCTCAGATTTTAGTACAGGTAGGCTTCACAAGAATTTAAGGAACATCATAAGAACAACCTCCTTAAGGTGCTATTCGGTGAGCTAAATTGTCCGTATGTAAGACTTAAAAGAGCTTTCATCTTTTTAAGCCCTGTTACAGGGTAGAGTTGCAGCCTTCCTGATCTTTTAGTACTATTTAAAGTAAAATCTATTTCACAAGCAACAGAGAAAAAATGATGTAACTTTGGTTCCCCAGCATGTACCAAGTTCTGTTGAGTGGAAGGGTGAATTATGAAATGGTCATTAAGAAATTCTGGAGAACCTAATGCTAGAAGAGATGCAAGGGCTTTGCCAGGGTAATTCAGTCAGCCCCTATTAAGATTGTCATACCATACTATTTAATGTTAAAGGAAAAACACTGTTAAATGGCTGACACAAGACACTTGATCTTTGTAGGGGGTCCTGAGCAATTTATGCCTAATGCAAGTCAAGATTGGGTTGCCACAATTCTCTATGCTCAGCTTTCACTGCACATGCATAAATTCTCATTGATAAAATTCAGTAGTCCTATCTGTTAAAGTTATTTATATGCACTTCTGCAATGAAAGCTGTATAGAAAGCCATTGTGCAGGTAAGAAATACTTAAGATTTCTTTGTGGCTGTATGGTCCTAATATTTACAAGTAAAATGTATTCCTTAGAGTCTTATAGTAACCACAGGTAGAAGGGCACTAGAACCATTCATAAGATGAAACAAACAAACAAACAAACAAACAACAAACCATTCAAAAATATTTGTAAATAATTTCAACTTTTAATAGGGGATGAGAAAAATATGTGAGATTTCCATCTGCAGTGCAGTCACTCTGTTACATCATCCCATCGGGCCAGGACCTGACCACCAGGGACTAAGAAAGTGGCTAATTTGAAAGAACGAATTTCTTTAAAAAGCAATTACTTTTTGATATTGTCATTGTCTTTGCCTTGTAAGAAGAGGAATTTAAAGTCATTCTGTTTTGCCTAATAATTCAACATTATGCTAATGGGAGTTGCATTTTCAACTCAGAATGACAATATGTACTACAAAAAGTAGTGTGAGAGCAGCACACCAAAGTGAATGAGAGGAGGAAAAATCTTGTTTTGCTCACTTCTAGCTATATCTTTTTTTCATCCATTGTTTGATGCCTTCACATGCATTGTTCAACTCATTTTCAAAGGACTAGACTGTGAAATGTAACAGAGACACTAAAAATGTCAATAAGGACACAAGCCTTTAGATCAATTTTAAAGTATCATAGCAGTTCTTACGATGGATCCACTAATACACTTTTTGTATAAAAGTAGTTACAGCATCATCAGAATGTGTTGTTCAGTGTAACAGAGACATTCTTTACTGCTGTAAAAGTAGAGTTGGTCTGAGCTGGTTCAACAGCTCAGACCCGTTATTTCAAAAGTATTTAGATCCCTTCTTTTTATACAACAGCTAATAAAGATGTCCATATAGTCATCCTTTGACTGCTTCATTTTGTTTATGTTTAAGATAATAAATGGGTCTAGATGCAGGGCAGATATCAAATCTCTACATTCAACTTTTAAAATGCCATAAATTTTGTTTTTAAAAGCAATTCTTTCCCAAGATGATGATTTTTAAGAATTTGAATTAATAACATAAACCATAACTATATTTTCTAAAATTTTGAAGAGAATGAAACTAATTTATATCAAATGAGATTCTGAGGGCAATGTCTTTTTCATTCCCTGAACTATGACATACATAAACTGAAAGCTTTCAATGGTAAGAACACTACTATACCATTGACTCTTTCTCCTTAGTCTCACAAATTTATTCCACCACTTTACTTTTTGGGTGTTACAGTGTTCAAAATATAAACCTGAGATTTAGCTGAAGTCTATTTTCAGAATTCTTAGATGACCTTCGACAAGTGGATTTGGATACATCTCCCTTAACTTCAGAGGTCTATATCTCAGCTAATCATCCTTAGCTCCCGCTATTCATTGGCGAGAAATAGGTGCTACTAGATTTGGTTCATCTGAACTGTTTTAGACAGCCACTTTTAGATGAGATGAATGTCTGAACTTGCACAGGATATATTCCATCCCCTTTGTTGCACTGCCCTTCTGGGAAATGAAGAAAATGATGCTGTTCCGTAATGGCCATATCAACATTTAAGAAGGGATAAATAATAGCAATAGGTGACTGAACCTTGATAGTCCATCAGCCCAAAAAGGTTCTAATTTATCTGTTCCTATAAATGCACAGCAGTATGGACAATGAGTCAAACAAGAGGGAAGGTACAGAAATTGGATGAGAAATAGATGATCATAGACCAGGAGATTGATCTAAAGTGCTGATGCACTTGGTGACAGCATAGCAGTATGGGAGAACTGAGAACTAAAGCATGGCAGGATCATCCCACCAAATAAAGGTTATTTTGCATTAAAAATAATGATACAAGAAGTTGAAATGAAGCTGGAAAAGAAGCCAGTATACAAGGCCTTAAAAAAGCATTCTGTACATGCAGAGATTATATTGTTTTAAAAATTATTATGATTTATTATTATATTTAGTGAGAAATAGTTCATGTAATGATTTTTTTAAACTTCTACAGCTAAGAAAAGCTAATTCTATGTGTTATGCTGATCACATATATGAATGGCAACAGTCCCCGGGCACTGTAAAGTCCTTTGTTGCATAGCAATGATTATTTCTGACTCTTTGAAAGAGATTGTTCTCTCAATTTGAAGATATTCTATTACAAAACTTCTCTCCTGGCTACACTGATTCTCATTACAGAAATCCTCTGTATAGCACTCAACCAAATCCATCATTTAAAGATTAGCTTTTGGAGATTATTTTTATATAAGTTGGAAAGCACTGTTCATCTGACCATACGGACAGGTGTTTTGTATTAGTTACTTAAAATGAGAAAAAAGAGCCACCTGGAGGTCTAATAAAAAAAAAAAGTCTTTTAAAGTCTAGAGCAACCTGGAGTCCACATATCAATATATATAATCTCAAAATATATGTTCTGTCCTGTACAACATTTAAATTGGAATGTAAAAGAATGCAAACCTTGAGCATAGTGTGAAGACCTGTTATATGGTATTTCATTTGCATGTATTACTAAGATCTGTACTAACTGCCTACATTAACAACACCGTTCTCATCTTTTGGTTATCATATGAAACTCCACTACTAAAGTGCTCTCTTTTTCACAAATGACCTTAAGAGATGGTTGTTATCCAATGCTTGAAAAAGTATGAGACCTCCTGAGAATTCATGTGAAAAGAAACCTAAACCTCCTGTGTAGTTAATAGAAAGGAGTAGGCTTCTTCAGAGAGTAGTATAGAAGATCAGGTCCTACTTTGAATCATACCATGGGGGGGTCTGCTCTCCTCTGGATGGGAAGGGAGATCAGTCTCCTAGTAAAAGAATCTAAAGTTAACAGCCTAAAGCTGAAATGCCTCTCTTCCTCTTCTTCCTGCTTTTGTTACCCAGTCTTAAGAGGGGGTTTCTCAGCTAGCATGATGTGCTCCCCAAAGGATATATAGAAAGCTGCCAGGGGATCCTAGTTACTTCTGCTTAAAGAAAAGAAAACTCTACTGTCCAGCTCCTCAGAAATTCTGCTCTTTAATGTCAAATAATCACTTTCAGGTCTTTTTTCATACTCACATACTCTATGTCACATATTTGGGCTTATTGTTGTTATCAATACTTTAAAAGAAAAAAAAATTGCTATAGTAAATACATTAAGGGAGCAAAAATTTTCATCTGCCAAGGCCTAAACAGTGAGGCAATTGAGAAGAATGGAAAGAATATGGAAGGATGGGATTTTTTTTTTTCTCCTCTTTTTCTCTACCAGTGAAAAATAAATGGCAGTCTTGCTAAGGTTGCTGAAGCTGCCTTTATGACATTGATTGACTGACTCTGTTGTAGTTGGTTGGTTATGTTTCAAGGCTAAAACTGAAGCTACTGTAGAGAATATAAGGATTAGATCTGTATATGTAGTGAGCCAAGGATTGCACTTTCATGGATATTATATACTTTCCTATGGATGATTCTCCAGATGCACTTGTGTATTGAAGATAAATGAATAAGAGGACTTTTTTTCTGTTAACAAATTCAGAGGTGGCTGATCAGATCTTTTCTCCTTCAAGAATGTGAGAGGAAATTCAGTAACATACAATCAAAGTGTCAGATTAGCAGAACTGAAAATGTGAATACTCTTTTTATCAAAAAAAAAAGAAAGAAAGAAAGAAAAAGAAAGGAAAGCCTAAAGTCAACTAGTGGCTCAGTCTGTGCCAATGGGAAATTTTTCATTTACTCTTATGAAACCAAGCTTTTATTTCTTGTTTCTTTTTTTCTCGCCGTAGATGATGGCAATTTATTCTATTTGTTGGCATATCCTATTGGAATTTGTCTTGGTCTAGGTATCATTTGACCTTTGAATTATTTTTTCTGACCATAATAGTATAATAATTATTGCATTGGATTTTTGTAAGGATTGAGACTGCTGACACTGGTAATGCTATATGCATTTAAATAATCAGTTTTTATTTCATTATTATGGTTAATATATTTTAAAATATTTTTCCAAGATACAAAATTCTTAAGATGTACAAAAGAGTATACCCATAAAGTTCGTGACTGCTGTCGCACAACAAGATGTGACCGCCGCATTCTAACAAAATAGGATCTTTGCTTATTAGTAGGATATACAGTATAATGCTGTTCTGTTTTTCCCTTTAGTATTATATCTAATTGTTAACAAAAAAAGGAATAAGACTTTGTGTATTTGTATGAACTAGCAGCGTTTTAGTATAATTTCATAAGGAGCACAGTACCTGCAGTAAATGTGATTATTCACTCCTCATACTGTTCACTATTCACTTAAGCAAATAGCCTCTAGTCATCATTTTAAAAGTAGATGTGAAGAAGATTGCATTTCCATAATTAAAAATAAAAATCAAATCCCTCTTCTGTCTTCATTTTTAAATTGCTGCTGTCAAATTGTACAAATGTGCCAAAGAAAAATGATTGAAGTACTTAAAAAAATCACTCATAATCCTTAATCTTTGAGGAATAATAAAAAGGTAGAACATTACAAATTGTTATTTCCTCATTCTAATTAGATTATACAAATCCTTAGTGCTTTACATGGGTATACTATGGTACAGCAATCATAAATCACATACATTTTTACACTGTTAAGCATACGTAGGATAGCTAATAAGTAGCTCAACAATCAATCTAATCATACAGCTAAATCTTGAGAAGTAATATATTTTCACTGTAGCTGCTTAACATAAAAATAATAATCAGGATTATTCTCATTAAATTAGACTGTCTTCCAGTACAAGGAGAATCTCTCTTGTCTTGTGTTAAGATGGAACCTGACTGTACTCATCAATCTTTTTCTTTCATGGATCCAACTGTTATTTTTGTTATAGATTGAAAGTGTTTTCTCTTTGTATACTTTATTTTACTCATGATATTTTCTTTGACTTCCAATTAACATTTATTCAACATTACAGGGCTCACTGATATGTCCTTTAAAACAGTTGCAACGTTAATAGGGCACAGAGCTGACATTTGTCTACAGATTAGACCTACTTCACATTCACAGTTTTAGTTTCAAATTATATATTCTGAATACAATCATCTTGTCTATCTCTATGCTTTTTCTGGCTTTGATAAGCATATGCCAAAGATAGGATACTTCTGATATGTGTATGTATGTGTATTTTTATTGTTCATGTAGCTTTAGGAAATATATACATTCCTGATCGTGTATTCCTGAACAGAATGAAATCCTGAATGACATCTCTAAAGAAAAGAGGAATATAACTCAGCATGCCTATGCTGAGGTTAGTGAAGATGTACCAATTAATGCCAGCTGAGATTCTGGCCAATAGGGATAACAAGCAAACTTTTTTTTTTCCCCTTGATTTCTTTTGTGCTTTATTGTTGAGTGCACCATAAAGCATCCAGCATTTGGATTTAATGTTGAGTATAGCAGCCGTGGCATTGTGATTGACAGATATGGTTACTGCCACCCGCACAAATGCTGTTTCATGCTCACATAGTCTTTCATCTGTAAGCATCTGCAAAATGAAAAACTTAGGTTTGAAGTACATACGCCTAGTATCAGAGTTCACAGTCTTTATTTTATTCCATCATAATTACCATGAAATCATCTTAATTTTATTTTTTAAGCAGGATGTATTTTCAATAACTTTTTAAAATAAGAGGCATGTCTGACACTAAGACTATGAAAATGAAAAAAATAATCAGTATTGTTTGAGTGCATCTGCAAGTGTGCTATTTATTCAGTTTTATCTCATTAAATTGTTTGTACAGTGTAATATAAATTCCCATGAAAAGGCTGTGATATATAGGTGGCAAAGGAAGCAAAGCAAAGATGATATGGAGATCCCACAGGCATCTGAAACAGAGCTAAAAATTTTAGGAGGCCAACCTTCGAGGTGTCTAATTGGGCATCCAGCTGTGACAGCTTTACCCACTGCATGGCCACTGCGTGCTGAGATATATATGCTGTGAAGGAAGTTGTTTCAGTGGATTGAGTACTCCGATTGCTTTTATAGTAGGTGGAATGACACACAGGGCTTGTCTGTCCAAGGGCATTTACTGACTTGACTCTCATGTAAAACTACATGCTATGAATTGTACAAACATAATTCCTAACTACATGGTGTTACTGGGTATAACAGTGGTATTTCTGTGTAAGCAACACAGGTGAAAATAGAAATAAGAGTGTGGATGTGGGAAATAAATAATAATGGTGTAACTATTTTGCTATGCTGATACCAGTAAATTTCCCTAGATAGTCTCCTAACAAGGTCTTGCTATGTATAAAATGTCTTTGCAATGACAAGCTGGTGTTCATCACAAAGTATCTGGATTCATTGGAAATACAATATCACCATTAAATTACTCTGGTTTTTGTGTGACATATCTGAAAACAGCGTCAAAAACTAGGAAGAGATATGGCTGTAGATCTCTTCAGCTTGATCCTGTCCTTCATGCCTGCATAAACAAGCAGTGGTTTGTCAATAAAAATGCTCAAAGAAATATAAGTTAACCTTTTATCTTTTTGGCAAAAAACAAATTTTACTCATAAGTGTATTCTCAGGGATACCTGTAGCATGAAGCTTTTGGCCTCTCCCAGAGAAATACATCCTGCTCCTCTGTAAAGTATGGGCAAGAAGATTCAGCTGACCAAAAATTTTATTACTACCAATATTGATTTTTTTTTTACATCCATCTATCTATTTCTCTATTCTTTATTTATGCACACACATATATAAAAATGCATACAAATGTATATATGATAGACAGGTGGGTGAGAGAGAGAGAGAAGAAAGAGAAGATTTGCTTTTCTTAGCTAGACAGAGCAAATAAATCTCGCCTTGGATAGCCAGATTCTGTTCGTTTCTGCACCTCCTTTAAGTTTTCAATTTTATTTTTAGTTTTAGTATGTCATCACAGGTTCTCCATCTCTAAGTCTAAAAACTGCAGTTATTAAGTGGCAGCAGAGGAGTTCTAGGCATAAGCTCTGTTATGGTGAACCTAATCCAGTGAACTTTAAAGCCCAGGGGATTTCTTCCCTCAGTCTGTTTGCTGCTGTTCCCATTTGCAGATCCAGCCCATGGCGAGACTGGTGTGTATTCCAGATGTGCAGATACACACACATACACACACACACAGAGTATCTGGCCCTGGGCACATGGTCTAGCCAGGGACTGGACCCCCATCCCATCCACTCTGATCCCCCTCTTTCTCTGCCTGCCAAACATACAGCCCACCCCTCCTAACATTTTCCCCATCGGTCCCAATTTTGTACAGCCATACTCAAATTTGTTTTTTCTGATATTGTTACTTGGGTAATTTTGGCCTTTTATGGTTTTACTGATATGGTTACCTAGGTGCTGTTGACCTGGCAAGGCTCTACTCCTCAAAAAGTCCCAAGTGCTCCCCTCCAAGTATCTGTGTAGTCTGGCCATTTCTCACATAACTCCCCCTTTTCCACCTGTGGCATTCAGACACACAGGCACCCTCATGGTGCTCCGTGTGACTTTTGTCAGCTTCTCACACTGTTATTTGTTATGTCCAGCAATTTCTCATGTTACATGCAGTAGTTTCTCATGGTCTGTTGAGTTAGCTGAACCTCAGGCCAGGGCATCTGTTTGCATACAATAACAAGCTCATTGCATATTTGTGTATAGATCACATAGGCACACTTTATTTTGCTTGATCGTCTTGGGTAGTACCTTAGTTGGATGGCCAATTTGCTTCCATATCCTGACATTACAGAGTGATGCGCTGTAGGTTATTCCAGTGTTACCACCATCACCACTATTGGGATCCTGCTGTCTTACTGATTCATTTCATATTTGATGCCAGAGCACTCCTTTCTTTTTCTTTTCCCTTTTAAAGCAATTTCTCTACTTCACTAACTCTTGACTCCAGTCATCTTGTAACTTAGTCCCAGCCAACTGACAAGTGTCAGCAATTATGAAATCAGTGAGAATATGCTTGCAAATGTTGCACTCTGTTGAAGATGCTTTGCACTCCTCATGCAATATATGCTAATCTACCACCTTCTCAAATCCCTCCTATGTTGAAAATATTCAGGGCGTTAGGACCACTCTTGTGTTTTCTACACTAGTGCCTTCCTATTCTCTGGTTAAGGGGCAAGGTTAGGAAAAGGAGCCATTGTCAGTGGTGTTTTCAGTCTGTCTTTGAAGCTTCTGGGAGGATACATAAATGTTAGTAGTTTAAGTCCTTTCCAGAATATTTTAGAGTCCAACTTGCTAACCAAATACTCTTAGAAAACATGTCAGATGTGCAAAAAAGACCTAAATTCACCTTTCTGTGCACAAACACATTTGAACTTCTGGGTCCAGTGCATTAATTCCAGGCAATTATCTTTATGTTGGTGAAAATCCCTATAAAATTAAACACACATTTTAGGTCTTATAAGTCCTCTGAGATATTGCCGCTTGAATTTGGAGCTAGTGGATCTTTCAGATAAACCCTGAGCTTTGGCCGTTCTGTCAGTAAAAGTACTTTTTAAAGCATCTTACTTCTCTTTCCTTTTCAGGGAATATCACTCTGATTATTTTCTGTCGAAAGAAGGTAGATTTAGGCAACTATCATTAACATTAGTTAAGAACAGTATTACAGCTGAATCTGTATACAGGATAAATACTTGTGTTACGTGAAGACACTGTGTTACATGAAGGCACTGCGGTACTTAGATTCAAAAGAGCTTTCAGTCTTTCAAAGCTGACTTTATAAGATAGGGCATTAGGGAGAATGGTAATACCATAAACAAGTTTTATACAGCCAAATATATTTGCATTTTTTCTTCCTCATTTTACATGTTTGCAATTAATTCCAGGCTGCAGAATTATTTTAAATGATTTCTTGTGGGAATTAGGTCTAATACAAGTTTTGAGAGATTTAGAGAAAAATTTAGAGAGCTTTTGGATCTTTTGAGAACAGATATTCCACAAATAGAAGACAAGATGTTCTTTATCATAGTAATACTTTTATGGAAAATGAGAAACTTATGGATAAGCTGACATTGTCACAGAATGACATATTATGTTGTATTTATTTTTTCAAGAGCTCTGAAGACTGAAAAGTATTGCCTAAGCTGGTGTTTGGCCAGAGATACTGTTCCCAATGCCTATCATGTTAACTTAATCACTGTGTCATACCTTTTGTAAATCTTACTACAAAGAAACAAATATCTTGATGGCATCCATCTAGAACAAATTGAAAGTCAGTGAGAACAAGTTTGTATTTACCTCCTCTCGTGCCACCCAAGTTACCTGGCTGAAAAATAATATATGATAATGAAGTGTAAGCCTTCTTTGCCATCTATTTATGTAGATAGTTTCAAAGTACTTTTTACATAGCTACTGAAAGCTTAAAACATAAACTTCCAGCTTTGGATGGACACTTGGAAAGGTGAAATAGAAGTGCTGAAATAGAAACTATTTGGTAAGTTTTTGGTAAACATGCATATGCTCTATGAGCGGCCTTACTGACTCAGGATGGATCATGTGAGATGACCCCAGTTTGAGACTCTGTATGACTCTGTCTCTGAAAAATATCTCTGTTCTGCCTGGGTTTTCAGCTGAGCGATCTCTTGTGGTGAAAAATATCTTTAGATATGTCTCTTTGTATGTGTACATGTGTTTGATATGTATGTACATTTTATGTATGTACATATATAAAATAAATGACCAGAAAAAGCACATTGGAAGGGAGAAGGAGAAAGTTCAACTGAAATGTTTTTAATCAGCTTTCTTTTCTGCCCATCATTAACTTTTGTTTTTTTCAATTCACTGTTGCATTCATAGTTAGATCTCCATCTTTATTATACCTTCATTAACCTTTTAAATCTCCTGTCTGAACACAGGAGCCTTTCTTTCGTTTAATTATCTGTTTAAAATTCACAAATGGTAGCTCCTGCCATTTTGGCTTTTTGACATTTTTCACCTGCAGACTGTAAAAAACAGACTTAAGAGTCATGTTCTGATGTTTTATGTTGCATTCTGATTTTCGCTGAAATACCAGGGCTAGAATTCAGTCATTCATTGTCATTCAGGAGCTGTTTGAGTTGTGCTTTTGTGCTTGGTGAGATCAGCAGACCTCAGCTGAATTACAGTCTTGAATTTTGTTCTGCGACCATGTATTATCTTCTTTGTGCTGTCACTGTTTCTCCTCTTTAGTATGATCATAAAATATCCCAACTTGAACATTTTATATAGGAATTCCATTTCTTTGGCTTGTAGATAGGATCGCCTGGTTTGCAAGTCATTCAGTTCTCTTATTCATCAGTCGATCTATACTTTTTAAGGCACACTCATCATGCTGCTATCTAGCACACAGATACCGTACAGAAAATATTAGATAGCAGTACTTATTCCACCATGCACTGTTGGGTGTACTTCATTCCTTTTTTCTTCGTGTTGTCAACGGTGCGTTCAGTTGCATTTCCTAGAACATCAGGTTTAAAGATATGCGCCCTTATCAGGGGTGGTGTAAAATGTTTATATTACTTTTCAGTTGTTCAAGCAGTTCTTTTTTTTTTTCTCCTAATCAAATTATTAGCACTTAATAGCTGTTGCTATGGGAGCTGGAGAACCAAAGAGTGGCTAAGGCTCAGTGGCAATACATCTATGTTAAAGGTAACATCTGGTCTTTGCTCCCTTGAAGGTAAGAGATGTGGTGACAGGAATTTTAACTACTCATTCACGCACTAACTTATCCCTTAGCACACAATACAATTAACTGCTAGGGAAAAGTGGTGTTGCCAACTTCTGTGATCTCCTTTAGGGTTTGTAAGTAAGGAGAGAGGCTGAGTTTCTGCCATAGCTCCATATCTAAGGTGAGGTGGTTAAAAGAATGCATGGTACTTTCCTGGGTGTCTGAACTATTCATTAATGTTACCACTCTTTGGCTCATTACCTGCCTTCTTCAAAAACACATTCTCATATAAAGAATCCAGCCTAAATGGAAAAGTCCTTGTCCAAATCTGCCCTTCATCATCTCTGTCAACTTTCTGCCTATTCCCAGCATGCTGCATTTCTCGGAGTCGTTCCTTATATATAACATATTGGCATACCGCTTGTCAGAACTCCCGTGAGATAAAACCTTAGTCTTCTTTTACAAGTATCAAATATCTCTTTAATAATCTTCTGTAATTCTGATAGTTCATCTCCCTGGGTGCAGTTCCTTAAAACTTGAGCTTTAATAGTTTTGAAAGTCTGCTGAATAATTCCAAAGTTTAACTCTCATTCTCCATCAAAAACTTTAGCTGTGAAGCTGTGTGTGTATTTTAAACTGTCAAACAGGCAAAGATTTCTCAGAGGTGTACATGTTTCTTTGTCCCTTGGACACTTTTTTTTTTTTTTTGGTAATAGTAACACTGGAATATGTATAAACCTGAAGTAAGCTAGCCAAAATAATTCTTTGTTGTCATGCTACAGTCTTTTTGAACCACAATTTCTGCAGTACATGGTGTCAGTTGACAATCTTGTCTTTATAAGCAGTCTTTTATGTTGTACTTAAAAGTTTTCAATGTTCTTGTCATACCAATTATTTTTACTTAGACAAAAGGGTCTAATTTCATAGGAAAATAACTGACAGTCTAATAATGTTTTGCATTTCTACGGCACCATTCTAAGAATTGCTCAGTACTTTACACACATTAATGAATTAAACTTTCCAGTAACCTTATGAGGAAATGTTATTATCCTTATTATACAGACATGGAAACATGGGCAGAGAAAAGATAAAATATTTGACAAGGACAGACAGCTTATCTGTAGCAAGAAAGGGCAAAGATCCTGTATTCTTAGTCTTTTATTTTGACCACTGTGTCAGGACTTTTCAGCCATTAGATTCCAATATAAAGGTAGGACGTAAGAACATTTACTGATTCATTTACAGGGACTAAAAGAAGTGAGAACAGGGAGAAATAAAGTATTACTGCCTTTGCTCAAAGATAGGAAGCTTAACCCTTCTCTACTGCTCTAGCTTAGGTAAGTAATGTTTTCTCACACATCTCATTAACAAGTGAGGGTTTGTCACTTGCTAGCAATCTATGTCCCTGTCCCTACTCAGCTGGTTAAGGAAGAGGTCAGTGAAAAAGGAGGAAGGGGGGAAGACCAAAAAATCTTTTGCACTGTAATCCTGTAAGAGCCAGGCAAAATAGATGTATGTATTCTTTTTTCTTTCTTCCAAATTGTCTTTCTTCTAAAACCTATTCACTGGAAAAAGTTGAACAAGCAGCATTTCAGAAGATCTAGATGACTTAAGATACCTTTAGCACACTGTGAATGCTTTCAAATTTATTGGACAGTCTGTGTGAAGTTTCACAACATGGCTGTCCATACCATGGCTCCATATCACCCTTTCAGTGAGTCAGCAGTGCTTCGGGCAGTGTTCATCCAGCCTATCTTTAGATGCTTTTCTGAGGTCCCTTAGTCTCTTTAAGCACCCTCTATCATCAGTGGAGAGAAATAAGAGCTTCCAAAGGGAAGTTCTCAGTTGTGTTGAGTTACTTTCTGTGGAGGAACCAGTTTCTCTTCATGGACAACAAAGAAACCGTGGTTGACCAAGCTTCTCGCTTACCTGAACCAGTGAGCTGCATAAAATCAGGGAGACTGCAGCAGAGATTTAGTGCAGAGAAGTGAATGAATGTGCAAGCTAAACTTCCCCCTAACTGCAATGCAGACTAAGCTTGAGGTGATCTTTCCAGATCGGAAACAAAGGCTGCCAGTGTGTCAGTCCAGCTGTGTCCAGGTGTGTCGCCACTTCCTGCTGCAGAACCCGGCATTTCAGGGGTGTGCGAAGGGATGCTCACCAAACATCTGCCAGCAACAGTGGGGTCTGTAACCCTTCAATTCCAACCTCTGTGTTGATCTGATTGTATAAGGTGATGGAAGTGCATATCTATTTATTGTTTCCTACATATGCAGTTTAACTTTGGGTGAGCAGATGACTAGCTGAGTAACATCAGACACTTAAGTTTACCTTTTAACCCTGGTGTACAGGATAAAGCAGAAACAGCACTGCGGAAAAGCAGGAAGATGCATAGAAATCAACAAAATAATAAATGACCAAGTGAGAAAAAACACTGGGTAGTATTGCTTCTGTAAAACTGCTAAGACATTAGTAAAATAGACTTCTAGGTTACATTAGTGCCTTGACAAAAATGCAAGACACTAATGTTTTCTTCCATTGTGAGCAGGAATTCTGTAACCTCACATTAGTATTTTTTACAGTTGCTTTATGAAATGGAAACAGCACTGTTTCCCTGTGTAGTATTTTACTATAACCTTAAAATACAATTACAGCTGTGTATTATCTTTGGGGGCTGTGTAACCAAAAGTGATTAGTTCACTCTTAAAAAGTCTTTTCCATTAGCTGTCATCTCTGGAAACAGTCTGGACTCTTAAGAGTCAAATTCTGTATTTTGTATCTCATTAAGAAAAATGAAGAGGAAAAAATCCAGAGTATGCTTTTAATACTTTACCAAAACCTTTAATTTATATTGGTATCTCCTATGCAGTTCTTAGTCCCTTCAGTAAGTTTGCATGTGTGTCATTGATGGAACCATCACAAATATTTCAGTACTGAACAAGATGGAATGGGACCTAGTCCACTTAGTGAAAACAATTTCCTTCACTTTACTACAGCAGCTAAAGACAAGTGAAAATCAGTTTAATCAGTTCTGTCTAAAGAAGATATATGAGACTGAAGAGACTGATGAGACTGATATGGGGCAGGAGAGGTCTGCTAGCTTTATGACTTTAAAATAAATAAAACAGGATCCCTTTCCTAGAGCCCCTAGTTAGAGGCACTTAGGAATTCTATGGAACTGAAGCCTTTTACTTTTTGAATGCTATCACTTTGCGATGATAAGAAATTTAATTCTTTTTTTTTATTTGCATTAATACACAGTTGCTAAATGCATATCATAATTACAACTCATTCTTGTCAATTTAACTCTTTAACATAACAGCATTATTTCTGTTTGGGCTGCTTTTAATTATATAATTTATGATTTTGAGAAGCACGTGGAATTTGAATTAGAAGAATATTTGAAACTTTCTGCTCTTTAATGAAAAAGCTCTGTTTGTTTTTTCTGAAAATTATCATTAATGTAAATTATAAGAGGAACAGCCATCACAGTTTGAAATCACTAATGTCTTGGAAAAGTTGCTGAAATTTTCCATCTTAGAAAAAAGAAAAAGATCAAAATTTCATGGAAGAGAAAAATCGTCAGTGAATCAAAAATCCTAATAAATCTTGATGATTTTCTAGTAATTATATACATATGTTCACATCAAAAGGAAACCGAGAGAAATTGTATGACAAAACATGGTATTGGCTTACATGTGTCCTATCGAGGGTATCAGCTCATTATTTTTTAAATAGAAATGAAACTGGAGATAGAAACAATATAACAATATTGTCTTTTACTTCTGGAAACTGGAATAGATTCTGGACTTTAGAATTTCAATAAGCGAACACAAGGCATTAAAACAGGCTTTCATAATTTTATATAACTTTAATTTTTTTTAACAGTTTCATTTTTGGTGAGCCTTTCTAAAAACCTGTTAAGCACTCATTTTTACACTTTCATTAAACAATAATTTGTGTCCACTCTAAGCTTTGCTGAGATATAAGACATATCAGGAACTTTCTGTGTAATGTGTAAGTTTTTTGTGGTTCTCTTTCATACAGAAAGCTTCTAATACAGGCCTGAACCATAGAAACAAATCACATGGTTGTGTAGAGCATGAGGAGTATTTAGATACATGTTGGAGTGAAAATGAAAACTGCAGAAGTGTTTTATGAGAAGCATTTTTTCTTTCACAGAAAACAAAAATTACATGTAAGATCCATAGAAAAGAATTCAGGTTGAGGTATCTAATACTCTCACAGGCTTCCTAGTATAAGACACACTTCCAGGAGAGGAACTGCAGCTTCTGCAAAGGACTGTGCATAAATAGCTGTGGATTTTTCTGCTGTGCAGTAAGCTGTAGGAGTGCTGTGCAGCCCATTCCTGTGCATTCGTGTACTTTACCTTCCTCCTAATTTCAGTCTCTGATTCAGCTGATTTTTTTTTTCCCCCTAAGGAAGTTAGCTTGCAGGAGACAGTGTAAATCAGTGCTGGCCTTGATATCAATCATATGTTTGCTGATACTTTAATATAAAGGAGAAATAATAGGAATTATGATCATCTAGTAAATTCACTCTCATGACTAGTTTATATTTAGTAGGGAAAAAGTTAGAGCAGAGGTTTCTGAAACTTTCCTCATTGTTACAGCACTTCCTGGCAAATAACTTAATGTGATTATAAAAGCAAATAACAGTTTTTGCAGCTCTTTGTGCCTTTCATAATCCCTGTAGAGGTTGTGGCCCTTGCTTGGGAATAGCTGAGTTTGAGGAAATTAACATCAAGACACCAAGCCTGAACAGAAAAAAAATTGTTTGAGGACCAGGTAGGAAGGAGATGAGAAGGAAATAGCTATATGTGATAGGTACCGAGTAGAAGAGGCTGGAAGAGATTGTATATAGATTAAGGGCTGTCAGAAGATGAAGTCCAAGGAACAGTATGAGGTGTTGGAAGTAATGGGAAAGAGATCTTCAATAGAGATTTTGAGGTTAATGAGGAAAGGAAAGGGGTTGAGGACAAAGCAGAAAAAAAATGATAAATGACCTCAATTATCTCCTTTAAAAATTCACTGAGATTTTTGACAGAGATGGAAAGAAAAGCTAAAAGTGCAGAACAGCTTTTATAGGCCTATGTCTCCAAAAAAGAAAAGCTTTAATAGTTGTAAGTAACATTTATTATCTCAAATTTTAGTGGTGTGCTTGACACACAATCAGTGATACCACTGTTATGTCAGGTTGGCCTAACAGTCAATGAAATACATGAAAGGTGAATGCTCATTACTTCACTTCTTAAAAAATCTTTCCAAGTGAGCTGCTTTTGATCAAAGACACATAATTAAAGAATTAGGCAAGTTTACATCTAATAGACTGCCTGCAGTTTTCCACTGCATTTTTACCGAGCAATAGTCTACTTTACATGATTGTCTATTATACTCATTAGGAAACTAAGCAAGCTGATTGTGTTTCTCTGAGAGGAAAGTAAATGAAAGCTAGAAAAGGTGTGTAATGTTTTAAAGAGATGAGTGTGGTGCCTGCTCACAGCCTGCTTGTTTTCATTTAGCACATGCGTCAACTTGTAAATTATCTTCAGCTTTCATGTGGTGTAATGATCCTTTGCCATTTTGGTTGTGCTTCGCTCAGTGGTTGGCGAGTCGTGGAGATGGTGGTGTTCTGGAAGAGGCTTCATTCTCCCTGACAACAAAAGTAACAGTGATTAGTTCAGCTTCTTAGTTGGGGCTCTATGCTATAACCCAGCTTGACATCATAAAGGCAGCAAGTTTTTTTTTTTTTTCTTCTTCTTCTTCTTCTTCTTCTTCCTCCCTCGCCTCTGTCTCTTCTGGAATGCTTTCTGGGCAAATTCTTTGCTTGCAGAGGAATGTCACATTCTCTTGAACTGGTTGATAAATATTTATGTCTGAGAACAGCATAAAGCTCCCTTTTGGATGCTTTCTCATTTTACAGTGTGTTGGCTTTTGGCCTGATCTCTGTATTTAGAAAACACTGTGTATACCTGCATGCTTTCTTGACTCAATTTCCTATTCCTAATGGGTCTACAGCCAGTACTGCAAGAGAGCCATAGTGCATATTGCAGTATTTTCAATGAATTGTCAAGATACTTAAATAAAGCAAGCTGAAAAATAGGTGGCTTCTTCTCTAGGTGTGTAATCATATTTTATGGACAACTTTATAGCTATGCCCAGAAAAGGATATAGTACACAAAACATAAAAACAATTTTTGAAGCACTTCATCAGTACCCTGGTAAAGCTAAACAACTTTGAACAAAATCAGAAAGAGAAAAAATTAGAATTCCTATGGAAGTATTCATTCAGCCTCATTTCACAATTACATTCTTTTTCTATCCCTTTTCTTAAATGCATTGCAGAATTTGGCTTTTCTGCTTATCTTAGATTTTCATGTTAAATAAACCTTGTGTACTTTCAGTGAGAAATATTTTCATTATTAAAGAAATTGTTCTACCACTAATAGAATGCTGATGCTGTCTAAAAAGCATCAGTTATGCAAGCTAGCTTATTTTTTCCAGTTTAAAAGGAGTAACAGTACACCTAGATGAATGTATCCAATCTTCTGTAGTAACTTTTCAAGTCAGAATGCTTTGTAAGATGGTGGTATTCCTTTTCCTCAGTAAGTGACCTCGAACAGGTGGTTCTATGAAAGAAACACATGGCCTTACTGTATATATATACGTCATGCCAGTTGGGTGGATGAAAGCTTTTGAGGAAGACAAGAAGACTGGTTCCCACACTGCATCTATCTCAATGCTGAGTATGATTCTCCTTCAAACATGTATGAGACCAATAGGCCATGTCTGGTGTCTCCACTTTGATGTACTCTGTTTGCTTTTGAGGTGTTGGTATGTGACTGGTATAGATAGATAGCTTGCCTAAGATCCTTCCTAAAAGGATGCTGTTGTCTTTTGCTGCAAGGGTGATCAGCATCTGTAGATCGTCTGAGCTCAGGCAGTCTGTACAAGCCAGCATGGATAGGCAGAGCCAACCAGGGAGCTGCCCAAGCTTCAGTCCTCCACGTGGCGTCAACCAGATCAGCTGCAGGATGAATTAGGTTGGCCAGCGCTCGTGACCTCATGAGCCACATTTCAACATCTTCTTATGGATGAGAGCCAGAACAATGTGCTGCATGCTGAACAGGGCTGGCTGGAGGGGTTGCTCTGGAAGCAATTCATACATGGGCGTTAAAACACTCCAAATGTGTGTTCTGCTGTGGGTAAGGGTTAGGCTAGGTGCACAGCTTAGTACTATTGCTCTATTGCCCTCAGCAACACAGCTAATTTACCTTCTCTGACGGAGAATTTGCATTACTCCCAAATCTTCATGTCAACAGACTGGCCATATAGTAATAGTCCTAGCATGGTAACCGGATGCAAATTGCTCGTGAGCCTTATGTGGCTACATGTGGGTCATCTTGAGATAGTGCTGATCGCTTTCAGGGTGGTGAAACTATGAGATTGGTAGCTAATGAGCAGTGTGTGCTCTGTGTGTATACACACACACACATAGACACATACACACCTACAAATACTATACAGGATTGGGACTTTAGTTAAGGATCAGCAACTTCCACTGTTACACAGTGTGACCATCTAAAGACTTCAATAGGCACCTTAATATCACCACTTAGATTTAAATAAAATGTTAGCTGAACATTTGTTTTCATATAATTGTTTTATAGATTGTTATCTTGCTTGTTATTTTCAAGTAAAAGAGAAATAGAAATTATTTTGCTTAATAATTTTAACATTTAACTGTTCTTAATTAGGGATGAAATTGTCCTTTTCTTGAGACAAATGGTTTGAGTTGGAATGAACTTCCAACTTGGTTACTAAAGCTGTTGTTTTGCTGGATAATTTGATTGCTAAGATTTATTCACTTTTGGAAGGTCAGGTTAATAGGGCAAGAAGCATATCAGTGTATGCTGTAATGAAAATATTTTTGCAGTAGAAAAGAGGATTTATTTAGAAGAGGAAAGAGGAAGGGATTACAGTTTGAAATATGTAAAGCACAACAGAAATTGGAAATACTTGACTATTACTGTGCCAATTATTATTTTCTCACAGTTGCAATTTTCCCTGTGCCTGATGCAAAGGCAGGGTTGGTCTGTTTGGTTTTTGCAGGCTACAGCTATGTGTTTCAGTGACTCAATTAAAATTTGCCTCATGCAAATTATTCCAGGAGCAGATGTGCCTGCCAAGCTGGGCAGAGCTAATGTGCAGCGAGGTCACAAAGTTGGTCCTTCATTATACTCTGCCAAAATCTTAGCAGATCCTCACTGAGCATGTCCAGATGTAAAATTTCAGTCACTGTCTATTTTATTTTTATACTATATTTTTCGTTTTCTGCATTCCCATCTCTACTGAGGGATGAAATCAGTTCTTCCCCTGTCAGCCAAGCAAAGTATCAAGTTGCAGTCTTTTGCTGATTTGGTAATACTTTTCTGAAAAAATAGGGTAGGTGCATTGTGTACGTATTTTTAAATCAGTACAGTGTCTTTTATCAGCCAGGCTGATACTGAGGGGTTGAGGGAGATGTAGCTATGGTGCAGAGCAATCCGCGCATAACATGATGTGGTCGCTTCACTATAAAGCTCCACTAATCTTGTGTTCCCACTCCTCCCAATCACTGTATATGGTCATATTAACCATGTCAAATTAGTGAGTGTCAGGAAGACATCTCTGATTTTCGTTTAAATTGCTTTTTGGCTGAGAATGAGCCTTGACAGTTTAAATTGAAACTGAATTTTTCAAATTCATTAAATTCTGAAAACAAATAGAAACCTTTTAGTAATTTTAAAGGGTCAGTGAAGGTTTAAAAAACCACTTCTGCTTGAAAAAGTAAATACCTAAAGATTACTTAAGATTATGGTAACTGAAAAACATCTGATAAAAAAAGCTCTTTTTCATTTTTTTGATTTTCAGAACCTGGCAGCGTATTGTATAAAACACTTTTTTAGGGTCCAATCTTCTGAGACTAACTAACTAAATAAATAAATAAAAACCAGATATAAGAGCATGTGCTTGCAGAGTTGGTAGAAGCAATGAAAACATCCACTGTATTTTTAAACCAGTCTTTAAATTTCAACTACTGATCTCACTTTAATTAAGAGGTATTGTGAGTTAATAATTGTACAGGGGAGTTTTATTATTACTTTATGAGATGAATTACTACTTGTAGGAACCCTAAGTTCCAACATGGTCTTTCAGACACCCCTGCCCCCAAATGTTTGCTATGCTGTAACGTGTCTGAAAGAAAAATAAATGGGATCTGAGACGCTGAAAACCCTGCCTGCTTGTATTAGGAAAGACATTTTTCATCTTCAAATTTTATGCACATATGAGCTAATTAAGACTACAGTATGAAATAAATTCATGACAGTGCAGATGTTTTAGTTGCAAGAGCAATAGCTTCAGTGATTTCCTGTAGGTTTTTAGAAGAATAAATGTGAATCTCAGGCATTGGTCATGCACTCATTTATACTGGCATAATGTATTACCAGAGGAAATAAATGCAAATAAGCAGATAAACAAGCCTGTATACTTTCTGACTTTTGTTCCATTGTTTGTTTTCCTCAGATCACTTAAGATTGATAAATTTTAGCTCCTTCTTGGCTGAGATGCATTTCATCTTGTTTGAATGACTGTCCATTGAATAAAAAAGTATCGTTGGCAGAATTTCTAGCTAGATGACTTGCTGTTGATTAGGAGACAGGCTGCTTGTATCTGTCAGATGAGGAAGCAGACTGTGTGTTTCTAATGTAGCTTCATCCTGGACTATTATTTCTTCATTAACTTGTTAAAAGAGAAAAACCATCTATGAGACTTTTTTTTTTTTTTCTCCTCAAGCATCCATGCACAAAATGAGTATGAGCCAAAAGGGAAAAGAGGGGGAGTGAGGGGAAGAAAAGGAACAAGCGAACAGGGAAATGAGTAAATCATGAAAGGCAGACAAAGAATATCAGTATTTTTGTATTTCATCCTTGCCTTCAGAATCAGGAGTGACCTTTCTGAAAGCCAAGATGAGTAGGCATCTTCAGCAAGGTTCATTTAAGGAAAAAACGGTCAGTTAACAAAACACAGTAGCAGTGACTATGCAATAGCTCCTCAGGGACTTCTGATGAAGTCAAGCAAAATAATTTTATATTATATAAAGAATGTTAGATCAAATCTTTTGGGTCAAATATCTTAAGACACTTATTAAGTGTTTTTTTCCCTGTATGATTGTGGGATGCATGACTGATCACCTTTCTTAGCTTATAGTAGGCTAGAAACTCAGATGGTTTTAAGAAAGGCCCTGAGGGCTGTAAAGCTGTTTCTGTTTGACAGTCACAGGCTGGATTCCCTCATTTATATTTAACTGTAATCATCAGCTTTGAAAAGAGTTTCTAATTTTAAACATATGATGCTTTTTTCCCCCTCCTTTTGTCCTCAGAAAAGCTATAATTTGCTTGGGTGCATCTCTATTTTATCTGCCAACCCACTTGAGCCCCAGAGTGGGCTTCACACATGAAAACTGTGCTGTCTACTTGTGTTTGTGTTTGTTTGTTTGTTTGTTTGTTTGTTTTTTATTATTAAAGGTGGCTCTTACCCAGATTTTGAGTGTCATGCAAGCCAGATTTGATTGTTGTCTTGTATGGCTTTGATTATATATCATCACTTTTCAATGAGGATTATGATGCCTATCTTACAAATTTATCTTAAAGTAACCAATGTCTAAACAAAAAATTAGAAGTTCAATGAAGCGTTATTTCTTGGACCGATAAAGACCCAGCTCAATATCCCTTTTGAACTATATATTAAATAGTTTTGTGGTTTTTTAATTCAATATCCATTTTTGTTCCGGCAATATTTTATCCAAACTAAAGTCAGGAACCTACTTTTCAATTAATTAACCGCATGTCAGTAAAAAGATTGAGTGTAAGTAATATTTTACTGCAAAATTATAACATTTGCTTAGATGCCTGCACATTTTGTCATCAGAAGGCTTTGTAAAATGTTTGCCTTTACTGCTAGCACAATGCTAACCCCAGAGGGAGGGAAGATTGAAGGGCAACAGGGTTTGTTTGTGTTTGTACAGATTGTTATCCTTTTAACAAAGACCAACATAAAACATACAAGTCCATATGTTTGGGCTTGCTGCACATTAATTATACATATGCTTACAGTGTAACACAGTGAGAAATAATTTAAGATGATATAAAATGAAAGAACTTTCAGGACTGGAGTCTTTTGTCTTCAGTTAGAAATCCCAAATCTTAATGTGACTTTCCTGAGAATATCCCTTGTTTAACAGTCTGTGAGAGATACCATTAAGAAAACATTTCCGTAGTATTAGATTCACCACTCGCTCTATGAATATATATTAACCACAGAATTGCAAAACGGAAGTTAGATTTTCCAGCCTTGCAAAACAAGTTCATTTGTGTGATTTTAGCAACCATTTTGTAGTTAGGCAGATAATTTCATGGATAAATTTAACACAGACCCTCAATCTTACAATGTTCAATATTGTAATAAACCTCCCTAATTTTTGGTGTCCTAACGCCTAGTCAGTAGAGTCAACAAACTCTAGAAAGCCATTCAGCTTAAAATAAACACCTACATGTGGTCAGGTAAATAGCTCTCTAGACTCTTTTGAATATATGGACAAAGGTCTCGCTTGTTATCTAGCTATAGACATCTAATGCACCGGAGATGCCCTACAGTAACAGAAACCTGAGGCTGGCAGTTATGGCATGAGACTTATGGGAGATTTCTGCATCTGAAGGAGCATCTGGAGGTCAAACAACCTAAGGGTGCTTAAAAAAGCCCTAGATACCAGTGTGTTTCTGGACAGAAGTCTAGACCTCTATCATTTACAACTGAAATTTAGACACCTACATTTGGTCATCTTAATCTGGAGTTTAAATCAGCTCTAAATCTGCCTAAATATGGATGGGACTGAGGTGTCTAATTCTGCCTATACTTATTGTTGGAAACCATGGTGTCAGGTTTTTGACACGGTCCGGTTGTTACCCTTGAAAATGTGAAAATAAGCGCTCCTTCCCTTGCCTACATGATACACAGTATCCCTGGGGTTATTTTAATCTCCCATAGATGGTCAAACATACGTTTCATAATCTTCTTCTGCCTGATTGAAAGCAACGTTTTGAACCTACATCTCTCAGACTGTGGGGGAATTCAGGAAGCCAGGTGAGTGGCTTACAGCTTGATGGCTAAGGCATTTGCAGACCAGATCCATGTTCATGTTAATGTGGGGACTTGAAAACAGGGATCCTACTTCTTTTGTGACTGTCCTTCCCACTGAGCCGTTGGCTGCTGCGTATGTGCTAGGAAACAAGCCCACAGGTGGTTTGTTCTTGCTGCCAAACCTGTTCAAGTGAGTATGTTTTACATACACTTGCTTGAGTGTGACAACATCTGCAGTGCAACAGAAGTGAATTGTCTAATCTGCTGGGGTTTGGTCACCAGATATCTATGGCATATGAAGACTTAGTTGTATGCATGTCAGCTGGCAAAAATGCTGTCTTCACTAGAGGTTAAGATGATTATGGGATTAGAGAACAATTTAACAGGAGCTTTGAGCATCTCATTGGCATCCGAGCAGATCTTGCTGTGAATTCAGACCTAATTCTGCAAAGGTACGTACATGCCCAGATTCTACTTAAGTTCTATTTCTGCTTCAGCTTCTGAGTCCTACTATAATTATGCAAATAAATAGGAGTTATGTGTCTGTTTTTGAAGACCTGGTCTGTAGACCCTAATAAATTGCACACAGATATAAGACTTCTGAAAAATAATCAACTTGAAAGATATAGGTACTCAACAGAATTGGGCCACCTAAATTAAATATAGTGTCTAATTATGAAACTAGCTGGTTAAGTTTAGGTTGTCCCACTTCTAAAACATTACCCTGAAAGACTCTTTTCCTAGGTTTCCCTATTTGTAAAAATAACATGTTGTTTTGCTGTCCTTCAGAAATATTTAACTTAATTGATCCTTTATAAAGATCTATAATTCTGTATCTGAATACAGTAACAAAATGCCTGTCTACAAAAATGTAAAAGAAACTTTAAATGGCAGCAGCAAATGTCCTTGAGGTCTTTCCACTGATCAGAGTTTTACTTATATTTGTTAGTGGAGAGAATTTGCAACATACACCATTAAACGTCATCTGTCTAACCAAAGAAATCATTTAAGCAGACAAAAAGTGTTCAGCTTCCTCTTTGTTACTAGGGGCAATTTTTATTGGAACCATCATAGGGTATGCACATGCCTGAGAAATTCATTTTGCTGTCAAACGTCATGTGTAAGTGAAGTAGCATTTTCTTGTAAAGATTACTGCAAATTGATATAAATTAAGGTCTGCTTTCTGAGAAGGAGGAAGTTAATCGAAGTGGGATTAAAACTATAGGTTGCTTTCATTCAGTAGAGGTGCTTCACTGATTTATTAAATAATGGATTATTTGATGTACTGTATGAGGAGTGATGTAGGTCACTTTCAGCTTGCAGTGCTGCAGATTTAAAGAAAAAAGAGGAAAATATCATTGCATTCCAGTTTGCCAAATACCATGTAGGAATCTGTGTAACAAATGCATCCTTTTTCCCTCATTTTTTACATTATTTCACAACATGAATTTCTTGGATATCCTTACCTTATTTTACAGCCCTAAAACTCAGCTAGAGGAACCTCTCAAGAAGGAGGCTTTTGCTTTCCATCTTATCAGAAAATATGTTATCATCATCCCTTTTGACCATCTGATTTTTATTTTTTTTTGCATAAATATGAGCCTCAAATTGTTCTTATGGCATTGAATTATGTTTCTGTTGATGGGTGTGGAATATTTAAAGTCATTTTCTTCTTGCATGGGGTTTTTTTTGTTTTTGTTTTATGTTTTTCTGCTTGCAGACTCCATGCAGTTCTGTATAATTTTCTACTCCTGAAACAGACTCTTTGATGCCTGTAAAAGTCATATAGCGCTAGTGATGACTGGATAGCCTAAAGTCTCTGACTTTAAAAGGTGATTAATGTTAATGGAGCTTTCTGTTCAAATCCAAGCTATCATGTGTACGCCTCAGAAAGCACCTGTCTGAACAGATATGGAAGAATGAGAGGTCAATTCAGTTGCAGTTAGAAAACAGGGGTGGGTTTTAGCTCTCAGTTTAAAACATCTGTACTAAGGTATCTAAATTTGGGTGTCTGCAAGTCCACAAGTGTCTAACCTCCCTTTGTAACTGACTGAGTTCCAGCATTCAATTTAGTTGCCCATACATGGGCGTTTCTTGACCTTTGGGATGCTCGAGTGTTTGAAACACCCATTGGGGCTGGCAGATACAAGATAAAACCTGTAAGACTTACGCTTTTCCGGAGCATCAAAGGGAGACTAGGCAGGACACCCAGTGCCACTTCTGAAGGCACAGGATGCCTGTGTGCAAAAACTCAAGCAAACTCTAGTCAATAGTCAGTGGAGTGCAAGGAGAAATTCAGTTGACCTAGTATAGGTGTCTACTTTAAGGTGAGCTGGATTGCCTTCTTGACTGTATTGACTAGATATTCACTTATATATAGTAAATATATAAGTGAATCTATCCATTCAACACCATTCACATCCCACTTCAACACCATTTCATATGTAAAAAACACAACTGGACACTGAATCCCACCCTTCATAACATCACAAGGCACCATTTTGGTTAATACAAATTTCTACTTGTGTGTCTGCTTCAGCAGAGAGCCAAAGGCTGACAACAGGGTTTTAGCATAGAGCCAAAAGGTGATTCTGGAGACATAACTTCCCTCTAAGAAACATTTGCACCCAGGTAAATGTTCAGATACATTAGTAAGAGTTATGAAAAACTATGTCAATGGTCACATTCCTTTTCTTGGCTAAAGAATCTAATTCACACAGGGATAGTTTATGCCTTCACTGAGAGTTTACTTGATTTTGTTCAGGAACCCACTTTTATTTGGCTCGGTTTTAAAATAGATAATGTGAAAACTTTGTATGTTTACTGAACTGATTTCCCAGTCTAAGTAGTATGTTTACAATGGAAAATTAAGAAATTGCTTGTATAGTCATCCAGTTCATGTTCCAAATTGGCCAGTTTCATATGCAATTCTTGTTGTAAAGGTTACCAATGGAAAAATTCTCAAAGTATTTTTCCCACTATGCTGTAAAGAGTGAAAAGTAGCAATATTTGTATTCCAGAATGCGTAACTACAAAAAGAAGAAAGAAGCAGTCTGATAAAAACAAAAAATTACATTACTAGTGCCTGTTTAGATGACTTCTCTCAATTAATTACAGATTGATTTATTGTAAATTATTTCTAATCTGAACAGTTATTCACTGTCACATGTTCTCACATATCAGAAGTGTAAAGTTGATAAAGACTGGCTTGGAATTATCATTTAGTTTTGTAATACGAGACATAAAGGAATTTTGGTACACATAAAACCGTAGTGTAAAACAATTGCTTGAAAAGCTGCTCTAGCAGCTCTAGCATAAGTATGTATTTATGCATATTCATATCAGGTGGCACAAGAATTACAATCATTCTCATCTCTTACAAGGAGATTGTAGTGATTAATTTGTTATACTAATAATTTATTTTGGGTATATAAAATAATTTTGGGTATATGAAAATAATGCAATTTTCATTAAAAATGTTAAAAATTGATATATCTCTCCAGCTGTGAACAGTGCATTTCCTTTTCCTTAGTGTTTAAAAACATTCATGTTGAAAATCACAGGTTTGTATTTCAATTTTAGTGTGACTCTAGCATGTGGTATTTTATGGCAAAACACTCAATGTTAGACCTATATAAATGAATCTACTTGTTTCATTAAATTGTTTCTGGAAAGTACAGCCTATTTAGTAGACCAGCCTTCTAGCTAGAAGCTTTGCCTGGTTTCAGGCAAAGTGGTATTCATTGGAAATGGCCATTTTAGTCTAGGAGTCAGAAAAGTTGACATGATTTGAAAATAGAATGTGTTTCGTCAGTTAAGAACTGGTTCACTGAACGTATGTTGAGAAATTAGCTGTCAGAAAAAAACTGCTTGGTTATAGTGTCGCTCGGTTTGTGGGACCCAAAACGTTGTTCTGAGTCTTGTGGCAGAATGTCCATTTCTTAATTCCTATAGACTAAAGAGTGAATTTTATCTGCCTCACTGATGAGCATTCAACACCTGAAAGGATTCCCATTACTGATATCAGATTTCTGTCTGGCTTTGGTCAAGGCCCTGAATGATAACAAGATATAATGAGTAGTGAGTGTTTTGTTCATTATAAAACAAACTGCTTTGTAGAAAAAGTCTCCATACTCACCTCAGTATGAGCACAGCCTTCCCTTCTTTATTCACAGCCGCAGGGTCTTACTGTGCTGTTTCATTACCACATTGTGACACAGTGTTAGGATTCACAGTACGTGCCCTAGTTTTCTCTTCCTCTGAAATTGTATAGCAATAGTCATGGTTCACAATTGCCACATCATCTCATTTCATCCATTCAAAATTCTCTTTGCTTCCATAAAATCACAAACAAAAACATGCAATTCGGATAAATGGGAGGAAGAATTAATGACCTGATTTAGAGTCCACTCAGAGTTATGCATATTTTTCCGTTAACTGTAATGGACTCTGGATCAAATTTCGCATGCATTAAGATTCAGAAACTAGGACAGAAGCTAGTACTCCTCCATACTTAAAAGTAGGAATTTGGTGTTCATGGATGTTCCTCACAATGTGTGAGTTCTACCATGTTTAATAGGTACATTTGTGTTTTCATAATATGTTCACAAATTTGGTTGTCAATTCACCTAATAGCCAGTAATTTTAATCACACACTTTATAGTGTATGAGAGCAAATCACTTCAGTTTCTGCAGAGTATTTGGTATGGTTAAAAAAATATAGTCTTATTGTTATTAAAATTATTTACTTAAGTCAAATCTTTGAAGTGCTCTTTTGAATGCAAAGGAAGAAAGACACATACTATGAGGACAGATTTTAGTTTGACTGCGACTCATCTAGGACAAATTTGGAGTACTTATAAAGGACAGATCATTATTCCCTCTCTAATTGTTCCCTGCTGGTCCTGGCTTC
The DNA here is from genome assembly GCF_003343035.1 of Apteryx rowi. Classification (NCBI taxonomy): domain Eukaryota; kingdom Metazoa; phylum Chordata; class Aves; order Apterygiformes; family Apterygidae; genus Apteryx; species Apteryx rowi. The sequence continues at coordinate 651,378 of NW_020449864.1, read as the reverse complement.
TCCCAGGAGAAGGCTTCTCCTCATCTGGTATATGAGGGAGCTGGATATTTTTATGGCTATGTGATACAAAAAGGTGCAAGGAAATAGCCTTTTGTTCTCTTCCCTGTCTTCCCTTATCTTGAAGCGCTGAAGCAGTTAGAAGCACCTCTTTCTCTCTCCCTTGAGTCACTCATACATGAATTAGAGGGTAAGGATGTTCAGTCTGTCACTCCCCAGCAGCTAGAACTCTTCATTCTCTCTTACTTTTCTTTGGAATTTCTTAGCACTTTTTACTCTTCTCCTGCTCTTACTTCAGTGACTCCCTCTGAGTTCTCTGCATGTGTTCACTATGCTTGCCTCTATTTTTATTTCACACTCCTCTTACTTGGGCAGAGCATGGGAAGAGAAAAATCTTGTCCCACCAAAGGTCCACTTATCCAAAAATGGTCTAAGAGAAGACTCTTTTGGGAAAGCAGCTGTACTCAGTATTTACTTGAGAATTTGCTCATGTTGGTCTGTAATAATCACTGATGTCCTGGCTTCCCTTTCCACAACTGTATTGGTCATCATTCTTGGAGGAAGCCCTGCAGTTATATATAACTGCAGGTAGGCAGCTGCCTTGTTGTAGCTGCTAATTCAGCGTGATGTTCAGATTAGAGGCATGATGTTGATATGTCTTCCCAAGGTTTTGGAAATGGCCTACCTGAATCCACTGGCCTGCACACTCACTCGGGTGGTTCTTCCCCTCGTTTCTTAGTGTCATTGTCCACAATTGCTGTTTTGCTATCAAATAGGATATAAAACGTGTTTTTTTCTTAGAGGAATGTGTGTATTTACCCCCTGAGAACAAATGTATTCTATAGCTGATACTTTGTAAAGCCACACATAGATCAGTTTAGTTAAGATGAGAGTAACATTTGGGGGTACATATAAAAACTGGAGAACAGCAAGAGGTGTTTTAATATTTATAATTATTTGAAAAACTATCAAAGTTTTTTATTATTATTATTATTATTAAGTATTTTTTAGTTGCTAGCAATTCTGTTTACTTTGTTAAGATTTCTTTACAAAATCAAAAGCAAAGATGTAACATAAATGACATAACCACTATGATTTGACACTGATTATACGGAGGCTTGCAAAAACACCTGTTTTAGGTCATTTCAGAATGCTTGAGTCCAAATCCACTCAAGTCAACTGAAGTCCTTCCAGTTTGGATCAACCACCGCTGTGGTTACAGATCCAGCTATTCCTTGTTACCCATCTGATTCCTTCCTACCCTATTTTCTGTAGCTGCCATGTCCCTATTTTATCTCTGAGTTTTCAATGAAACTTCAGAGCATTAAATCATGAGGATAGTCCTTCTTTGGAATAATTCTTCTTTGGTCCATGAAAGTGTCACGCTTAGAGTTCATTAACATATAGGCAAATCATGAAGAAATGAAACATGTTCAGTAAAGACTAAATCTTTAGAGAATTTAGTAGCCAAACTCTTTACTTCTCTGAATACAAAACAAACTTTTTTTTTCAAGTTTTTTTTTTTTTTCCCCCCAGAACATCTCTGACATAGTCATAACATTGAAGCCAAATGTCAACTGCCTTTTAGGGAGCAAAGAACTATTAGAAATTCCCAGTGAAACAAATGGAGGACATATTTCTTTCTTAATACAGACAGATCTGTTTTCCCTTTTCCTAATCTTACTCTGAGATACAGTTGAAACATTTTTCTTAAAACTTTCCTGAGCCCATCAACCTTAGGCAGTTAGGCATCGTGGAAATCTTCAGGTTGAATATTTTTGGTTTAGGCATTGTGATAATAGTATTTTAACAAAATGGTAGATTAGGGAATACTTCATAAATATTTAAACCTCTTACTTTGGGTCATCATGATTTGAGATATTTCTATTTGTTTTGAAATGCAGAAGAGTATTTTTCTGAGCCACTTTTAATACCTATTTACTAACACCACCACAACCAACAAAACATAAACAGGGTTGCAGGCTTTCTTGGAGGAAGATGAAATTAGGGATTCAGCCAGACTGATTTCTCATTTTCCGATAGCTCAGATGTTGTCAGATATCATCTCAGATAGAATTCCTCATCGGGGTAGGAAGGTTTGGGGAGGAGGCTGGCTCAGGCTGATGTTAATTTACCTTTTTAAAGTAAAGGTATGGAGGTAAATTTGAAATATATCCAATGTGTATATGTCAGTTCAGAGCTGTGTAGAAATACCACTTGCTTACAGAGGAATTTTACCTTGCTGTTTGAAGAACTCCTCATTTTTCTTATCTTTCTGAGCTCTATAATCAGATAAAAGGCTTAGGATATATTGTGGGGATGGAAAGTCTAGATTATCACTGAGACTAATGCTGCTGCTACTGCAGCTACATCTGCTGCTAGCTCTTTACTTGCTCTGTTATCTGTTATTGAACTATCTTCAGTATTATAGCTAGACACAGGGAGATGCTAGAGTTGTTCAGCTGACTCACTGGTTTTCATTTTGCATTCAAAATTAAAACGGATTTTTCCTCTTTTTTCAATTCTGGGAGCATATTTTTATATCATTTGTAAACATTTGTGTAATACTTAACAAGTATAAATAAGTCCAACTGTACTATGATTTTCAGCACAATTGGGATGGTTAGAGATACACTTTCTACTTTTTCAGGTGACATAACTATACATGTAAAAGCTTTCCTGTAGACAAAGTTGTATGTACATGACTGTTTTTTACTGATACAATTTATGCCAGTCAGAGGAGTCTCTAAGTTGTGCAGATCTCCAGTTTATAAGCTAGATGGCCAAAGCATTTTCTAATGCACCCCTGTTTAAGAGTTTGATTGATTTACATTAATAGTTATGAGCAAAAACCTCTCCAGGTAGAGACAAGATTTAAGTCTCTGTTTTTGACACCGTCTGTGATCTCATTGAAATTAGTGAAACTGCTAATAATGTTTATGAAGATATGTGTTTGTAGGGTGGAAGCCCAAATGGAAATGGTTGTTATTTGTTGTATTTAAACACAGTTTAAAATCTCCTTGTTATTATTGTCTGTGTGATATTAGAAACATTTTGTTTTCACTTCTTTGTCATTCTTATCATGTCTCAAAGGGAGGCAGGAAATACAAAGAAATCAGCCCACTTCACTTCTGCAGAAACTGTCCTCGAGCTGTATTTTCAGGGAATTTGACCTATTAAGGTTTTACATGATTACAATATCTTTGAATTTCTTTCTGTTGATGTTTGTGCTTTCAGAGACTTGAATTTTTCTCTTTTTTTGCCTTTATTTTTAAGAATACATTTTCCAAATGATGTAGTGGTCAATAGCTTGAATTTGGAGTTCATTCTATCCAGTAACAATAATGTACTTTCATATCACAGATCTGGTATCAGTCAGCACTTACTCTCATTTTAACTACGAAATTTTAAGAGAGTGTGGCATTGTTTGGTTTTTACCTTCTGGGTAAAATCCACTACCCATCTAAGTTAACAGGTGTTTTGTCATTGTCTTCTATGGGATTAGACCCATTATCAAAAATAGATGAAAAAAAATAAGAGGAATACTTTTATTCCTTGATTTGGAAAATAATCATAAATTCTAGAAAACAACATATTTAAAATATGTTTGTGACAGATTCTCATAGCTTTAATAATAAAACTGGCATCTCATTTTGATCTTACTATCATTTAATTAAACACTTGGTAATTATAAATTAGAATATTTTTTGTCATAAATAACCATCACAAAAGACTAAAGGTGATTAGTAAATGCCTTTGTAGATTTCTGTATTATCCACACTAGAATAGCTTCCTCTCCAGGTAAAAGTGTGCCTGGTTTTCACATAAGATCATAAATTATCCAGTGACCTTAGCTGTGTGCAGATGCATTTTTCAAACTTTCAAGTAAATTATCTTTGAAAAACTATTGAGGCTATATCATCTGTTTACCTTTGATACAATGTAATCATAGTTTCTCTTTAAGCTGCTGCAAATAGAATCAAGTTGCAACACATTACAAAAAAGCAATTGTTGGTAAGGAAGTTTTATGTAGTGTAATCAAGCATAATCAAATCATAATCAAACATAATGTAAATCAATCCAATAGCCAGCATATACATAAACTTGTTTCCAAAAGAAAAGCACTCTCTCCTTCACTGTGTCCTTCTTGTCATTTAAGTCTGTACTGAAAATTTCTGACTGTTTTAACTTCTAAATGCTAACAAAAACATTGGAACATTGTGACTTTTGTGAATGAAGATGCTTCCCAATATTTTGCTTTGCAAAAAAATCTGCTTCCTGTTTCTTTTATTTAAGTGTTGATAGAAAAACAGATGAGTCTATTCAGGAGGATTTCTTAGAACTATGGTGGAATATCACTAAATGCCACTTCTTTGGAACCTTCCTATCTATTCTGTCTTTTGTTATTATTATTATTTTTTTTTATGCTGTCATTCCTTTTGTTAGGAGGCTTATAGGACAAATGTGCAGTATTTCAGTTTTGTTAAATATTGTGAGGAATAAGATATTACTATTTTTTCTAGTGTGGCATAGGATTCTCTCAGATAATGAATGAAGATTAAAAGAACAAAATCTTTTTTAGTTAGTCCAATGAAAAACAACAAACCTCACCAGCTTGGAGAAAAAAGTCTAGTAAGTCATCATTTTGATTAGAATGATTTACCTCTTTAGGCAGTGTGAACCACAATTGATTTAGTTTTGGCCATTTTCTAAGATAATGGTAGGGACTCATGTAGGGAGATGTAGGGAGAACTTTCCTCTTTCCTTCACAACAAATGGTGAAACTGTACCAACAAAATAGAAACCATTTTAGGGGACTTTTAGTCTGAAAGGATTGGGACACAACTAAGTGTAATTGGTGATTTAGAGCTATAACATTCACCAGCTATACAATAAGAATAGGTGATTCCTCTTCAGCCAGTTTTTTTCAAGACTCTTTCACTCAAGAAAAAGAGGGTGAATATTGTGGAGCAGGTTTTCTGTATCCAATGTTTTCAAAATATTTATAGATCTAAAATTGCTTCATGATACAGATGAAAAATAAAGAAAAAGCTGGCCTATTATACAATAAAATAAGGAAAAGTATCCTGAAGTACTCAACAAGACTGAGGTGAAGATCGAATTTGTAAGCGGATTCTTACTTATCAAGACCATGCCTTATCTATCTTCTTTTTACTAATCTTTGCCCCAAAAATTTAGTTGATTTTTGACAAAAAAGGGTAAAATGTTACCTATTTAATGAAAACAATAGCACCAATTCTTTCTGGTATAAATCTGGGAAGGGACATTATATTTTAACTACTAATCAACAGAGGTGGGGCCAAGAGTACCTAGATCAAGTCTCTGTGTTCAGTTCTTGTAAAGCAAACACCACATGTCCTGTGTGAGCCCCATGGAGAGAGATGCTATTGAAAGTCTTCAGGCAGTGATCCAGACTAGTTAAGGTAGACACTGTACAGTATGAGGAACCAGCGCCAGAAATTTCAGTCCCCCTGCAATCTAATCTCTATACTAAGTGAAAGCCCAAAATAGCACGGTTAGATATTTTACAAAAGAGGGCAGTGGCAGTTCTCACCCCACCTTTCACTTAACGATAATTGGAGCACTACTCTAAGAAATGGAAAAGAGTCAGATTCTTCTTCAGCTTGATCGGTTTTGAACCTGCTTCAAAGAGAAGGCACTGTCCACTAGTTTCCAGGACATTCCAGTATGGTGAAAGCATGTACTGTTTGCACCCTCTGAAACTCACTGTACATCAAGAAGGGGAGTAGGCAGAGACAGGTAAGCATTGTAAATCTCATCCCCTGGAATATGTAGGCATTTTTAAGAATTTCATTGGGTCTAGAAAGGCAGAGATTGTTCTGGGAACAAAGATCAGAACCTTTATCTCCAGTGGATTGTTCCTGCTATCATTGCATACAAGCAAGGATCCTAGGATGAAAATATTCTTTGGATATCTGGATCCAGAACAGGCACAGATGAGATGTGTAGTGGACTAACACACTTTCAAAGCAAATCTCGCTGTCACCCCCAGTTACCATGCTTTAGTTTACTTTGCAGAGCAATGGAGTGCACAAACTAAATTAGAGCACATGAACTAGATTGCTTTTGGATGAAACCAGACTGGAAGATGTGTTCCATGTTTGCAGCTGGTGTGCTCCCATTACGAATGGCTGTTCAGTCCACGGAAGCAGGATAGATCTAGTAAACCCCAAAGTACCCCCCACCCCCAAATGCATATTAGGGTTAACATTGGGTTCTTGGCACCAGCTATCTCACTCTGCAGCTTTATGCCATTGAGCCCTACTAATTGTTTATATAAATATAACCTCCAGGTGCTTCCAAGGACCCCAGCTTAGCTGATTTGAACTACCTCTCTCCATGGACTATCTGGGGAGTTTGAACTTTTAGTCTCAGCAGAGTTCCTCCTCTTGATACAAATCTTCTTGCCATGCAACCCAAAATAAGGAATTCTTAGTGCTCTGTGTTCATTATTTTCTAACAAATGTATATTTCTTTTTCATTTCAAAATGTTTTATGTGGAAGTCATAAATCTGAAAATGGCAATCTTGCCTGTATTGTGAACACTGTTGTACTATATCTGGTGTTTCTATCCCATAAGTTGAGAATGCTGTTAAGAATACTCTAAACTGAATAAAAATTTAGTAAAATAGTTTTGTATGAATACTGCCATTGGGACTTCACTGGTGACAGTTTTTAATTCAGAGAAACCTTATCTAAGATTTATTGATAGCTGGTCAATGATAAGAGAAATAAATTCCAAACTGCAATTGTGGTATCTTGGTTTTGTTAAGTCAAGAAAGCACAAGAAAGTAATGTCATCAGTGAACCAAGAAAATGATAAACATGTATCTTGAGGTCTGCCTTCCATTCGTTAAAATAAAAAGGATTTCCAAGGAGCCAAACCAAAACACTTGCAATCTTTTTAAAATATTAGTTTAAAAGATTAGAGTCCAACTTTGATGTGCCATACTATATTGATGGATTACATGGGATAAGAAAGCCAGTGAAATAACATCTAAGATGCAGGTTTGAAGCACTGTGCTGCCATGGCTTGATTAAATCCATGGCTTGAACCATGCTATATCCACCCCTTTGTTGGAAGAAATCTCTGTTATTGCTGAACAATGTGTGTGTTGAATTTTATTTTGCAGCTCTTTTATATTGCCGTGGAATATATTTTCTCAACATTCTTGGGGACCTTATGCTGTTTTATTTTATAAAAGCTATAAAAGCAGGTAAAAGGAAAAGTATCTACTTCAGCAGGCCTTAGAACTCACCTTACTTTGCTTCTTTGCTTCTAAGTTCTTGATTTCTCAGGCAGTCTTCATTTTAAAATTGATCCTTGGAATTATGAGAAGGAGAAATTCCTGATTTTTATTTGCACTGCAGTTCTTTTACAGCTGCCGCAGTATGAAGCTACTGCAAGACTGCATAAATTGCATTCCAAGGCCACTGCCTGTAGCAGATTACCTCTACTGTAAAAGCAATTTGAATTCAAATTATTCATTTCTGAGGTTCCGTGTTGTCCCAAAGAAGAGATTTTGAGTCTGCAGGTTTATCTAGATAAGTTAGATTGACAGGCCTAGTAGAACATATTGCCTCTCACTACAAAGCTTGCTTTGTTTAAGTGCTGTCTCGCATTTCAGGCAGACAGATTGGTCCTTAAGCAATGGAGTGGTTCTTGAGCAGTAGAACCATCGTTCAATGAAACTGAAGAGCTCAGCAATGTACAGAGCAAAGTCAATAGGAAAAAAAATTCAGAAAGGCATATTTTGTTGGAATGTAGAGAATAGTTAAATAGGAAAGTTTCATAGAAATGATCCAATTTGGCCAAAATATCAAGAACAAATTATACTGGCAAATTGCCCACACAGCTTCTTAGCTGCAGGAAGTCTGGACTTTCTGAGTCTACAGCGTTTCAGGAGCTGACCTTGTAACTGGCAGCTTTCATGCAGACTGCCCCAGGCTTTGTGGTCTGATAAATGTGTCCCTTTTAGCCGAGCATTTCAGCATTTGGATCTTGTTGTTGTTGTCCTTAATCAGATTGAAATTAGATTTTGGAAAATTAAATTCTCCTGAGAAATGGAGTGACCTTCTGCATGGCTAAGACGGGGAATAATCTGGTGATACAAGGGAAACACTGTAATTTGCAGCAGCTGTTAGACTTTTCAAAGGTGTCTTCTTTTCATTGCTGGCTTATGCAGGGACTGATGGGGTTCCCATCAAACATGCATAGTTTAAGTAGATAAGGTGCTGGCAACCAAATCCCTTTTTCACAAAATACTATACCTGGGAAATATGAGCAGCCAAATTACAGCTTTCAGGTGCTTTTACTCACTCTCTTCTTAGGTGACTGTATTGTCCGCAGTGTTCACAGTATCTGCAGGTAGATGTGATAAAATTCAAGTAAGGTTTTGTTCTTCTGCAGCTTAGTGAAGCTAAAAATATTGGCAGAGGCACTAGAGCTGGCTTTTGGGAGGATTACAGAGTCCCAACAATATACATTTACACGCAGTTCACGTTTGGGTGACTGATGCTACAAAAAGTCCTAGAATGCTTGGTTTTCTCAAATGAAAAGGAGATCCCACAGAATTTGTACTTGTCTAAGACAGAGGTTGCACTAAAGATGCATGCAGGTGAGTGGATGTTTCATGCCGAATTCTGATGCTATTTTGTGTCATCAGTTTGTTTACATACTCAGATGCAGGATGATAGCACAAATAGTATGAATTATAGGGATTTCAGCCGTTCCCTAGACTTACAGGCATGCTCGAATAGCAGCATGTGTATGTAACATATCTGCTACTGAACAAAGAAAGGAAGAAGATGCAGGACACTGAAGGACACCTCTTAATCACTAATGATTATAACTGTAAATGGATTGTGTAACAAAGGAAATGAGAAAGCCTGGCAAATATCTTTTAGACCCAAACCCAGAGACCATTGAAACTGTTTCTGCTGTCTCAATTTTATCTCTTCTTTGTCAGAGAGAAATCGGGTTGGTGCTGTACATTTATACACTACACATTTCTTGGAAAATGGAATGTGAGCTTGCTGTATTGACTTCCTAGCCTTTTCTGAGGAAAAGAAAAAAAAATAACAGAGTATCTTCATATGCTCTATAATTTGGCAAGGATTAAAAAATATGTATAATTCTGTACATTTTACCAATTTGTGTAAATTTTCCATGATTCTAAGCAAGAAAAATACTGACAGTTTTGCAGCTTGTTGTGGCATGAATGATTTTAAGACTGTGTGTGTGCTGAACTTAAATGCTGTCTCACAGGTCTTGTTCTTGATGATTCATCTTTTCCAGCTGTTGGTTAAAGTAAGCAGATTCATGTTTTAACGGAAACCAAGAAACAATGAACTCCAAGGGGATTGGTTCAATTTGCATAGCACAATGAAATATGATGTTTCTTTGAAAGGCATAAGTTTTCAAATTCAGGAACATTTATATTTCCAGCGTGTTTATTTAATACACTTGTGTTTGTGTTTCGTTCCTTGTGGTAGTTTTAAGCAGCAGAGAAGGGTACAGCTCTGAGGTAAACAAAGAACTGAACAAGAACACACTTGCAGCCTTGGCCTGTGAAGCAGGAATGTGCATCATCCTTGGCAGTAAAAATAGTGGGGAGGGGAAAGGTAAACCCTCTGAGAATTCCTTCCATCCCTGGTATATCTGTGACCAGGGAATACACATATGCAAAAGGCATGTTTTGCCATACGTTCAAATATGTGTGCAAAACTTTACAAACATATATTAATTCCTTCTTTTATCAGTGTAGTATACTTCCTGAATATTACCATTAATTAAGAGACTGAGTGGCACTAGGAAGGATGTTATTGATAGAAATATGGTATGGTGTGGTATTACATAGGAAAGATAGTGGGAAATGTGTGTCTGGGACAGAGAGATGGGACAGGTGTCCCCTTTCCTGGGACAGGACAGGAAAGCAGATACCAGAAAGCTGTGGATAAACTAGTAATCTAAGGGAGAGAAGTAGACCAGGAGTGGGGTGATTGTGGAAGCAGTGCATCAGCCTGAACGTCTCATCTGATTTTTACCACCTGTAATAAATGGGTTGACAAAGGGCACAGATCAGAAACTATCTAGCCTTCAGTCTCACCAGCATTCACATGATTGCAGATTTTGTTCCTGAACACGATGGAAACATCCATCTCTGGGCAGAAGGGATCAGGAAGAGTCTTGTTTACCCTTCTCTGTATCCAGTTAAGCATCCTGAATTATTTCTGTGTTGTGTCACTGTGAAAAAAACATATGCGATTTAAGGTAGTAGCCTGCTTTTACTGAAGGTAAGCCATCTTCCTTTTATCATGGGGAAACAAGGGAGTGGATTTACAGTGTTTTAGGCTACTCCATAAAAAAATTCCAAACGTAATCTTTAAAAAAAGCCTAAAAGTTTTACACTTGAATTACTAGTAATTAAGGCAAAATCTCAAAGCTAATGTAACATGTAGTAGCTCCACTTATATATTTGGGTGGTTGCCTCTTATAAGAAATGAACATCCTGGCAAAACATATCATCTGCAAAATTTTCTCATCCCTCTCAATCAGACTGTTAGCTCTGTAAGTACCCGGAAGCAACAGAGGGATCTAGAGAATAAGGAGCCATTCCTGTGAGAAGAGAGAAGCTTTATTCAAGGATACTTGCTAGTCTAAACTCTGGACTTCTAAACTTGTAATATTCTGAGCTTAATTAATATTTCTGCCTCAATTTCCCCATTAATCATGAGACACAATAAAATGCTTACCTTCATCGTCATAAGGATGCTCAGTTGGTAATTAGATGCTGTCAGACAGAACTGCTGTAAATTACAGTAATTACTGTTCATTAATTAATTCTGTCAATTTTATGTTTTATTGTAATGCATTTTTATAGCGCTATAGTGTTTAAATTGGATACCTTTAAAATGAACATTCACATTAAAAAGGAGTGAAAGAGAACCTTTTATTGAAATTAAAAAAAAGTTTCAAAGAAATATTTTATTATGATCTAATTTTGGCTATGGGATGTTGAAGCTGAAAAGTACTAGATACTGGTAATTGGATGTATTATTATAATTAAAAATGATAGAACAAATATGCAAGAGACATTCAGTATTTAAATTGAACTGCTTATTTTAGTGCAGAATTCAGCATTTAGTTGTAGCATTCTTTGTTGAACCAGGTGTATTTCTAGCAAATGTTTTGTGCCAAAGAGAATTAAAGCAGGAAAGTTGACATTTCACTGGGGAGCAGAAGACTAAATATTAAATCTAGATCTCCCGCTGCTGGAAATGGGGCTTCCTTTAGCTCGTATGGCACTGAAATGATGTAAATGTTGAGTTTTTTTGTTGTTGTAGCAGTAGTGCTATTTACACTATTACTATGCAGCAATGCATCTGTAAATAAAAAAAGAAGCCTTTTGCACTAGTTTAACTACACCAAACTCTACTGTTCTTTACACAGACAAAGTTTCTACTGACAGGAATGGAAGCCAAGTGCATTTATGGGAACACTTCCATGAAAAATCAACTTTATAACAGGGTTTTTTTCCTAATTACCATAAAACAGGAAATGACTGCTATGTTTTAAATGTGTAATACTGAAATGATATTTCTTGGATATTTGTTCTAGTTAGGTTGTTCTGGAAGTAATTCAGAGAGATCATGTTACGATTTTGTCAGCATTACTGATGTGTAAACATGGAAAGAGAAGGATCTGCTGTTTCCAGTCCTAGGTTAAGGCACAGTTGGTAGAATATATCCACTTCAGACCTCTCAGGTAGAAAAGGACTGTGGAAGTGAAAATGTTTGTAAATGTTTGTAAATTAACAGGGTAATAGATGTGTGTTTTAAGTAATGAAAAAAAAGAGTTGTACCCATCCTTGTACCCATCCTTTGTCCATGGAATCTGTTTTGTAATTTAAAATAGATTAAAAAGCAGAAAATAAAAATATGACTCCCCTACATAAATACAGCATCGGCCCACCCAGGAGTTCTGTGACTCTTCAAGTGATGGGGAATGTGTGCTACGACCGGCAGTGCCGATGTGGGGACTGCAGGCAAACGGTTACGTTTCCCTAGAAAATCTGTGTCTGGTTTTCTACAATACTAATAAAAGGAAACACCTGTTCCAGACTCCAAACATGATCTACAAGAAAAACTACCAAACTAAAATAGCTATTTAAGCAGTCAGCCAAAGTCAATATTCCTAAGCACAGCACTCCGCTCCACAGCATAGATCTCCCAACCAATTCTATAAATATCTCTATAGCAGCATGCACAAATACATGTTATCTTGCATTGTGACCTAAAGGTTGGAAGGTACAAGGGAGCATGTTTAGGACTAATAATAGAACTGTCTGATGTTTAGTTTATAGTATGTGTTCATTGTGTATTCTGTTAAAAAGGGTAGTGCTGATTAGAAGGGAGAAAGGCTGCTCTCCACCTCACTCTGGTCTTCCCTAGGCACCCAAAGGGCATTATGCCGATTTTGTGGAAACTGAAGAATGCATTAAATTTATCACACTGAAAAGGAGAGCTGGAAGAAAGGGTGGTTCATTATAAGGACTGTGAGCAGGGGTAGATTTATTTACAAAGCATCTCAAGTTTCACCCAGCGATTCTGATTTTTCTCTATTTTAAGAGTTATTTTGTTCTGGGTTTTTTATTATTCTAGTAAAACATACCTTAAGGGAATGACAGCCAAGTATCATTTGATGTGCTCACTTCAAGAAGGCAAGGGAGACAAAAGTAATTCTACTTCAAGGGTCTGGTTGATTTAGTCTCGTAGAGCAGAAAGTTCCCATAAAAAGCAAGGTACTGGCACTCGGCTTTCTTTAAACTGGGAGAAATTTAGCTTAAGCCTCTCTATTGATACTAGCTATGGCATCATTTCAAGTAGGTAGATTGCAAGACATTTGGAGCTTTTTTGATCAAAGCTCTCTTTAAGTGAAAACCAAAGTGTAAGCTGTGTAGGTCATGCAACCTGGAGTGGCACATACCATACTATTGCCTAAGCCAAATGGCACTTTTTCCTCTGATTTAATTTCTAAATTGATCTAAAGTTAAGGCATTGGTGCGAGTCGAGGTGACTGAGGCTATGTGGATATAAAATCTCAGTACAGTAAAGACAAATGGTAAAAAGCATTCTGGAATATTATGCCACTGTTTAATCATGTAAAAGGACCTGTGGATTCAGTACAACCACTGGACTGCCAATCTAATTCGTAATTGGTAAACAGTCTTCAAAAATCGGTAGGCAGAGAGTCCTGGTACCATCTTAGCTGCCTCAAAGGTAGTAGCACATTCTCTGTCTTATCTAAATAGGCATCAATAATTCATCAGTATCCCAGTGATACTCCAATGCACTCAGTAATGCAATAGGTCAATTATATCAGTGTGTATCTCAAATTATTAGCACTATTTAAAATATTTTTCTTCATTAAAAAAATTAGACAATTTAAATAGTAATGAAAAGGTAGATTTTTCTCCACAGGAACCTGAGTCTTGCAATGCCTTTGTCTTTGTTTCGCCATTAATGTTTTGTTTCCCAAGTTGGTATCAGCCTGCAATACTAAAGATTATGTATCTCTTCTTAAGCAACTACCCCAGAGCTTTGTTTTGATGCCAAATGATGAGATAAATTATTATTTCACTAGTTTTAAAAATGACTGTGTTGCATTTGTTTGACTGTTTTCAAACGACTGTTTGAAAGTAAAATTTTATATTGAACAGTAACCAAATCAAATCTTTTTGGTAATCTGAGACTTTCTCAAAGGTTTATTTTCAGACACTGCCTAGGAAGAATTGCACAGACTGATCAGTTTGAGTCTATATAAAACAAAATTATTTTTGTTTGTACAATCTTCTATTTAAAGGCACCTATTAAGTGAGACGGAAGGCATTTTTATGTGTTTGTGTTCTCTTTGTTGCTTTGAATCATACTGCTTGCATGTGTCACAGCAATGAATGACAGATAAAATAGGTTCCTTTGTGGGTAAGTAAACAGTGTTATTTGGGTACTTAATATTATCAAGCTATCTTCACTTCATATTTATCTTACTTTTTACTTAGCAAATTAGACTTTCATCATAAATGCTATATCTCAGCTACTGAATAAACTCAGTGTATTTTTGTAATTTACCTAATATTTCTAATTATGCCCTTTACATTCAAAAACATTTTATTTGTAGTTACAAAAAAAGAGAAATATACATTAGATGAAGATGATAATATTGAAATACTCCATATTACAGCAGTCACTGGAGTTATTTAATTTTTGAATTAGTAGTACTAAAAAACTTCTTTCTATGAATTTTAGATTACTGGGTAAAAAACAGTCCTGTTGTTTGTTAAAACTTTTCCATTAAACAGTCATTGTGCTGAAGAAGAAGAAAAAAAAAAGTGAAAATGATTCTGAAAAGATATAGGGGTAGCATATTTGCTCCAATCCCTACACCAAAAATAAAATCATGAGTCCAATTTGAAGATCTTTTGGTCTGGTTTAAATTGTGTTTTTTTCAGCTAGTGTGCTGTGCCCCATCTACATTTTTCCAGACCCCATTGCATTTTATGTGATAAAGGTGCTAGTGTTGATATAACTAGCTAGATGTACTTAGGCACCTCTACAGATACCAAGATTGCAGACAGACCAGAACAATGTGAAATTAAAAATTATCATGCCATACATTAAGGGAAAAATATATTAATTAGCAAGTCTTCTTAAATAATTGCAAATGGAGGATCCCATGAAGCAGCTGTATTTCTGCTGGAAGACTGCCCTTTAATGTGTAACAGGGAAGAAAGTGATAAGTCACTCACAGTGTTTGTGGAAGATTCACAAACTGAAGGGAGATAAAAATGCAACACATTGCTGCAGTTTCACCACTGCCTTTCCAGAACTTGCTCCTCTCCTAGCTCCCCTGCACACTTCGAGCACTGCCTGTCATGCCTCTGTGAATACCTGACGTGCAGTAGTTCACAAGTGCCTGCTGGCAAGCCAGGATGAGTAGCACCTGGTAGCAGGTTCACAGGACATCTTACATATGGTTCAGCTTTTCTCTACCATGTGTTGTACTGGCTTTGGTCAGTGCTGCTGGCTGTCCAGAAGTTGGACTTGTGGCTAAGCTGGCTTCTGGTGCTGGGACAAGGAGCCAAGGCTGAGCAGGCACCATGTGCATCTGTTTTCTGCAGCTGCCAAGGAACAGGATGATGCCACGGGAAATAACAAGCACGCTGATGATCTCGTCATGCACACTGACATGGGTGGTTGCTGCACAGATTTGAGTTGCCTGGGAAACCCTCATTTCAGTTTTCAACCTACCATGTCAGGGCAAGAGCCTTAGTAAAAGCTAGCATTTGTAGAAACCAAGTGCTGGAAGGTGTGAGGTTGCTCTGTTCTTAGTGATCTGTATGGGCACTTCTTATAGCTGTGGCTCTAGTGGTGGCCGCAGCTGTAGCTCTTTTTCTGGGGACTCAGGTAGTATGCCACATGGTATTGGAACCTATTTGTATGCACCTTATTGTTAGTCTGTCATTATGCTGACTCTCACAAGTAAGATTTTTACTACATCCTGCCTGTGAAAAGATAAGCCACATATGAAGTCATGAGGGCAGGAGGTCATGATATGGAAGCATGGTGGTATGGGATGTGCTGCGCTGGACGATTACATCTACAAGAGCTCAAGCAGCTCTAGGAAGAGTTGCCTCTGAGTATGGGGTAAACCAGGAAGTGTGCAGAGGACATCATTGCTCAAAAGACCACCCAGAGAAGTTCCCTCCACCATGTTTCAACTGTAGAACTTCAAGATGCTCTTGTGCCCAAAGGCTAAGACTGTGAATGAAAAGGAAATTTATCTATGAATGCTCTGGGGACACTGTCACAAGGCAGTGTGTATGTAGCCATGCAAACTTTATCTTTTAATATGTTGAAATGAAAGACATGGGAGATGGAGGATGCTCACTGAAGCTGAACATCTTAGAGACAACAGCCTGCAAAAGCTAATGCAGCCATTGCGTGAATATTGCGAAAATATATTACTATACATTTGGCACAGGGATGGTTTTTATTAGAATAGTGCGTCCAGTTCTGATGTCCACAATTCAAGGAAGCTAGGTAAAAACTGGAGAGAGTTCAGAGAACAGTCATGGTGATGATGAAAGAAACATGCCTTGCAGTATGAGACTCAGGAGCTCAATTTGTACTAATCAAGGCATTGATTAAGAGTTAAGAGAACTAGAAATCTCCTGTGGCCTCTTCCCTAACTCTAACTCTGCAATGTAGAGTTGAAGGAACTAATGGCTGTGACTTGAAGTTAGAAAAATGCAGAACAAGCACAAGATTTTTCTAACAGTGACAGCCGTTTTCCTTTGGGACAAGTCACCAAAGTTGTGGTTGTGATTTGAAAATTTTAAACACAGGATTTTCTCTCTGCTTTTCCACAACATTCCTCTAGTTCTACTACAGCTATTGATATGGGAAAAGTGATGAATTCAGACAATTCCTATGGGTTATGTTGTACAGGAGGTCAGAATACAGAATTATGGTTGGTCTTGCTGGTCTTAGAGTCTGTCATACGTAAAATAAATTAACAACTCCTGTATTCACCAGTTGTGTATTTTTAACCTGCCTTATACTGTCTTTAGCTTTAACAAGTCTTTTCTTTTTTTTTTCCTTAATTAAGTTCACACATTTTAATAATGTGATATTTTATTTACATAGTTTTACGTGGAATTGACTTCTGCTTTTATTTGTTGTATTAGGATCAACTGTTGCAGTTAGGACATGAACTGCAGGCATTGCATTTTTTCTTGTCATGCCCACAGATTTTGAATTTTTTAGCTTCTGAGAATAACTGTAATTTTCCTAATTGTAAGATGTGTTTCTGTGTGCATATAAATAGAAAAGTTTTGTGAATGAAATATCTCAATACTTAATAAACACAAGCAGTTCTGGATTTAGAGCTGATTTAAAACGATTTCATTTTTTCAGTGGAATTATTTTGGTTTATGCCAGTTGAAAAAAGAAATGAATACTCTTTATATTGGTAATGATAGCCATTAAAGTTGCATCTTGTTCTAGTAGTTTGCTAGAAGAAATCACAGGGGATGTAAAAGTAGAGCTCTTAAAAACTGTTTGGAGAAGTTTGGAATTATACTTCAGTGATTCTTACTGTAGAATAGTCATTAAAAATTACATTTCTGCAAGCCTTTGATGTTAAATCAGACTCAGTAAAAATGTGGAGATTTTTTCTAACCAGGGCTTATTTTTATCCCCTGTACTGTTCAGACATTTCTCTGTACATTATGTTAAAAAATATCTTTCAAAATCTTTCTTCCAGGTTACTACTGGCCCACAGTTTTAAATAGTCAATTTGATAATGAGTGCTTCTTTATTTATTTGACTGCCTGAGTTAGGGTCATAGCTAACTTCCTGGACTAACTTTGACTGATGCATGAATCCTGAAATGCTTAAAATGTCTTCCTCTGGTATGTACCTTTGGCAACATACCCCACTGCAAGAGAAGCAGACAGACTTGTGTTCATCACCTTACAAGAAAATGTTAAGTTATACTAAAATTTCACTTCATATCTTAAAGAAACTCAGTGATGTATGGTCAGAGTATCTAAGGGAAGTTCTGAGTTGAAGGCCCCTGACTGCACAAACAGCTATGAAAGCCTGAGCTCCTCACATTAACAAAACAGTACAGGGAGGGATGCAGGTTTAGGAGATATTCTCAATGCCAAAAGTGTTATCTTGCTGTTCAGCTAATATGTGTGGTCACTGTGAAAAGCAAGCTAGAGGCTACACATTTTGTAGAATGTATCTACTACACATATACTTATATGCATGAATAGTTGTCATGACATATGTATTAACTTTCTCAAAAATATATGAAATTGTAGGATTAAAAGTAAAAGAACAAACTAAAGAATACCCAGAGAAGCTGCCAGGGAGATACAAGTTTCCATTTTGTCTTCGTTTTTTTAATAAAGATCCAGAAAAAAAAAAAATAGAATTCCTCAAGGCAGTTCCTCCCAGGTAAATAAGGTGGTAGATCACTAGCACCCCAAATGAGATAAGATACTGAAGTAGCTTAGGATGAAACTGGTTGTTATGATGTAGAATTTTTTTTTTTCATGTTCCCAGTCTTAACACATTGCTTCACGAGAATAAATATGTTTTCATCTTTAACCTTGTCCAATATTAAGAGTGTTTTCAAGTGAGCCTGACAAGAGCAGTCATGTTCTTTCTCCTGAAGCAATGAATCCAAGTGCAGAAAAAGCATTTGGATGCCTGAAACTTGGGATATATTTAGGAATTTCAGGAATTGAGTGTGATTTCTGTCACAATTCAAGAGTTATTTTGAAAGCTGCTATGGTTGAGAGGATAGATGTTTGGAGAACTCTCCTGAAGTTAATATAATTAAACATGTATTTATTTGCAAGAGTAGACAGGAATAAGAATGCATTAGACAGGCTCATGTGGTATGTGGCTGTGCTAATGTGGGCAATGGCCTAACTTAGACTGAAATAAATTTTCAAAAGAACTAAGGACAAGACTCAGCCCCTTCCACTCTAAATACAACATTTGCTTCATTGACTTGCTTTACCTAACATAAACATGTGCATCAAGAAAAAAATAAATAAATAAACAAAACACTCACTGCATATGCTTTTGCCCTGGGGAGTAAATTGGAGAACTTGACAGATACTAGTCACGTTGCTCAAACCCTACAGAGGGGCACTCACATACTGCAGGGCTGCGTGCTGTATAAGAAGCTGAATGGAATACAATAGTATATTAGCAAATCAGGCTTATTCATGGAAGATTTCATATTTGGTGGGGGAGAAAAATGTGATGTATGTGTGACATACCTCTTCTCTTCAGGAAGTACTGTCTGTGAATAGAAATCCTTGCAGATTCTATTATCCAGTGTTGTTGTATGTATTTTAGGCACGGAAAAGTAGATCATATAGATGATTTTTGTATAACAGATAGAGGAAGGTGCAGTAGGAAAAATTAAGACATTAGTTTTCTTTTCTGTTATCAGATTCCTGAGGCAGTTGTATGTTCACACACTTTTATGAAGTACTAATGGCAAACGCAGTGGTTAATGATGTATACAGGACTCAGGCTGAATTATATCTGAGACAAAAGAATATGTGATTTGTGATATTTGTTTTTCTGTGTCCTTAATTTTTCTGTGATTAACTTGTGATGCACCTGCGATGCTTTCTGTTTATTACAGAAACACAAAGAATATTTTTGCCCAAACTCACAGTACAAAATCCTTAAAAAGAAAAGGCATCTTTAAGTACAAATGCATGAACCCTTTTTAAAATGCTATCAATTTAGATCTATTATGGCAAATTCTCCTTGGGATAATTTACGGTATTATGGCTATTGTACCTCTCAGGGGATCAACAGAGAAGTTAATTGTTCCTCAGAGATGTACAATTTCCACCCTTCGCCCCTCAATCAACAGCTTGCAAAGCAGTAACTGAGAAAATGTGGGGAAACATTGACGTGTTTTAAGTGATTTCTTGTAGGAACAGTTGATTCTAGAAGGTACGAAATGCGAGGTTACTGCTGGTGCAGGGTTTTTATATGTCCCTCTGGCTACTCGCAGAGACAGGAGCTGAGACTAGACTCATTCAGGTCTGATGCACTATAGTAATTTCTGTGTTGCTTAGCCATAGCCTTTGTTATTCTGGGTCAGTTAATCAACACATTAGGAGCTGTAACCAAGAGCCTATCCATGTTTTGACCAACTGGTAAGGATAAGCTTAGCAGCAGGCTCTACTCTGCCTGCTTATTCAGTGTGAAATAAAGGCACACAAGAGCCTTTGAGGGGTAGTTTCTTGTTTCTTGTTTTACTAGTGTGTGTTACGCTAGCGGGGACTAGGGGTAACTCATTCTAGACAATGATACAGCTGTTAGGGAATAATCAAGTTTATTAACATGTCACAGGGCTGTGTAGTTCAGGTATTTGGAAATATGTGTCTATCTGGTATTGAAGGTGTTTATTGGGCAGTCAGATTGCTCAAATCTGCCCTGTGTCTTTGTATTACTGTAAAATGCCTTGATATTGCTTATATTCCACTATTCCAAAGAGTGTTGTGTTCTGTGTTTTTCTGACCATCTCTCTTTTAGTTACTTCTTTGGCTTGTAGAATTGCCTTTAAATTATTCTTTGGAGGAAGTATAAAAACAATTCAATTTTTGCTTGTTGCTCTCTAATTAATATTGTTGTAGTATCTACGGCTTCCTGTAAAGGCATGGACTTACCTCATGGGGAACTTCAGTGTCCCTGTTAATGCCAATATGGCAACTGGATGTGGTACTGGCAACATAGTCCACCAATTCGTGATATCATGCAGTTGCAGAGTCTCTCTCCTTCTCACCTACTGTTCAGCTTTGGCAATATTTTTAGGCATGGCTGATGTAAATGACTCAAGTGTGATCACTGTGCTTCTGTGCTCTGTCATTTGTACTTGTGACAGAGCTAAAAGTGCTTTTCCTGCCCTTTACAGCAGGGAGAAATTAAGCAAAACTTTCAGTGGAAGCACTCTGCTATTTCTACACAAAATCCTACATCTGGCTGTTAATAAGTAATTCCTGAGAGTGTGAGCTTCCACAAATGTTGCAGATGAGAAAGATCTTTTAGGTCAGCTAGTCCTCCCTTCAGTGGTGCATACAGTAGATTCACATAAGGCACAGCCATGTCACATCTGCACTGAAAGAGAGCATTATTTTCACAGAGCACGAGTGCTTCACTGATACTGGAAAGAAGAAAAAAGACCTTTTTCCTGTAAAGGGTGTGTGAGATGAAGTTGTAGCATGTCTGCATAAAAGGCTCTTTGTTCCTTGCTATTGTGCTAATGGTGCTTTGAATATGAATGTTTTCTAAGCAAGAAACAGGCAATGATTCAGATGAGCAGTGCCACAAAGAAAACGTAAGCCTCACTGGGAGCGAAGGAAAGTCTTTGGCATTTTGGCAGTCTGTTTTTGAACAGGCTGCGTAGACTCAAGTAGTCAAGATCATACATATAATAAACGCAGTACTGAAGCTGTAGTGTCCACTACAAATCTGAAAAAAAATCACATTTACATCACAGAAAAATTGCTGAAGGATTTGCTGCCAATGCGTTCTTTCTGTTTTTTTCTTTTTTTTTCTCTTTTTTTCTTTTTTGTCCTTTATACATGCCTCTGCCCCCATTGAAACAAAAGTGAGGCATAAATTTCCAGCAGGCTTGAAGTCCCAGCTAGTCCATCTGTTAGAAATCTTCAATACTGTATATCAAACTGCTATCTCTATTTCCATGATAATCATTATCTCTTATCTAGATTATTTTATATTCATTGGTGAACTTAGAAATCCTTAAAAGATATGCTTAAAATTAATTATCATTTCACCTGAATAGTCAAAATTTAGGAATTTGCAGATTATTCTAGGATACAGCATGTACTGATAATGACATAGGGCATCTGAATAAAAGTTCTGTTTACTAAAGAAAACATACTTATTCCTCTTTTCATGAATAAAGAGGAATTTAAAAAAGCTCTGTGACCATTTTCCTACCTAATACTACAAAGCTAACGTACTCAAAACCCCTCTCCGTAGGTTTCACCTGGGTGCTGCAAATTTTACAGATAGGGATACCTGATCCAACTGCAAACAAACTTCCTCAGCCACTGCAAGCTGCCTGCCAAAGCAGCAAATGGTGTATACTGATGAGAAACAGGCTAACAAAAGTACCCCTAAAGGTGTAAAAAGAAGAGTTAGTGAAGAGTGGATAGCATGTTGTAAATTCTCTATTGAACTTTCCAGCAACTTGCCCATGTAAATAGTTCCTAAATTTTCAAATGCAGGTGAAATGATGAAAGCTGTTTTTTAATCCAATACTAGACAGTGTGTACACAATATTGTACAGTTTAATAAAAATGATTTATATTATTCCCGTACAACTGCAATGGTTAGACAGAGTGTTCTGCTGACCAGGATAAATCATTTTCTTAAAAGGGGTGACAACAACTTTTATTCCTAATATAACAGATGCATAAATACATGCAAACATAGGTGCATACATAATTAGGCAGGCATGGATAGTTAGAAGAACAATTTTAGATCTATTATGTGAAAGTATAGAAATTTTAGTTGAGTGTCCCTGAGAAGACATCTTGAAGATGTTTTTATTTTGGTATGTTGAAAAGGTCAAAACTACACAAACATATAGGTAATTCAGTATTATACTGAAGAGAGGCACAGAAAACTAGCAGTTACGATTTCTTAATCTACAAGCATCTATTTCTCTGCTGCAGGCTTAGTCAAGTAGCACTTCGTCGAGAAGAACCCTCCAGAAACCCATTGCAAGTTTTGCTTGAGTCAGGACTTGTAAACTTGGTACTGCTCATATTGTTAGAGAATACAAAGTTCCAATAAGGCTTGCCCATTGCTTTTGTAAGCTTGAGTTTGCCAAGAAAGCTCTTTTGTAGACAGTTACTATTAGAAGAAACAATGAAAATTCCTGCAGGTGGAGTATTCTAACTTGCTTCCATCCATGTATTTAAAAGATAGGATTACAGATACCAAATCAAGCTAAGTTCGTGGCAGGTTTTAAGCTCTTGTTTGCATCCAATACCAGCATGCAGTTTTTTGTTTTTGCTTTTATTTAATATACTTTTCCATGTAAAAGAAAAAAAAAGCAGTAGTAAGGTGGTAGTAAGAGATTTAAATTTGACCTGATTAATCTTTAGGAACACCTAGTGTTTTGTCAAGCCCATGGCTTTACTGTAGCTGACAGCACACCCCTCAATAGTGCAGGGTTTGGTAGGGGAAGACCAATATACTCCTATGAGAGTTAAAAAGGAGTTCCATAGAAATTGCACTAAAAGCTATGGAACACAGGAGTTTTGCCCTTGCAAATTTTATAGGCTGCCATAAGGGTTTGTAGAGAGGTGATCATTCTCTGTTAATCAGTAGAGGATGTCTTTTTAAAAGTTATGCTGCACCTTGATCAGAAATTATTGAGATTATTACAGGAATTGCTGGGTTAAATTTTATGACCTTCATTATGCTGGAGATCAGATTAGATCAGTATAATTGTTTGTTTCTGTCCCTAAAATCTATGAATCTATCGCATTTCCTGTAAAGAAGAATAGTAAAGAAAAGTAGTTTAACTCTCAGTGGCCTGTCTTGGTCAACTGCTTTGTGTCTGACTGTCTAATTTTTAACAATTTCAGTAGCTGCTGCAGAATCTTACAGCACCTTATTTCCAGAGTTCATAAAGTTTACAAAAGAAAGTCAGCAAATATTATCTGTGCTTTTACTGTGTCCTTTGGCCCAACCAGCCCGCACTGTGCTGCTTTTGACAGAGGTCAGAATTCCAGCTTGCCAGCACAGTGACTGTGGCATATGAACATTTGCATTACCCACCCTAAGAAAGAGGCAGTATTTCCCCTTTTTTTTATATCCCCCCCCCACCCAATCCCTCTGGTCTCTCTGATTTCACAGAAATAATTTTGAAAATGTTGAGTGATATCTTCTAATGATGATGGAGAGAGGGAGAATACTGGCCTTTAAAATACCTTCTGTGGATGTTCATAGATTTGCTGGATGTGTTTCAATGGATAAAGTATTGCCATGCTAGATGAAGAAAGACTCTTTATTCCTTCTAATCATTGGCTATTTCTGTTATATAGCGCCTTCTTATTGTAGTGTATTTTAAACTGTAATGCATTTGAAGAATTTTTATGAAGTAGAATCTGATGCATCTTTGAAAATTAGGTCCTGTGTGTTTTACATTACATATACAAAGTAAAAACATCCCCACATTAGCTGGAATTTGGAAATAGATTGCATTATGTGTATTTTTAAAATAGAAACCTTGCATAAAATATAAGGCAGTCATTTGTCAATTTTTTTTTCTTTCAAATACTAAGGCATAAACAGAGAAAACTTTGCTCAGTTTTTGAGACCAGTAATTGCCCAAATTAAGCACAAAAAGGGGAGGGAAAATGTCCAAGCTTCATGTCGCATAAGTCCTAAGAAGGGAACAGTAACATTTTATGTGTATATGAAAAGCAACATTAAATGAATCACGTGTCTTTATCTGCCAGTCAAAAATCATGCTCTGCATAGTTGCAATGTCAGATTGCTTTCGGACAAGATTTGTGATTGACAGGACTGTCCACATATATCACCACCATGTGTAACAGAGTTTCCCATTGACAGCCTACCATTTCAGTGCATGTTGTGTGAATTAACATCTATGCTGTATTTAAACTCGTTTGCTCTCCTGTTGGTGAAACACTGGTAAATGAAAGCAGAAGTCATGACAAAAAGCCAGTTTCCAAGCTACGTAGAGCTCATCACTGCTATGATTACCATCGCCATGGCAAGTTTCCTGGGGAGCTGACAAGGAAATATAGCAAAGGTATTTATGAGAGCAAGTTTCAGAAGAATCACAACTGATCATATTCATTGTATTCTCACTGTGAAAAGTAATATCATATAATTGCCTTTCTTCCTCTTTGTTTTCACCTGTTTTACTCAATTTATTAACAGTTTTCTGAATGTTTATTAAGGCAGCACTGATTTGTGTTAAAATCCCCAGCATAAGCATAGCCTATTTGTACTATTTGGTCAAAACAAAAAGTCACACGCTGACCCGAAAGAATTTACAGTTTTCTGTAACACAGCATCTAGTCATATAAAATAGGGGAATAGGTTACAGGGGGTATGGTGTAAGTAGAGCCTTGTGGCTGAGTTTCTTTTTCTAAGACTTTAAATTGTTCACATAGGAACAGCTGTTGGTCTCCTTCCATGCTAGTGATCAAAACTCCTATTTCAGCTCAATTTGCTCGCATGTTCTACTCTTACACACATGGCAAAGGAGGGCAAAGTTTCCCATTGCTGTGGGCGCTGACAAAGGAAGCCCACTGTACTTGAGAACAGGAGAATTATTATTTCTTTCAGTGCAAATGAAAATGTCACCACCATGTCACACATAGCAGCAGTGTACATGCTGACACTGGACTTGGAAAGTACCAACGGCAACGAGGGCCAGAGGAGAACCACTCTGCTAAATGCTTCTCCCTTGAATGCACATGGAGAATATTGACTACATTTATCAGAACTGACTTTAAAGGATTAAAAAAAAACTGATTTCATTTCTAATGCACACAGAATCTCACTGCTTGTCCATGCAAAGGATGTAGTGCTGTCACCTGAAGAGTGCTGGTTTTTTTTCTTTCCTACTGACCATGTGCAGAGTTCTCTGAACATACCTAGTGAGCCTTGGTACATGAGCATTGCACAGCTAAAATCCCAATGACCTTAATCCTTGTCCATTGTTTCAAAGTGTTTGACTTTCCTGAGAGTATTGAATCAGAAATTGTGCAGCCATATGTGAAACTGTACGTAAAGTGTCAAGGAATTCTATATTACACAGCTCCAAATGTATCTGCACTCTGAAGCACAGCCTTTCTTCAGCCACTTAGTAAGGTTGGTTTATAAACTTCCTGCTACCCTCCTGCACTCCCTTCCTGCTACCAGTCTCATAATCCTTTTTTTTTCCCCCAGCTTCTTTCCATGGCACTAATCACTCTACCATGTACTCTATTACATTTTTTTTTTCCTCCTGTAGCTGCCAGCTTTGCTCTTGGCACAGTGGTTACCCCAGTATGTGCACATACTTAATAGCTAGGAGTTCTTGGGGTCCTTCTTCCTCCTTTACAGCTGTCCAGGTTTGCCTGTGCGTTACTTGCCTGCATAACACAGGGATGGTGATGAGTATCTGCACAGTACTTTCACATTCTTCCTTTAACTGCAGTGAATCTAGTCTTCCACTGCACTATTCTGCTCATATCTGGAGGATTGGAATTGGTGTGCTTAACAAAAATAACTAAAAAAAAAAAAAAATTTGTTCCTTAGCCTTCACATTGTCCACATTGTCCTACTGACTTCACTGAATAAGTTGCGTAGGTTTTTGACTTTACTCAGCTGCCTCAATAGCTACTACATAGAGCTGTTTTTGTCCTGTGCTGTCCTCTTTTTCCTTCCTTTCTTGTCTTGTTCTTTATTTTCTATTTTCTATTATCTGTTTTCTTGTTACTTTCCATTATATCTCTCCCTCATCTGTTTCCCTTGCGGTTGTCTTCAGATCCTCTTCTTTGGTTCCAAAATTGCTGTCCCTCCCCAGTTAAATTTGCTGTTTTGAGTGTGCTGGCAGCAAAATGAAATGTGATGAAAACCTGATCTCGGAGGGTTCTTTGCTGGCATATCACAGATCAGATTTTTAGTAAATTTTCCTTTGCTTCCAGCACATTAATTGAATACAGCAGAGCAGAACAGCAGGGGACAGAAACAGAAGACACGGAGTCCTGACAAGGACTTTCTCTAGGGGTAGGTGTTCAATTAGCATCCCTTATTAGACGGCAAATGCTAACTACCCACAGACAATGCAGCACTAGATCATTCGCAGATTGAAAACCAGTGGATCTGTACATCTTTGGATATTCGGGCACATGCTGAACTCTGCGCCTGTGCTGTGAGCCAGGCTGCCTATTTAAAGCAAAGGCATTTTGATAAATAGTTAGAAACTGCCAGATTAGAAGAGGCTAGCAGCATATATAATGTATTCAAAGAAAAGTCTAAAATGTGTAGCTTTTATCTGTATTTATTAATCTAGAGTTTCTTGTGTCCTCAGGCACTGATGGTCTCAGGATACTTGTTGTGATCCTGTGAGATCACGTGATACTGTGTGTGTGTGTGTGTGTGTGTGTGTGTGTGTGTGTTTCTGTTAGATTGCTTTATAAGCAGCTGAAAAATATGTGTTATATTTGCTGAATTACTTTTCCTTGTAAGCAGTTGTAGTAATTGCCAGAGAAAGGCTAGGGGGTTGACGATGAACAGAGACATACAATCTCAAATGAGAGCAATTATAAAGAGAAGAAAATTGGCTGTTGAAATTTAAAATGAAAACAGACATAAGCTGACTGTGAAACTAATTTGTAAGAATTTTTTCCTTAATAGGATATTGTTTCCTTCGTACAAATATTTGAAAAACTGGATGTAGCCAAATGTAAGATACCTATCACTTGATCACTGAGTCACATAGTATTAGGTCTCCAAAGATGAGCTGCAAAGATAGAGGCCAGGTAAATACATGCTTCTTTATACACTACAAAAGGTCAGATATCCTGTCTTCCTGCACATTTAGTCTCTTGTGTTTATTTTTATCATTTGTTTATTTATTTATTGTTTGGAGCATCATAATGAGAAAATTTTGCTATTTGGAGGCACAAACAGGAAAGAAGACAAGAGGTGTTGAATTTTATCAGAATGCTCCCTGATTCTGGATTTTACTTCAGCTTTTGTTTGTTTTTTTTTTATTTTATTTTATTTTAGCCTCTGTTTTGTGTTCTGGGGATTTGTTATGTATTAGTAATCATTTCTGATTTGTGGGATGTCTTTGGACTTTCCCCTTCCTAAACTATCAGTATGTATTTCTTTTATAGGGTCTTTATGAAGATTTAGCAAAACATTAGGTACCTTCTTAAAATTAAAGAGATGCCTGAATGCTTTGCTAAGTGCAGTGGTTTTAAAGTTGTCTGTACTGCTGTGGTTTATTGAATAAGTTCCTATATAGACACAGCTTAATCGAGCAACCTCTCATGCCACAGCTCAATTTTACCAGACCATTCACATTTCTAGCAGAGGTCCCCCTTAGGCAGCCCTAGCTTGGGATGGTATGGATGATTGCCTAACCTGGAGATAGTCGAGCCATCTGCTATATATTATCCTGATCCTCCCAAATATACATCTTGCATGGTGTAATCTGCACTATTTGTGATAAACCGAGTCTTTTATCCTTTTCCAGGGAACAGATTAATATTGAAGGCCCCTCCTCAAAGCTGGGGAAAGCAATAAGATTTCTCCCCTATTGGAAATAAAGTTGGGGTGAGCTACGGGAAAAGCCTCCACCCCATCATGCAGTCTTTTAGTCTTCATCTAGTTAGCTGGTGTCAATTTGTAGCTACTATGTTGCCTGCAGGAAGAGATCACTTTTTTCCATACATTTTGCCACTTCAGCTCAAGTATCCCTCCCAATCTTGACAGCAAGAGCAGAACGACAAAATGGGTATCTAGACGTTGCTATATTGCTGTTCTTAGGATTAAATAGTCTTTGGTTTAGAGGTCCTATAAATAATTGAGACAAGCTAACTCTTTGTGAATTAACACTACTTCCAATTTCTAAGTGGACCAGAATGACTGCTGTAAAAGGTATCTAAGGTTTGTGATGTTTCCTTGTTGTATAGTAAATAGATTAATGTTTGGGGCTTATACACTATTACAGTCAAATTGCTGCTCTAAAGACAGTTCATGATTGCAGTGTCTTATTAAAGTGCTGTGATTCACTTTGTGTTTCTGCTGGCCTCTTTCCTCCTGCTGCAATTTAACTGATATATGTTTTTAAAAGCCTATTACTTTGCATAAAATTGTTTTCTGTTGTTTAATTTCTCATATATATGTATTAAAGCATGCTCTCTTTCTGAAGGAAAAATGGGGCAAGGAAAGGTCTCCTTGCTAGTGACCACCAAGAATTTTGAGACCTCAGGTTTTGCTTCCACCTCTGTAATGAACTTGTGTGACCCTGGGCAAGTTGATTAACCTCTGTACAAAATGGGGACAATGATCATCATTTACCAGGCATAGTTAAAACTAGTTAAACTTAGCAAGATCTGCAACGTGGTTTGGGATCCTTGACAAGTAGACACACACATTTGCACTGAATCAAGCAGAGAAGAGAAGAGGCTGGAGCAAAATGTTAAAATAGTAAAGAAGGGAGGTTACAGCTGAATAAAATGGAAGATGTGAAAAAGAAAAACATGAGGTACAGAGAACAGAGAGGTTGGGAGAGGAGTAGGATGATGGAACCAGTGATCAGTTGAAGGTGATCAAGTAGTAAATGCTGTGGATCCTGCTCAGAGTTAAAAGAGGAAGGAGATCACTAGGATAAAGATGTTTGTCTAGCTACATCTAAACTGATGAACCCAAAGGCATTTGTGAACTTTGGGAATCAGCTATGCTGATTAGCTTTCTTCAAAGTGCAAAGAAAAGGATAGTGCAATAATGTATGAAAATCAAAAAAAGAAATATTTTCTCCTGTGCCTATTTTACATCTTGCTTTAAGAGCTACAAGCTATCACAGAACAAAATAATTGGAAGGAGGACATCCATAGTTATATTCATTTAGATGAGAACTATAAGTGATCTCAGCCCTCACTTAAGAATCATGTAATTTTCCCTACTGTCCACTACAAAGAATCTTCCACTCCTCTACTTCAGGCATCTGGAACTGGCTGATAAACATTAACAAAGGGTTTTTTGTTGTTGTTTTGTTTTGTTGTTGTTGTTGTTGTTGTTTCTTTAGCTTCCTATACTGTGTTTTTCATTATGATCTGCTAATATTCATTTCACATGTCAGTTTTCATGTCTAGGAGTACTGTGTGTTCTGAAATCAATCTCAGTATCCAAATGTTTTTACCAATATTCTTATTCAATGAAAAAGTAATATAAATTTTTATTTTATGTCCAAGTTGCTTCTCCAACATTAAAAAAGATGTGTAATAATCTTTCCGTGTTTTAGTGTAACATGTTTTTAGATGGCTGTAAGTTTCTGCATTTACTGCTGCTGAACAAAATTTCTCTCTCTTTTTGCTGTCACAAAAAGTTCATGCTTTTCAGTTGTGAGATGCAGCAGCTGCTAACAGTCTGAACGAACAGCAAATGTGTGAAAAGAAAGTATAGAAAATAAGCTATTTTTCTATAGAAAAGTATATATTATGTTAAGGCAGGTGCAAAACTTAGTGACAAAACGTATCTAGGTGCAGTATTTATCAGAAAATCATCCAGGATGCTTTGAAACACTTCCAAGTTACACATTCTTAAATTGGCGTATACCGATTGTGGACACAGACTTTTTTTTATAAGTAACTGGAAATCCATTGCAAAATGCTGTATTATACAAAAGAGTTAAGAACATGTTAGCGGGTAGCTTGGCATCATGTCGCTGTAACCTCTGCCTGCCTGGAACACATCTGAAAAGTTTGTATGAGAAGCCCTTGGACAGGCTCCATTTGTTCCCCAGTTCCAACGGTATCCAAGAAAGCAACTCTACCACGTGCCGAGCACCGTCAGTTCCTATTAACTTCGGTTGAAGCGAAGGGGCACAGCCCTTCTTAGGAGACGCAAAGTAGTGTCAGATCAGATTCTTAAGATGAAATTCAGTTCTCTGCAGAAGGTCTGCACGAAGCCTATGTATCATGTAAGTGCCACTTAATTCTCTATAATGGAGCTTGGAGTGGTTTCCAAGAGTCTGATAGTCTTTTTGCTGTCTGTGTGCACAGGGCTGAATTTCACCCCTCATGAATGTACACAGTAAAAATGCACAGATACTGCCTCAGGAAATATATCGTATTCCTTTGCTTTGACTAGTGTAACTCAGTTTAAATTACTGATGAAAATTCTGGATAATATGTTGATAAAATTGTTCTATACTTTGTTCTATATATTATGTATTTTGCTTCACTGTGACATTCTGCTATAATGGGCAAACTGAAAAGCAAAAATGCAAAAACAGACATAATCCCACAGATATGGCTGTGGCCTGGGCTCTAGAAATGTGGCTGCATGTGCTTAACAGAAAAATATGCCTGTAAAAACTTCCATTTATACAAAAGTGTGAGGGTGCCTGCATGGCCTACTCTTGGCAAATGGCCTAGATGACAATGCCTGTTAAGAGGTGAATGTGAGTGTAAATTGTGTGTGTGTGTGTGTGTCTGTGTGTGTGTCTGTGTGTGTGTCTGTGTTTGCGGAACAAATATGCAACAGTGTGTGGAGAGAGTTTGCCCCAAACCGGCCATGTCGAGGAGGAAGGCGGCCATCAGGCGGATGAAGCAGCCTCCGGGGGATTCCCCAGAGGCGTTGGGAACGACGCAGGGGTCAGCTCGGAAAGCGGCGCGAAGG
>NW_020449864.1:491814-620164 GCF_003343035.1 Apteryx rowi | reverse complement strand
GGCGGGGCGCGTGTGTGTTACAACCTCTTGGGATTAGTTAGAGAGGTATTTAGGAATTTGCAAGTGTTTGTTAACATTGTGTGATGTCAAGTATTGTGGTTAGTGCTACTGGTATTGATCCTGAATGTATAGTTCACTGATTGCTGGTTGCCTGTCATTAATAGATTAATAAACCATTTTGATCCTGATTTGCTTTAAACCAGATGAACTGAGTAGATCCCCACTGCCCCCCCCCGCCCCCCGCAACAATACGATATTTGAATTCTCAGGGCCTAAATGTATGAGCTAGTCTATGCATTTAACACAGAAATGTTTTAGATTTTATGTCCTATAAAATTCTCTTGGTGTGTTCTAAATTTGTGCGAGTATAGCCAATACCCAGAACAAGGACTCCGTATATTTGTGACATAGCAGACAGATCCGTTCTGAGAAAGCAACCAAGCAAATACCAAGAGTAATTCATAGAAAAGAGAAATATTTTTTAAAGATTAGTTAAAATTACGTTTCCAGGAAAACCTCCCACCTGAGAGAGTAGAGGCAATCTAATATGTATTTTGGAGTTTAACTGACTATTCAGTCTTTCAGTGATTCTTCATATGGTTGAGTCATTGATAAAAATAGCCATTTTGATATGTGAATTGCAAAATATGTGAATGCAGGTGGATGAGGTTTGCTGTTAATTTACTGAGCTTTTTCTGTAAAGCACACAACTGGATGCATGCCTTGCCTCGGGAAGGATGAGACTATTAGCTGTTACATAGGAGATTTTACCCTTGAAAACTGCTATGATCCGGTTCTTGGTAGAGTAGTGCCTACAGACCCCAAGTGCAATCCAGATTTCTTTATAATAGGTGTTATAAAAACTTAGTGGATCTGCTTCAAAAAATTTGTGGTTATGAAAATTGTTTGGGAGTAATTCCTTCAGTGGTATATATTGCCTAATGATCAGTGCAAATTCCTATGTAGAGGCTTGGGAGCTGAAGTGTTTTTTATAATGAAAATCTTAATATGAATTTCAGATTGAGCTTCCACTGAAATAAATCAGTGTTCATTATGTTGCTAGAGCTCACCAGCAATTGTACTGGGACTGAGGATGCAAGTTGTTCACGTCAAAATATTGGAATGGATTTTATTAAAAGACTTTAAATTGTAGTTCTATTTGTTGCCGTGTTCTAGTGGCGTTGGGAATTGTATTCTTAAGTAGTTTCAGACAGAGGAAGTCAGGAAAATAGTGATGCTGACTCGCATGTTCAGGTGAGCAGGGACAGCTGGAACTGCCACCAGGTTAAAAAGACCTGCTTTTAAGCTCCTTGGACCCAAAATTAATTTGGAGCACCATAAGCTTCTTGTACACTTATCTTTCTGAACATTTCCCCTGTGGTTTTTTTTTTTTTTTTTTTGGGGGGGGGGTTGTTTTGGCTGAAGATCTGCTGCGTGAGAATGGTGTCACACATCACTGTAGGGGAAGGCATAGTCTGTGTCCCTGTATCTGGAATAACTCGGTTGTTCTGCACTTTTATGCTTGAACACACTTACAAAGGAATTAAGGTGGCAAAGCTTTTTCACAGTGAAGCCCAAGACTATTGAGATCATCTCTGAAGGAACTGAGGTCGGTTTTCTATGCACTAAGAACCTTATCTCATTTTAGTCTCAATAAAAGATGCAGTGTTTTGGGGTCCTTGCCTCATTTAGCATGAACATATGGTACCATTCAAGTGAGCACATCTCTGTGTATGTATCCCAAACTCAACACTCTACAATAAACTTTTGACTATAGGGAGAGAATGAAAG
This sequence comes from Apteryx rowi, assembly GCF_003343035.1. Classification (NCBI taxonomy): domain Eukaryota; kingdom Metazoa; phylum Chordata; class Aves; order Apterygiformes; family Apterygidae; genus Apteryx; species Apteryx rowi. The sequence continues at coordinate 618,373 of NW_020449864.1, read as the reverse complement.
AATAATGAAATGTTAGATATTTGTCATAATGCTCAATACTCCACCAGAAGGAACTCAGATACTACAGAGGGGAACACACACACACACACACACAAAAAGAATTACCCTCCCCACTGCTTTCCCCTCTCTGAAGAAAAAACTCTCTGCCTACAGCTCCTCCACAGCTTGTTTAATGCAATCAGAGCTGTGTTGTTCCAAGACTGCTTGCTACATGACCTTGAGGAAATTTTGCAGAAACAGCTTGCCAGAGACACTAGGTGCTAGCAGGAGCCACAAAGCATGCAACACGGTGCCTTGCAGTTAGGGAGCTGCCTGGCGACTTCCTTTCCCCTGTAATAACAGTGTAATGAGGTTTATGCTTCAGTCTTTTCCCTCTGCTTACAGGCTCCTTCCCCACAATTTCTTAGCCTTTACTTCCTTTAATACTTGTTCTTCTTAGGTTCCTCATTCCTGCCCCTAACCATGCCTACTGCTATGATTATCACAGTTTCACAATCACTGCCATTCCCTTGTTCCTTCTCCTTGTTTAATATAGCACTTCTCTCACCACTGTCTCTCATGTCTATTTACTCTGCAAACTCTTCAGGATAAGAAGTGTCTGTTCAGGTTTGTACAGGGTCTAACACAAAGGATCTCAGTTTAAGTTACTTTTGGATACCACAATGATTAGTAATAATAGTAAGTCTTCAGTTATTAGCACCCTCAACAATACTTCACCGACTGGAGGGAGTGTGGAATTAGAAAATTAGCTAACTTTTATGTTCTTTTTGCTTACAAGAGGGCTGTCTTGTGTTTTGCTGTTGTTTTTTAAGTTCTGTTTTTATTATGAAATTGTTTGGCACAGCAGGTGTTGTAAATAATTTTGTAAATTGCCTCAGGCTGTCTACATCATAACCTATGGCTGCATTATAGACAACTCTAATGAGAAAGTGTTCAGAGATAAGTGAAATGTGAACCCTTCTGCCAACTGTTTTTGTTTTTCTCTTCCATAGCACGAATTATCAAAACAAAACAGTGGTGTGAAATGCTTCCATGTTTAGAAGGAGAAGGCTGTGATTTGCTAATCAATAAATCAGGCTGGACCTGCACACAACCAGGGGGACGGATAAAGACAACCACGGTAGGCCACTTGTCTTTCTATAGTTCTTCAGCTTCTCTTTCACTGCAGTTTACTGAAAAATAAAGAGTGAGATTTTTAATTGTATTTCAGCACAGATATGTAAAGTCTGATGCCTTATAATTAAATTATGTGCCCAAATGGGCTTGTTGAAATACATATCCATGCTAACACAAAGACAGGAAAAATGTATAATTGCCACAGTTGCTAAAAGTGAGAATTATATACAGGTTTGCTTGAAAGGGACCAGTGGTTTATAGAACACTTATATTCAGCCTGAACACTGTATCTTTTTGCTTTACTATGCAAGAATTTTCTTATGCTGAGGAAGTGTAGGGTATAAAACTGAACACATGGGTTCAGTTCAGCAGGGTGAAAAGAAAGCTTTCATCAGGAACTGGGCAGGAAATAGTTTTGCTATTCCCACTATGCTGAAAAAGCAAGTTTCACAGACAGAGCTTCAGCTTTCAATGAGACAGTAAGTGAGACCTACAGAAAACGTAGTAAGAGAGCCCTTCTTTTAGCTACCTTTTGGTTCTAGTTTGGTGATAAAACCTTCAAATATCTGATGTGGTGTCCTGGGTCCACTTGAAGAAATTGTAATGAAGCTGACAGTGTATATGACAGTGATAGTTTCTGGGGACTAGATTTCTAGAAAATGTTCTCAAACACCAATAATTCTTTGACTTCAAAAAATTTAAAAGATCTGAAGAGGTATAATAGAGCAACATTCTGATAGCTTGCTAGACCTCCTGAAATGATATTTTCTCCCTATAATCTTTTTTTTTTTTTTTTTAATGTTTACAGGGAGCTTGAACCTATATTTAAATAAGTGCAATTTCAAGAATATTTAATCTTAAACTCTACTTGCCATTCTATCGTAAAAGTACTTATTAGTGAGAACTAAATTAAGGCCCATCATCCCCTGCACAATTTTTCTGTCTGAGCAGGAGATAGACACTAGTGCAAAACCTTTATTGTTTTAGAATGTCTGTATTTTGGAAAATTAGCATGTTTTCACTTTTAAAAATGAAAAAAGATTTGGTGATACATTATGATATATCTACAAAGCAAACTTTATGAATTGTGATCACTGTTTTGATACTCCTGTATTTGTCAGACATAATTTGCTTAATGGACAGCACTGCAAAACTAACTCAGTCTGTGAGGTGTTGCTTAAATATTGTTTGCCTTTAGATCTTTTGCATTCAAGTTATGTAATGGTGACATAAAAACAAAGGTAGAAAATAAGTGTTTGAAATAGTAACAGCAAGTTCCAAGGGCAAAGAGACCTAATATTACTATAACTTCGGCATACCAAAAATAGTATCTTAAATCTCATTAATTCAGGGGTATTTTCTATACCAAAGGTAAAGCAGAAAACTCATGTACTGTGACACATTTCCAACGATCCTTACAGTTCTTTATTTGATGTTTTATGCTAATGGCATGACTGAGTAATGTAAACAAGCAGAGGATCTATGCTTCAGTATCTGTCTTTAACAAAGTGATTCAGACTCAGTTTATATCCTGTCAGATTTAACACCAGAAGCCCGATTCTGAACTCTTAGTTGTTTGTGTAGCTCTTTATTACTACTGACATGAATGGAATTAGTCATGATTTTGATAAGATAAATAAAATCATAATCATGCCTCATCTTGGTAAAATTATGGCTATGGCAAGTGCGATATTACTAAACAGACTCTATCCTACACGGAGACATGGTTGTCATTGGTGAGGAGAGGTTCAACCCAAGAACCAACTGTAGAGCAGCTATGAGCGTAAGCCCTGATGTAATTGAAGCAGCTTTCAACAGTTGGTATCACATATACAAACATACAAACAAACACACATAGTACTTTTCAGTCAAGCCAAACTAGCAGCTCAGAGTGTTTCAAGAAGCTCTGAATCCAGAAAGAGGGTATGTGTCGGGGGGAAACAAAATAAGAAACAGCCCAAGCTGTAATACACTATTACTAAAATCAGAAATGTGCATTTGGTCTGTTGCTGCTTGGTTGAAGGGTAAGGGAAGTTTTGGAAAACTGTGTCTTACGTTAACCGTATGAAGTGCATGACTTTGATAAAGCCCATTAAAGAAAACACACTAAACAGAAATACCAAGAGACGTTATTTCTTGTAGCAGTATTCTTGGGCCAGCAGCTGCTGTTGAAGTCAGGTAACTTCTCTTTCTGCTCCTAATCAACATACCTGAGTTGCTGGGACAATACTGGCATCTAAGCATAGCAGAAAGGGTTAGCAGTATTCTGGGAAGGGCCAGAAAAATGGTCAGCAGGAACCATGGGGTAATTAATGGCCAAATATATTAAGTGAATTACTACACATTAAATGTCTAATATTCAGTGGAAATAATTCTTGACCACATCTCCAGCGACAGAAGGATGCGATCCTTAATTTGTTAACTTTCGATTTTGCCACACAGTTGTTAATGTAATATTTGCAGGCCTTTCCTGCTATTGTTAGTTTGTATCTTGAAGATACTTAGCAGTAGATCTTGCATTATCATAGGGATGATATGTAATGTAGCAGAGATATCACTGTTTGGTAAATGCTGAAGACAATCATTTGCTACCCATGCTAAAGGCAGAACAGTACTGAACTCTGATGGACTGAGAGCAGCTGTCGTGACAATACCAACTCTTGCATTCATTTCAGATGCCTGTGTCGAAGTACAACTTTTTAAGTATTGGGATTAGAAGTAGCACATGAAAAGGTAGTACTAGTGGAGATCCTGTCTGGGAGATAAGTCCCTTTTCATGTGAGAATATACTTTAGGTCATAGAGTTAAATGTACTTCTGCCAAAAAAGGAAGAAAGAAGATTCTCTTTCCATAATGAGTTTAACATTTAATTTTTTTTTCCTATGAAAATACCAAGCAAACAGCAAATGAAAATACCCTTTTCTCCAAACCATAAGTGCAATTTCCATAAGTTGTTTGGAAAGTGCTGCTGCCACTCTATGCTTTGTGTCAAAATTGTTTAGACTTTCTATGCGGAGCCAGATTTTTTCAGTACCTGGCACTTTTTGTAATCACCTCTGGAAATAATGCAACCAAATCGAAATTCTCTCCTCACATGGGTAGCAGTGTTTTATATCCATTTTGTGCTCACTTTGCACAGCTATAAATGACTACACAAGGTGCAAGGCAAAGGAGAATCAGACTCAAAGTATACTCTAAATGAATCTGGATGTCACTTCTGCCCTGTCATCCTTTCTACAAGGTGTGAATGAACCAAGGATTTTTCATCTGCTAAGAGGCTTTTAGAATTGAGGATTGACTGGGCTAACTGCCAATCTATATATTAAGCAGCTGACTGTCAATACAAGGAAACAGTATGGCAACTTGTAAAAGAAGATGCTTGTAAAAGAAGAAAGGGAGAGAATATTACACAATTGTTAGCACTTCGAACATACTAAGTACTTTCATATAACAAATGTCCGTACAGTCACTTTAAAATCACCTGCCTTAAAAATATTGTTCTGCTTTTGCTATTCTCTTTACTCATTCAATTCTTAAAAAAAAAGAAGTTATACAATTTTTTCAAAAGAGTATGTAGTTTCAATAGTGCCAGAAGATCTGTCTTCCTTTTTTTTTTTCCCCAGATACTGCTGCTCTTTTATATTTCAAGTACAAAACTTGCCAGTGTCTAAATGAGAAGATACACAATGTATTGGCTTTACAGGGGAGATTAATTTTAGCACCAAAGTGTATATATGTTGTCAATGATCCATCACTTCCTAATTGTTACTTAATTAATTCCTTCTTCTACATGATGTGATTTCAATGCATGGAGCTTAACAGAACATTCATGCGCCAGTTCCTCAGTAGCTAACCTTTCTAAACCTTCGTGATTTTACTGCTAAATTAGCTGAAGTGGGAAATTAAGAAATGAAGAAGCTAAGAGAGAGCTCAGAGTGGATAAAAGGTGTAATTACTCTGACATGGAGCTCAGTGCTTAGCTAGTAAAATTTACTAAGGATCTAGCTTCACCAAGGGACATGACTTTCTTAATAGAGTTTACTTACACACAGAGCAACTTAGCATTCCTTGCCATTAATATAAATGACATGCTGGCTGGGTTGGAAAGGCAATTTGTTCCTTACCCTGAGAAATACTACAGTTGTTTGTATTGGCTGCAATTTAAATTAAGTTTTTTCTGCAGATCTTTATCATACACAGACGTATGATAAAGATAAATTGGATAAGATGTACCAACTAGTTTTTCATCATTGACTTACCAACAATGTGTTCTCATTCATACCATTACATTCAATTTTCAGAGTAAAAAGAAATATATATATATGTTACATATTTGTAACATACTTGAGAATTTACTTTTTTTTAGACTGAAGACCAACTGGAAATGTCCTGAGGCCATGGTCTAGTGGTCTGAGCTTGGGACTGGGAGCCAGAAACTCCTGAGCTCTAATCCCAGCTCTGACAGTGACTCCCTCTGTGGCCTTGGGTAAGTCACTAAACGTCTCTGCCTCAGTTTCCCCAGCAGTAAACATAAGATTGACAATCCTTAATTACCTATCTCAGAGAATTTGGAAGTCCTGAGTTAATATTTTAAGAGGTTTAGAAATTCAGAGTAACTTAAAAATATAAATATTATTTATAATTGTCCTTATCAGTGATCTTTATGTTGTTGTTAGGTACACACATAACTCTAGCATTCCTGTGCTTAGCATCAGCTATATCCCAGATCTGAGTATTTCTAAGTGTGCATTTCACATCACCACAGGTCAGCTGATTTCTTTCGGTCAAGCTGTTTTGGGGAGTTTTTTGACATTCGCCCAGTTCTAGCTCAGTGTCATTTTCGGACACCATACTCACCAGAATAAGCCTTCAGACTATACTAGATTAAAGCAGTGGAATGATTCAGGCATGCCATGCCATGTCGTATTAAGTTTCCCCCTCCCACTTTGTGGGGGAGGTCAATTTATGGAACAAATACATTATGCGTTTGATCCACTTATCAGCAGTTCATTAAACCAAGTTTCCTCACTGACCTAACTGTAACAAGAATACTACATACAGACCAAGATTAGAGAGAATACTTTTCATGAGGTTGATGTATCCCTTCATCTTGATCCAAAGAATTGTCATAAGAAGCAAGCAAGAAATTATGATCCTGAATTTTCCATTATTCATGGCCAAGATGGTTGGGGGATCAGAATCTTTGGCTATATTTAAGCTGTGGGACCAGAATGCTTGTCCATATACATGCACAATAGTAAGTCCCAATCTCTTCTTGGGCTTCTTTTTTCTTTGTGGCCCTCATCGTAATGGAATGCCTGCCTCTGCCTTGTGAGGGATGTTCTTAGCAGCAGCAGAGGTATCAGGGCTCTGTACCCTCATGTGCTGAGACAGATCATTTCCTCAGCTTGATCCTCTTGCAGATCATCCTCAGTCGTGCTCATTCTGAATTTTTTGCTGAATCTCTAGAAGTTGGGTTTAAGAAATGTCACAGATGTTAATGTTACTAAGAAATGTCTCCATTCTTAACAGCTGCTGTCAGTCATCTAGACATTCATGGTCTCTGAGACCACTCTTGATCAAGCATTATGTATAACATTGGCCTCTAGAACTAATACAGGTCTTGGTAGGGTGGTCCTAAAATTGCTATTTGAGTAATGTTTTCTGAGCCCACTACCACATAATTGTGAATAAATAGGTATTCCTTGGTGTCATCTATTGGAATCATCAGTTTGCATGTGGACTCAGACTATAAAGTGGGAAAAGAGAACATGTACCAGTGACTGGAGTTCTTTAAGGTGTGTGGTCCACATGTATAGTCAATTCCTGCTCTCTCTTTCTCTTTCCTCCAGGGTCTTTCCCAGCATGCATCTGCAGTTAGAGTGAACTACCTTATATATGTTCTACCTTATATATTCGTATACCAAGCTGAGGAAGGCCAGGACATGAACACCTCTTCTGCAGATATTGTTAAGATAAAAAAGTCATGATATTTGCATGCGTGAGCATACATATGTACTACCAGAACTAGGTTACTAATAATTAACCTCTCATTCTAATGTAATTGCATATCTACAGAATCAACCCTAGGCGTGCACCAGTGCTTTAACTGAACCTTATAATAATATTTTTGATTAATTTGATATCCCTCCTAATAGTCCTCGTGCTCAGTTTTGTATTGTAAGAGAAAATATCTATTCTTGATGTGTCAAATCCATGTGTTCCATTGTACACTCTGTAGATTTGTATCACTGGGAATTAGAATCAACTAGTTATTTATTCCGTGGCTTTCAAGAGATGTCTATGCTGTGAACAGTGTTTCCATTGCTCTAACTATTTACAGTAGTGTCATCATTTACATATGGGTCATCATTCCAGTACTGGGAGTGGATTCCTTTCTGTTAATTTCCAAGCAAGTTAGCATGTGTTGGATGTCTTAAGTCTCAACAAGGTTAAAAGTCGTGTTTCTAATCCTTGCTTTAGACAAGTATAACAGTTTGAGACAAGCTTAAAAGAAAAGAAAATACTTCTTTACTGTGAGGGTGATTGAACACTGGAACAGCTTGTCCACAGAGTTTGTGGAGATGTTCAAAACCTTGGAGATATTCAAAACCTGACTGGACATGGTCCGGGGCAACCTACTGTGGGCGACCCTGCTTGAGCAAGGGCGTGATCTAGATGATGTCCAGAAGTGCCTTCCAGCCCCAACTATTCTGTGATTCTGTGATTTTGTGGCGTGGCAGCTGAAGGCCACGTGGGACATGCTAGGTCACAGTATGACTATGTTAAGCAACTAAGTCCCATTCCTCATCTGCTAAACCAGTTTCATATGGTGTTGCCCACTCTTACAGTGGTTTAGTATGCTTTGTGAAAGATTGACATTTGTCTGAAAGTTCTGATTTCTTGCATGAATATGAGAAAATAAATTTTAATTTAATAAGTGATTGCAAAAAAGAGACTATTTGGGGAAACAACCCTGAAGAATACTCTGCAAGTTCTTGATTCATTGTGAGTAACATAAGGCACTGTTTTTTAAAAGGTGATTTAAAAGATGCTATCTGCCATGTAGATGAACTGAAGGGGACTGCAGGATACATTGTATATGTGGAAGAAAAAATAGATTTGGTAATGCAAATGGAGAGGAAAAATGGAAAAGGTCCAACACAGAATTTGAGAAATACTTCTGTGTGTTTTTTAGCTACTATTTTCTCACATTGTCCACAGTTAAGGTATCAGAGGTTTTAATCTACTAGTCTCCAATTCAGTATTTTGTGGGCATAGATGTGGTAGCTGCCTTAAAATTCAAGATAAAAGGTCAAGCAGGAAAATATTATCCCCAATTTATAGTTCAGATCAGTCAACTAGGACAAAAAATCAGAGATCTCAGATTTCCTCCATTGTATATCTTTATATAGCCCATAAAGTTTCTTTCTTAATCTTCAACTATAGAGCAGGAAAAAAAAAATTCCAACTACAAGAAAAGAAATAAACTTGTGGGATTTTCTTTTTGACACTATAAATCAAAGAGTATATAGTTTAAATCATGTTTTTTTGTGGGCATGTAGTGGGAAACTATGAAGGTTGGAAACTGATGTGTCATATTAACATCAAGAACTTAAAATGATACTAAAAATATTATACATCCATTTCACATAGTGTGAATATTCATGGTACAAATGTTAGAAGATGAAGCTGTTACACATATACATCCATTTTGAAACATTTCTTTTTTCAGAATGCCCCCAAAAAGTTCTGTTAAATCATGCAAAACAAGCTATAATTCTTGGACTGAACAAAACAGGCAATGAATAAAAAACGTGAAATAGATGTGATAGTATAGGAATTTTGATATTTCTTTTGACACATTATCTTTTAAAATCATACTTGAAAATTAATTCAGAAAGGCCTGTCACATTGAAAACTGTCATTTCAACAAGAAACTGACTGAGGAGCTTTAAACAGCACATAATAATAGTTAAAAAGAGTGTATTGAAGTAGGTCAAGGTGGTCCAGGAAGTGACAGATTTGTGAAAGGTCTAATTTTATTTTATTAGCAATGTTTTCAAAAGCATAAAAGATGTTAAGTCCTTAAGTGTTATTGAAAATCTGTGGAAAGCAGGCACATAACAGACATTTGTGTTTTCCTATATTATCCTGCTATATTTTCATTAAGCATCTGGAATAGAGCTCTGATACTCAGCAGCATTATGTCTGCACACAAGTTTCCTTACCCTGGGGACAGACCTAAAGGATAATGTTGGCTGTTTATCAATCTAGTTAACTCCTGCCTGTGAGAGTTTGTTCTCATCTACTTTTCCTCTTCACGTGCATATGAGCATGCTAGGGTATGCAGGGAGGCAATTCAGCTTGCAGAGTTATTGTAGCATGATAATATCATGGTGAGACCTGTGTTTCAGTAGGGATGAGCAGTCTCATTCCATGGCTGAGATAGGTTGGAAGTGAACGAGACTGGCTGATGCTTGATCCAAATAAAAACAGGCAATGAGAGTGGGACAGGAAAATAAAGCAGCAAGATGTAGAGGAATCAGACCTTTCTTTCAACTAAGAGTGCAGCTTCATGGTAGCCTAAACCAAACTATATCCAGACTGCCCCAGTTCTCCCTGCCCCCTCTGGCTATACATGCCTGACCTCTCTTTTGGGCAGGCACTAAGTGCTTTTGGAACTGCCTGGAATGCCAAACAAGAATCACTGTTTTTGCCAGGTTAGTTTTCAGCCACATCAGCTCTTGAATGCAGTCCTCCAGAGTTGCACAAGTGCTGGCTCAAGGAAGGAATGGGAATACGTAGTTTAGGTGACAGAGGGAGTAGAACAGGACTGAAATAACCCAGATATACAGCAGTTTAAATTATCTTGGGGCAAAGCCGATGGGGTATGTCCACCTTTATCTACATAGTTCCAATGCCTGCTGGGCCATTGGCAGCTGCTGCTGGGTGTCTAGTTAGTTCTTTCAGCTAGCAACGCTGTGCTTCCCCATTTGCACTTACTGAAGAATTCTAAAAGTTGTCTCTGAGGTGCAAATAAAGCATTTCTTTCCCTAATAGAAAATACCTTAATGTACTTTATTTGGAGGGATATCCTCTAAGATATTTGAAAGCCCATATCCTAAACTGTGGGGGATGCTGTACTATTCTGGAGTGCAGACCTTAAAGACAGTTTCTCTGCTCTCTAATACCGGTCCACTATTCCTCATTTACATTAAGGCATTTATAAACACAGAGACTATACTTTTGAACTTTAATGCAGTCCCTCTGTGAATAATGTGGTGATCGACTGATTTCTGAAGAAATACTTATTTCTACTGATGGATATTGGACATCTCTAAGTATAGTAAAGAAATCTGGATGTCACATAAAACTCAAAGATATGCCCTTGAAGAAATAATTTTGATAGCTGGGAAGCAGCAGGATGTTGATGTGGTGAAAGACTGTCTTGGAGGAACATTCCTAGATCTAGCTGAACATGTGATAATGCAGCTGAAGACAGCTAGCAAAGAGCCAGTTCTGATCACTGAGTCATAAAAAAAAGGTGGTGGCGGGGAGGTAGAGCCCAGTCATCAGTGAAAATTAAGTATTTAATTTCCCTGTGTAGCTAAAAAGAAGTTAGCTGAGATCTGCAGAGGGTTTAACTGAGCTGTAAGATTTGTATGTCTAATGCAAATAATAATCAAGACCTGAATTCTTATGTTAGGCGCCAAACTTAGAGGTGATGCACTTAGGGAGGGGAGCATGTAGGCCCAGTATGGCATTTTTAATTACTTTCCTTTAGTACCTGAGACCTGTATCTACTCTGCAGATACCAAGGAAGCAAGATAAGGACATTCACAAAGTATCTTCACAGAGCAGCTAGAGGAGATTGCGATGCTTCTCTGTAAATCACAGCACCTGCCAGTGTATCCCAGATCAGGCTTCTTTGCAGTCCTTCTTTCAGAAACTCTTGTGCAGAAAGAAGTTAATGACTGATGGGTCCAGAAGGAGGAAATAAGTAAAAGGAATCGACTTTGTGGCCTAGAAAGAAGGGGACTCTTCTGAGGGAGTAGGAAGCACTGAGCACTGATCCACCGGCTACTTATGCATTTTTTTTCAATGAATCATAAATATGTTGGCCCTCAGGGAGGGACTCCTCCCTTCCAGTCATGTTTTTATGCTGAATTCAGTGCTGCCCAGGTGACTTGAGCATTTGTAGCAGATTAGGAAACCTCTGATTACTTAGGCACATTTTTGGTTCTGATAAACTCATCTCAGATAGTATTAGAGTTTAGTCACCTTGCTTCTCAAACCATTTCTGAGTATCTCAGGAACTCCTACACAGGTGTTTAGTATCCTGTGCCATCTCCCCCAAATAATTTTTTATTTGAATTTAGGTGTGTTGAGTGAAAGGTCAGAATCACTCTTATCACTGTCTGGAAGTTTGGCAACTAAAATCTAAGCTAAGACTTAAGTGAAATTTAAAAGAAGGATATCCATAAGGATTGAAAAATAATGAAAAAATCCCTAAAGGAGTTAAAATTTAAGTGATGATAGCTCCTGTGTATATGTAGGTAAAGCACATCCCGATCCCAGAGGTCAATCAGAGAAAGCAACCAAACACATGTAGAATTGTCTGTGTGGAAATACTTAAAGCACAAAATTTGCTGAACTGACCTAAATGGTGGAGCTAATAGGGGAGCCAGAGATGAAGCCAGTAACAATTTGTGACTGAGTCAAGATCATAACATTGAAGAGGAAGCATATCAGGTGACCTGCAGAGAAAAAAATATGGATAAATAAAAATTTAGGAGAAAAAAACTAGCACTTCAGTCTATTAAGCTGTGGAATAGTTTCTTAGGGCTGGAAATTCCAACAATATTTCAGTTCAAAGCTAGCTTGGACAAAGACCTAGAAAGTATACTGTGGGAATCGGTCTTGTATTGTTAAGATATGAAACACATGAACTGTTTGCTCTAACCAGCTGTAAGTTTGTTTGATTATTTTTAAATGTCTTTATAAAAGTCATTGTGGTATTGCTCATGGTACCATATGAGGGGAAGGGCTGTGCTATTCTGAGTATCTGAGATAGCTCTGAGTCATCAGACAGACTTAGTCTTTCTCACAGTGATTAGTTGTCCATTCAACCAGACAGCGGTCTGGTCACAAAAACTTGATACTAAATAATGCCATGGAGAACTACTTCAGAATGAGAAGGTATGGATGGGTGGAGTTCTTTTCAGTATTAAATCAGTCTTATCCATCCTGTAGTCAGAATTAGGCCTTCAGTAGAATGAATCTGTGATCACAGAAAGTTTAGACTTGGAGCAGTAAAAAATGTGCAGAGTCTAGTCTTTAAAAAGAAAAATTGAGGTTATCTCAATTTATCACAGATTACAGGAAACAATACACAGAGGGTATGTGGAAGATGTTTCCTTAAGGCAGAAAGAACTCCCTTCCTATACAGTTGAAATCATTAACAGTAACAAAATGGACAACTGACTTTTGAAATAACGTGAGAATCAGTAAATCTTCACATAGGCCAGATCTCTGAGCACTTTTTTTTTTTCTATTCCTTTTATTTTTTCCCTCCCTCTTTCTCCATGAAATCTTAAGAATCTCTGTATTTCTCCTGCAGAGTATTTCTTGTAATTGTTCCAGCTAAAAAAAAAATTTGATATTCTATAAGGATAAAAATGTCATATATGTAAAAGTTTTAGGGGTCATGGGGAAACTGATGCACAGTTCTCATAACAGTACAGGTAGCCTTCTGAATCTATGTCTCTCTAGATAGTCCTTAAAGGAGATAGTCACCCCTTTGAAAGATACTTGGACTGGATAGGATGAGGTTGAATGGTGATGTTTATTATGCTGACTCACTGATATATTTCATTGGGGGTAGTATATTACAGACCTCTGAAGTAATTTTTTATCTTACACATGAAGTGGGTAATGCAGCTGGAGATGCATTTGGTCATGCCTTAAGGGATGGTACTACCTCGAATCACAAGATAAGGGATTTCTGTAGCTAAGAAGTGCGCAGGGCTGCTTTGGGTGAAAGCAGAACATCCTCTGTGTAACATGCTGCAGTTGTTGGACATATTGTTCTAGCTTGGGAAGGAATCGGGTGCAAGTCAATTCTATGAGTTCACTTGGCCTGTGAGATTGACACATCTGGGGCTTGAACAAGGACACCAATTTCATGATCGGATTTATTTCTGAGAATTGTTAATTTTGACTTGAATTCATAATTGGGCACAGTCTAAGTGTCTGAGCCTAGGGCATGAGCCAATGTGCCCAACTTTGCTATCCAAACAGAGAAGTAAGTGCTATCTAGATCTACATCAGGACATTGAGTTTTCTCTTTCCAGTGGCTATATAGACAACTTACATATCTCTAGGAGACAGTTCAAATCTCTTCAGGCTAGTTTTTATCCAATGACAGTTTAAAAGTGTGTATATGTTTCAGCGAGATAAGTCTGTAGCCTCTATTTTAATCCCTTTTGAGTGTCTTATCTACTGGGCTTGGGCAGACTCTATCCTGTCTGCTCTCCATCATGATTCATGATTTGTATTCCTCACTGCACAGTGGCTTAGCTTTTGGAAGAAGAGTGAAAAATAGTCTGATTCAGGTCATTTGCCTGGTGATCATGGCATTTTCCTGAAATGTAGCAGCTAGGGATTCAATCCCCTTTGCTCTAAATAGGCCATAAAACCCAGGTTTCCTGCCTCCTAGATGTATGGTCTAATCAGTAGTTTAATAGTTAGGCAAAAGATGAATGGGCCTGTTGTCATCATCTTTAGTTAGCCACAGGTAGAACCATATGTTTTCTGACTTCTCCTAGTGGCTTAGTGGTTCATATTCTGGTCTGCCTAAATCTGGGGGATAACAGAGGAGCCTTAGGTGGCCATCTCAAAATATTCACTTCTAAGTATGCATTTAAGTACGAAGAATTTAGAATTTCATTAACATTTAAAATTCAGACTAATTTGAGATACCTAATAAATTTAAGTCTGGAAAGACATGGTAATTAAAAGATTGGATTCCACAGGCTTAGATGTTTATGTCCTAACCTAAGGATTTAGGCAGGCTGCCTCATTCTTTGTGTTGTTTGTCAAATAATCGTTAAAGGGCTTTTTTCGCAGACTTTCGAAATTTGTCAATAGTAAGATGCTATTTGTGGAAGAAAAGGGGCGTGGAGCCTTTAGTAAAATTGAACCCAGGCTCTGGCATATCTAAGCTGGTGCAGGCAATCCAGAGCATCACACTTACATATATAGAGATGGGGTAATGTCTTTAGTGCAGGATAGGGGAGTGTTGCAAAATGTATTTGTAGGAGGCAAATTCCAAACATTTAAATTTGATGACTAGCTTTAGTTTTATAGTCACATTTTATGTCTTTATTTTTAAGTCAAATCATAACATGGTGCTCTCACTCCATGAAACAATTTGACCTGGAGGAGGACAGCCTTTCTTTCACCTCCATTTCATTTACTGTTTGGGTACAGAGATTAAGCATATACTTGCACTTTTAAGGTATGGAAGTCATCCTGTTTTCAGTAGGTTTTATTATATTAAGCATAATTCCTTTCATCTCTGTTTTTCCTTTGTGAACTGCTGTCTTATTCTTCTCATCCTTGGTGTAACTAACTCTACTAAAATCAATGGAATTGCATTAAGAATGAATTTATCTGTGTATGTTAATAATGCTAGCTATTAGGTCCTCTAATTACAAAATACATGCTTTGTTGAACTGCTGTGTTTCTGTCATCTCCATCATTAATCGCTTCATCCTTCTTAAAAAGTGATAAGAATATAAGCTCCCTGGCAGATGTTTGTAATGATACCGGTGAGTCAGTCCAAGAGTGCTTTGGTAGCATACTATCCAGCTACTCAAGAGAGTGTGAAAATGTCTCTACCTGCATTATTCAAATGGTCATGCTGTTCTGATATGTTGTCAGTTGGCTGTAATGAGACCAATACATATACTTAGTAATGCAGAAAACCACTCCCATTCCATACCATAGAAGTCACAATTTATTTTTCATTTGGGAAAATCGAAAGAAAATTGGGTCCAAACTTCCTCTGACTGCAATTTTGTGTCTAGCTTGTGCTTGTTTTGGATTCAGTAAATAAAATCAGACTCTAATAAATGGTTAGATATGTTGTTTCTTTAATTATTAACTGAAAGGAAGTGAACTGACAAAATCATATTCCCTGTAATTTAGGCATCTCAATGAAAGCTAGGAATGCAGTGTTTTATATTGCATGTATATACTAAGCCTGTCAAATTAATGAACTTTAAAATGAAACAAAAAATTTTGGAATGTCTCCCAAAGTGCTGCAGAAGTTGCTGACAAGGCAGTTTATATTTAAGTGTTA
The DNA here is from genome assembly GCF_003343035.1 of Apteryx rowi. Taxonomy (NCBI): domain Eukaryota; kingdom Metazoa; phylum Chordata; class Aves; order Apterygiformes; family Apterygidae; genus Apteryx; species Apteryx rowi. Next base: position 602,889 of record NW_020449864.1, on the reverse strand, counting down.
TTCCTATTAGAAGATACAATACTGAGAACATTTGTCAGCTTTTAATAAAATTGCTGAACTACCAGGAATTTGCATAGAAATAACACAATTTTTTAAAAGGAAAACAAACAAAAAATAAACATGCACAAAACATCTGCCATAGTAATGTCCATATTCATACAAAGAATTCTGCCATGAAACCAAGCATTGCATAAAAACTTGGCACTGTAGCTAAGAAGAGTGTTATAGCTAGGTTGTAAAGAGTGAAATATCTGCACATCAAAGTTTATGTGACTTTTCAAGGAAATCTTCAGTACAGTTATAAAGCTTAACCAAAATCATGTAATCTGGCTGAAAAAAAAAAAACTTATTTGCAATTACCAGATGTAAAAATAGTTTGTTATGTAGTATATATTACATTACAAATTCAACGTGTGGTTTTAGTTGTAAAATTTTCTGTGAACAGTGGGACTAATGAAGACATATTCTTTATCCCCTGCAATCCTGACTAGTTTTCCTTAATGTCACCCAAACCTCCAAGAGTCCCAGTCCTTCTCAGAACCTGAAAATGTATCAAGTTCCCTCCTGCGTCCTCCACTTCCCCTCACTGCTATGTCATGTGCTCCTTCCCACCTACAAAGTACTATCAGATATCCTACTTATCATATTTGGCCTTCTGGCAGTGTGAGCACTGGTTTGTGCTGGCTATATATGCTGACTGACCCTCCAGCTGCAGATCTTCCCTCAGCAGGAGCTTTAATAAACATTAATTAATCATTAGTAATTTGTTTATTCTGCCCTGATGCCAAACTTTCAAACTTTCAGGGAGTTACTATTTCTGCGATCTCTATCAAATTTATTTGAAAGTGGTTTAATCAAAAGTTAATAGTTTGAGAAGAGCCTGTTGAACATCATAAGCAGAAGACAGGTTAGAAATGTAGAACAGTGAAGTTAGTGTGTGTCATTGTTGATATTTTCAGATTGATTTTTGTGGAGTGATTTTACAAGTATCGCATGCTTTTCAGGTCCGAAGTTGTCACAGCTTTGCCAGTGGAATGATCCACTGAAAAGGCATAATGGAGCTCATAAGAGTATTATAAGTACTTTCTACATTTTTTTTATGAAGTCTTACTCCAGGCACAGACTACTCATAAATCATGTATAGTTTGTAAAATTTTTGCTAGCATCAACAAGACTGAAGACATATTGTACTGTATTGACTACAGCATCAAATAAGAATTCTGGTACAGCTTTTAAATTGTCAGCATGCTGCATTAATAAAATTGGAATGAGTTTTCTATATGTTAGTTCAAGAATAGCCCCCTAATTCCACATTCAGGGAGCAGAATGTTCCCAAATAACATCTCTCATAAGATGTGGTTTCCTTTTTAATGATTTTAATGCTGAGGTAGACAATTATATCGGGAATATAGACCTTTGCCCACTTGTAACCACATATCTTTATGCATGAGGGCATCTTCTGTAGACATGACAGGCTCAGTAGCCAGCCTCTGCTCCTCCACAGCCGGGTCTGGCCTACTGCTGTAGTCCAGACGCAGAAGACTTGACCTTTATATGCAATCCACAGTGCCCATCTCTTCTAGGGCAGTCAGCAAAAGGAGCAGAAGTGAACTGACACATCAAATTCATATGACTTTTTCTCAGCAACATGGAAGCAGGTTCCAAGCAAATCTTATGGGAATGAGACTATCATGTAGCAATTACTGAAAATTATTTTCCCTTCAGTTATTCTTTTTTTATGAGAGGAGGGCTAAAAACCCATTCACTTACCTTATTTGCCAATCGTAGGTGGTGAGGTTTCCTCCGAGTTTCACTAGATATGGAAGAGCAGAATTTGCAGAGCTTATTTCAGTAACATTCGGTTGACCAGCACTGAGCATGTAAGCTTCATCATACTGCACTGTTTTGTATTTACTTTTCTGTATTATGTTAGAAAAATCTAAGGATTTTACTCCTTAGCATCAATGACCAAATTGCAGTAACGGATTTGGTACTCTTTCAGGTTCTCTTCATTTGTTTATGTTCTGATTATGATTTTTTTTTTCCTTAGTATGTTTACAAAAAGGTCTCTTCCTGGTGAATAATCAAACATAGTAGAAGAACTTTAACCTTTTCAATAAACGAACAGCATCTGTAAAAATAAAACTGAGTTCTGTAAAAGCCCATATTGTGAGACAGAGATAATATTGCTCACAGATTATTTTCAAGCTGGTTATTCTGAAGTGGCTTATTATCAGTGCAGAAAGAAACTGACAGGTTATATTTCGTCATTCGCTGATACTGTCTTTGAGTGCTATGATTTCTGGAGCAATCACTTTCAAACCCAGTATTTCATTAGGAGCCGATAAAAGAAGGATGAATAAGATCCCAGAGCAAAAATTATTAACAGACCTCTAGAATAGGAGTAATGTCTGTGCTTGTAGCATATGCTTCAGTAGAAAGTTTTGGTCCAACAGTCACTCTTAGCTCCAGAAATCTCCACATAGCTCTTATGCCGTAATTGTCATCATGGAATGGGATCCTTTCCTGGTCCTGGCCCCTATAGAGGATTCATGGTGACAGGGGAAGGAGCTGAGCGGGGAGAGCCTGGGTAGAGGCAAAATATGTTATTTCCACTACATGCATGCCAAACTCCTCTTCAAAGTGTCCCGGAAAATCTTTTTGAAAGTTTTCTGGAAAATCTTTGATTGCTTAGATTGACTGTTTTGTTCACCACTTTGTGAGCAGACTCCATGTAAGTCCAGGGATAGGCTGTTCTTTAGAAAGCTCCAGTAGAACTGAGCTGTGTAAAAAGCGTTGAGGAAGATTGTAGCAGAGTGGGGACACCTTTTTGTTTACAATCATGGATTCCAACAGATTATGAGGATGTATGAAACTATGATTTCTGAGAGCAGAATCCATATTTTCATTTTGTATGCTGACATCCTCTACCTCACAGAGAAATAAAATAAAGATCTGAGGAGAACCTTCATGGGAATTTTCCTTAGGAGTGTGTATCCTTTATATACATATTTTAGAGTAAAACAAGTACCCCCCCCCTTTTTTATGTAATGTGATTCTAATTACAACAACAGTCAGTAGGCTCTATATTGTGAAATTCCTGCCCAGAAAAAGGCTTGTAGACCAAATTGATAGGATGAGATTAATTTCTAGTTTGTCTAGGCTCCTTCTACAGAACATGGAGAGAGACAGGTTGAAGATAAATGGGATGAATAATCTCACAGATGTACCTGACTCTCTCCATGTACTATAGAGGGATAGTGGACACAAGCAAAACCTAGGTGGCAGAGTTTGGTGAGATGTTTCCCACCTTTCCAATCATAATTTTTTTTTAAGTAAACTATGAAGATTAAAATGTTATCCTGTATTCAGAGGCCTTACTGGGTCAGGAAGCAGTTTCAGCTTTAGTTGAATGTGCTTTGCTTTTCAGAGGTCACAATAAGTTCAGTTCTCTCTGTGCCTTAGAAGCCTACATTCTAATCATCTTGGACAAGATGATGGGCTTTGAAGCTGAAGGCCCACCTGAGCCTTTCATTTATAAAGCACACTGATTCTGACTACCAAAATCTTGCTTAGATTTTATCTGTTTAGGTGAAGGTGTAAAAGCCAACTGACATCAAGTTGGTGTCATTTTTCTCCCAGAACAGGTTGGTAAGGAGACATAAAATAGAAATTAAGAAGATTATATTTTCTTCTTAGAAAAGAAAAATATTGATACTGAGGTCTTAGAGCCTGTTAATGGCAATATCCCTTGGGAAAAGATTTTATTTAATAGGATATCATTTTGTCTTCAACAAGCTATCTAAATCAAATCACCATTGCTATTTATTGATTGATTACAGTGATTGATTGTACAATGATACAGTGTTTACAGTTAATGCCTTAATAACAGTAATCATTGGCATCTTTCTCTAATCTTCCTGAGAACAGTATAACGATATCAGCTATCCCATGTCTCCTTGGACTGGTACAGTGAATACTCTGCAGGCAACTAATGAGTGATCTCAGGATGTAAGTCTAGCGTTTTCCACATTGCATATTGAATACTTCAAAGTATGGTAAATACAAATCCTGTAGTATCATCTACCAGCTGAAAGATTTCATCTTTCAGACAAGTTTCAAATGAGATGATTATTAGGCCACAGACACCTACTGTTGCTTTCAGTTGAAGACTTGCTCTGGATCTCCCTTGCTGCTTTATCAAGAACAGCATCTTAAATATAAGTAATCTCATTAACACTCTGAGTCCTCTGAAGATAGGACAGCCCTGATAAGGTTAATCAGAGAGCTTTCATCTACAGTGTATGAAGTGCACAGCTAGTCATTTGAGTCTGATTTTTTAGATGATTATAAAGAAAGGGCAGTGAGCCAGTGGGCTCCCCACTCTAAGGGACTGCTGTTCTTCCAGAGCTCTGCCCCTCCAAGAGCCTATGCAAGTTGACTTGACTTGACTTGATCACAGGAGCAGTTTAATCTTTCTAGCAGGGGATGATCTATCTTCTACAGTCCTGTGGAAACAAAATCTCTCAAATTAGGATGAGCATGAGGAATGCGGGAAGCACTAGAAATACATAACCAATTTGAGAAATCTAATAGCTATGGTTCCTTTCATAAAGAATGTATTTTTTGCAACTTCGTTTGCCTTCTATGAGTATATTTTCCTTGTGATGCACTGAAGTGCAGTGAAGCCATCATTCTCTTGCCTAGTGGTGAAGAGTGCCCTATATTTTTTATCGTGTCTCAGTTGCTAAGACATATTTCAGATAGATTGCACTGCTGTTAACATTTTTGGACATAAAAAGTTCAAAGCTACTCATAATAAAGATGAAGGATCCATCATTACCATCATCTTAGTAAAAGTCCTTGTTAAAATAGGATCCCAGGATGGATCTTATGTGTCACTGTAATATACTATGATAAAAGCAAATAAGTAAGAGTTTGAAGAGCCTAGGACTAGGACTCTGTTGGATTAATGTATGTGAAGAATGATACATTTACCTTAAAATTATTTTTGTATAAATTTCATTTTTGTCCTTGGAAAAGTAGGTGATGTATTTGAAATATGATTTTAAAGCTTGTCTTCTAAAGAGAAAGCCCTGGGTGATAAAGGATAAGTGGTCACAAAGAACTTTGTTTGGCCTTTGTTGTTATTCAGAAGAAGAAGGTGCATGGTAGTAAGCTGAAGCTTTCAGAGTGATCTGAGGACTAGACCTTTACTTTGTAGGTGACCATGGTTTACAGTAACAGTTCTTCAGCTGGGAAGTGCATACTCCCTGGAGGGTGTGGGATGTACACATGGGAGGGGAGAGGATCGGTGATGAGGGCAGAGGAGAGGATATAGCTGGGAGGAGGAGGCTGGGACAGAGATGACAGCGGGGAAGGGGGCAAACTGAGATGACTTCAGCTGAGGGAAGGAGGAAGGTGAGAAGACAGTGCAACAAACAGGACAATCTGTGTCTGCTAGGATAGCCAGCCCAGTGGTTGCCACTGTGACGGTGACAACTGCAGCTGCTTGGCTGGATGTGGTTGGGAAGACATCTCTGTTTTTTTTCAGTTTCAGAAGTAGATTTCTGAGGTCAGGAGCTGAAGTTCCCAGCTGTTTATCTGCAGACTCCTGGAGCTGAGTGATCATTTTTGATACACTGGTTCTGTTGTTTCTGAAAGCCTGAAAATGGGTATCTTTTTTGCCCTTTTTTTAATCAGGTTTTCCAAAATACAAACAAGAATTTCCTTTTTGTGTGTGTGTGTGTGTGTGTGTGTGTGTGTGTGTGTGTGTGAAGCAGAGGGATGCCATGGGCAAAGGACATCAAGAAGGGAAAAAAACAAAGAGGTAAAAAGCTCTTGTCGATGATAGGTTGCTGCCACAATAGGTCTATGTGAATAAAGAACTGCAAATTAAAGAGTGTATCAAGACTTATTTGTCTGTAGGACTTTTCAAAGCAGGAAGGTTTTTAAAGGCTTAACATTTTTTGGATGAACCTCTACAGACCTGAAATTGATATGAACTGTCTGTTTTAAAAATCTTCAGATGGACATACTCTAATTTAAGAACACAAATCTGTCACTGTTAGATATGTTGTAGACTCTACTCTCAGTAGGAGAAGACTACACATCCTTCTTCAGCCTGAGTAAAGACTTCAGTATTTGATTTATTCATACAAATAGACATTGAATAAAATGGTTCAACTGAAACAAAAATCTGGCAGTTACGTATTTTCTTGAGCTTTCATTTTTAGGCTCTGAATGAGCTAAAATAGACGATACTTACCACACCTTTATACAAGAACATTGTGAATATTAATTGTAATGTGATTACATTTCATGCCAACAATTAGCATCCTTAAGAATAAATGTAACTTCTTAGTAGACTTATATTTTTATTATTTGCTCATTTAGATTCTAAAACCATTTTCCTAAAAAAAAAAAAATGAAGCAACAACATTGACTTTGTGCATCTAAGTAAACTGGGATTTAATATGGGAACAGATACTCGACAGCAATGTTTAGTTTTTTCAGAACCTTCTGCATTTCAGTGTTCTTACCTGTATGTTTTTTTTCCCAGCTTTACTGTATCATTCCTTGTTTAAATTTCTGAAGTGCAGTTTGGGTGACGGAAATCAGGAAATGTGAAAAATACTAAGGGAGGTGGTTCTGTGTTCCAGGTCATTTATCTTGGAGCCTTCCAGACCACTAAATTACTGTCTGATGGAGGTAATTTCTTGTTCTAGGTACTGGGCTAGCAGATAACTTTAACTTTTCAGCATTATATTTCCAACTTCTCCCTTTTAATGTTCTGTACTAATACACTGCAATGGCACTGGCTTGTTAAATGAGAAACAGAAGAAATAAATAAACTGTTTTATTTAATGTACCAAATGAAGAAAAAAAAGATTGTTTTCATCTTCATAATGTGAAAGATGTTGGGATTTTTTATCACTGCAGATGTTAACGGATTTATGCCATATAAATTGTGTATGTTAATGATGTTCCAAAATGTTCTAATCAGTGTTTATTCCATCATATTTTATTTATGTTTGTTTTCCAAAATGTATGCAAGTGTGATACAGGAAACTTCAAAATCATAATAAAGTGGCCCGACTGAAATATAAGTTTCAAGTTAACTAGAAAATTATGTATTTTAATTAAAATAGTTGGTAGATATATATTATAAATACTCAGAGGATTCCTAATTTGTTTAGCAAAATAATGTTTTAACATATTTCTTCTGCAATTATATCAGAAGTCCTTTCCAGCATAAAGTGGACAGTGTGCTGATGATCCAGAAAAAATGTGTTGACATGTTTTAAAAATATCTAAGAATTAATATTTAAAATTTTATATTTCAACTTCAAAGCTGAGCTCTTGGAAAGTTCTTTCAATATGTTTTATGTTATGAATGTAAAGTTGTTTAGATGTAGTGTGAAGAATATGACTGATAATCACTAGGTTGCTATGTAAAAGCTAAATGCTGAATTTTCCATTGCTTTCCAGAGTTCTCCCAACCACAAATAATTTTTGCAGATTTTCTGAGGAGTTAAGTGGAATTTAGGTTAGGTGGAATGGATCATAGAGAGGCTTAGGCAGAAGACAGACTTGATTCTTCCTAGAATGCATGCTTTCCCATATATCAGTATCAATGCACACAAATAGATATTTAATATACCAACACAGGGAAATTTGAGATCAGCCTGAGAAGTGGGTAGAGAGTAAAAGTACTTGCAGGACTAGGTAGAACTGGACATTAGATGATGCAAAAATACTGTCTTGGTGTAATTTTGGTACCTGAATATTATTTTAGGCTTAATTTAATTTAGCTTACTTCTAATAGGATCATAATGATTCCTAGAAAGATCAAGAATTCAATCTGCATTCTGAATATCATTGCACAGCCATACCTTTGAATTTCTTCTATAGCCGTTGCATCACAGTAAGTCCAAGTGACAAGTGACCAGAATTCATGAACATAATAGTAAGTTTATGTCACACTGAAGTCAGTTTTTGAAAAAGGCAATCAGTAAGGACTACAGCATTATGCAGCATTTGTGTATTTAGCTTTCATGTGGAAATACAGGGTATATTTTGATGACATTTGAAAGCCAAAAAGACACTGAATTCCCTGTTTTTTTAAATTTAATAAGCAAGTATGCTACACATCGCAGAGCACCTCAAATTGTGTTGTTTTGTGTGAAAACAATTATTTTTAGTTTACCTCCTCACATACTCCGTTCTGGTCTTTTTTGCTATCTCTGTCAACTGCTTGTTTTAATTAGTTGCTTAAAGATTGTCTACATAACTCGCTGCTGAAATCTTTTTAGGTGCAGATTCATTTACTAGAATGATAATACACTGGGCTTGCTCAGGTCACAGAGTGATAACAGGTTTTATGGTGCAGACCCTAGAGACATGTTTCTAGTTTCTGTGTATTAAACCATGATCCTGCTGAAATCAATGGAAGTTTTCCTGTTCACTTCAATGAAGTCAGAATTTCACTTCATTTTGAAGAGCTGCAAAATCTACATGCTGTCATGCTAGATGTGGCATCTGTGTCTTTGAGTCATTTGAAGGTGTGATATTCATATGAAAAGTGATTTTGCAGTGGTAAAACCTTGTTATAATCAATGTATATAATCAGAACCACCTTTGCTAGCTCATGTTTTTGGTTTATTCCATTGTGCGTGTGGAAGGACTCACATTAAAAGCATTTATCTACTGCATACCTCCCTCAGAAAATAAGAAAACACATATTCTGACTTTTAGTCAAACCAGGCACTATTACACACATAGCTAAAGACAGTAGACATGCCGAACTGATTTGGCATGCAATTTTTGTCATCGTAAATAAGCACATAGTCTGCTCTGTACCCTTTACGCACCCTACCACTGTTAATTTGGATATGTGGATCTATATACAACACATACGTTTCCTTCTTTTAAGAAATATTTTAATCTATTAATGCCTTATTAACAAGATTTATGTAGATAGTTTCCATCTAAAGCTATTTGCCATAAGTATGTAGGTTACATGAAAAATACAGAAAAATTGGATATATCAGCGAGGTATTTGAGATAGATTTGCTGAGCCTAAAAGTGGTTCCAGAGAATAAGGTAAAGTAGGAAATGGTGGAATTGAACAAACTATTTAAAGGTACTGACTGTATATGACGAAGTTCATATTTTTTCTTCTGAAAATTTGATGCCAAAGTTATAGCCATCTTTGGCTTTGTCTTGAGCTAACTGCAGGCACTTGCTCAGCAGATAACCTGTGCAGATAGTGACTTTGATAACATTTCAAGGGTAATATTTATGCAAGGATGAACTCTTCTGGAAAAATTTCTCAAGTGAATGAGGTACAAATAAGTTTTCTCTGAAGACGAGGCCATTTTTTTCAACTGTTTCATTTCAAACAAAAGTATTTTTGCCACTAACTGATAAAGAATACCATATTGGTTTGCAGGTTTTGTCTATCCTCATTTTTTATTTCTGCCAGTCTATAAGGAATTCCTTTCATTACATCAAAAGACAACTTTGGACTTTTTTAATTGAGTATTTTCATTATAATCTTTAAAAAGAAAGGAAAAGATCCTTTTTTTTTAATTTATTTATTCAAAACAGTGGTGCAGGCTAAATGCAACTAAATACTTCTAATAAGGTCATTTTAGCTCTTTTCTGTATACCAAACAGGTGAATTTCCCTCCTGTATTACTTACTACTATTCCACTGTTCCACATTCATCTTCTGTATAATATGAAATGAAAATCACTTCATATTAGTGGAGGTGGCTTAAAGAAGAATACTTGAGATCAGGCTAATCGCGTAAGAGGCACACAGCCTCGGTCCTTTCCCTAGACTTCAAGGCACCTCTGTTTGATGACATCACCTTTTAAAGATATCTTTCAGTACTTGAGTCCCTAAGAATGGCAATGCCTAGAGATTTCACTAGTCATTTTCTGATCTTTGCAAATTGAGGTTGATTTTCCTCACCTTAACATGTAATTGTGTCCATTTGACTGGGCACTGACCCAAACCAGTAAAAGCCTGGAGTTTCTGTAGGACCTAGAGTTATGTACAGGGCTTTGTTTTTCTGCTTGATAATACAATTGTACCAGGGTAAGGACTTCATTAGGAGTGTTATTGTACAACTGCTTAACAAAAGAATCTCTGTCCCATAGAGTTAAGAATTGAAAGACATGTGTATACACAGAGTGAACAGAATGCATGTGTATACCTGCTCACTTTTACTATCATGACCTACCTTCATTGATTTCAGAAAGGATCATTCATGATTGTAAAATTAAGGATATACCTAAATGGCATAAGAAGAGGACCCAAGTTAAGAAAATAGCTTACTCATTTTGCTATGAACTGTGTCTTTACACATAATTTCTATTAATTTAATTTTATAAGGGGGTTGATAACTACAGTTTCTAGCGAATAGCAGAGGGATTATTTTATCTCAGTTTACCAATTTACAATTTGCTTGCTTTCCTTTCCACTTGCCAGTATTGTGATTGGTATGTACTTAATATGTTTTAGTATTCTATTGGCCAACTCACTCCTCTCCTGCAAAGAGAAATCAAATAAGCAATGAACTGAAGTCTGCAAAAAGTAGATTGCAGTTTTATAGCTGAGAACAGAAACCTGACTGTTTGTACTTTGCAAATGTAAATTTGAACACTCAAAAACTTACTTTCATTGTAATGCAACTGAATTTACACAGTAACTAACTGTAGAGAAAATTCATTTGCTGATATGCTTTAGATACCACTTTACCTTTCTTTCCATATATCAGACTGGATTTTTACCACAGATTTGGAACTTGACTAAGATATCACAATTGGAAAGACAGTGTAAGTGTTTAGTGTGCGATGTTTTATTACACAGAATTTGGGGAACTGATCATTTTTCTTCTCTCCCCTGTGGCTCAGCTTTTGGCAGGTCAGCTTGCTGCCTACAGAGACTGATTGATCTCTCACAGCATGGACATGGCAGGTGCTTGTTAAGCTCCCAGTGGGACTTACTTCAGTCTGCAGTGATTTCTCTCTCTTTACAGTACAGCTAATAGGCTCTATCTTTTGGTCTCTCAATCTTTAACCAGCAAACAAAATGGGGCCTGTTAAATATATCCAGTATTGCATGTTTTAATTATGGTTCTTTAGTGCACGATCACAAACACCTGGAGTTTAGAAATGAGCGAGTGCCTGGCAAAGAATAGAAGATTTTTGTTGTGGAAATTACCTGTAGTCTACATTCTACTGCATCTTAACAAAAATAAAGTATGAACGGAGAGTATTTCAACTGAAAATTTTATAAAAATCTCTTGGAGGAGAATTCAAAATATTGCATTCCTAGAGGATGAAATTCCACTGGATGCTTTATTTTAAACAACTGTGGACTCATGAATAAAGAAATGCACTTCTTGCTAAACAGGAAATGAATCTTCATTTAGGAGGTTTTGCAAAAACGAGTTTAAATCACAGATCCATTCATAAACTAGAAGTTTATACTGCTGATGTTCTTCATCTAGGATATTTATGAATTAATCTTATATTTTCTCCGAATCATTCACTGAATTAATGTATCCGCTTCTGTCAGAAACACTAGTTATTAGGTAAGTTGTTTGTAGGTTATTAGTTTGGAAAAGATGATTGTGGGCTTTTTAAAAAAAACGCTCAAAAAAAATTTTTAGAAAAACCTACAGAATTGATTTTAGAACATCAAGTGGTGAAAATCCTCTCCCCCTGCTCAATACTAGGTAAATGTTTTCAAGAGTCTTCCGTTAGAAAGTTTCACTACACTTTTATGGCAAACTTGTCCATCATCAGCCAGCCATGGGATCTTATTTTACTTTCGCTTGCTGGATGGGAAAATGTGTGACAAAAATTGTATAGATGTTTATAGACTCTGACAGAGTTACTTCTCCATTAATCTTTTTCTTTGATCAGATACGTTGGACTCCCTGAATTGCTCATTAGGTCTGTTTTCATTCCGTTAATTATTTTCTAAACTCTTCTCTGAAATCCCATTTTATCAACGTTCTTCTAGATGACCTTTTTAGCAGAACTGAACACACTATTCCAAAAGCAGTCTTCTACCTGCTCAGTAGGGAAGCTCCCGTTATGCATCCAGAGCATACCTTAGTTTCTTGTAGGAAGGTTATGTTCAGCCCTGTCACCACCTCACAGCACTTTTCAGACTAAATTTTTCTCAGTATATACTGTAAGAGTGACATTCAGTCTTTATTCCTAAAGGTATTGCCTTAATTTGGCCATACAAAAATTCATATTTTTTCTCTATTCACAGTTCACCAAGGAACTGAGAGTGTCCCGTAGCAAGGAGGATACCTGCTCATTACTCTCACAGTATTTGCGTTATCTGTAAATTTTACCAGAGATGATATGAAGTTTTCATTCTGCTTCAGGTTACTTAGGTACAGGTTAAAAAGTGTAGGGCCAAGAAGTGATCCATTTGCAAGGGAAGAAAGGCAGGGTTTCTTGGCAGTATAGGTTCTCTGTTTATATTTGCGACTGATAGCCAACCAGATAGTTTTATTCTGTTTAATAAGTTTCATATTTTCTTTACCATTATAGCTTTTTAAAACCCAGACGTCTTTCGAGTAAGCACAAGTTCTAAGCTGATGGTTATCAGCATTTTTATTGTATCAGGAATTCCTTTACATTCACAGAGAAAACATAAACACTATAAAATAAAAGTTCAGGTATATTATGTTTTTCTTTGTGATCTTCTGATTTAACAGTAGGCCAGGTAGAAACACAGCAAAATGAGGCATTGCATTTATACTATATTACAGATGTCACACCTTCTACTTTTTAGGAACTGTTGGAAGAAACTTTCTCCTTTGAAAATTTGAAAATCATAGTATGACTTTTGATAACTAAGAATGTGAGAGAATAATTATGAATTAGTGCTGGCTATATTACGCTGGCTGCTAGTAATTTCTCCCTGAGGTTTTTTGTATCATGTGGTATATACAAAACCTTGGCAAGACTTCTTATAACCAGGGAACAAGATTCTAGTTCTAAAAATAGATTCTTTATTAAAATACTGGGTTTATATTTTGGTTTTTGTTTGTTTGCCCTTTTTTAATTTAAAGAATGGGTTTGTAGAGCTCTACATTAAAACTGATAAGGTAGTTAAGATTTAGTTTTGCTGTTGAAGTATCTCATGCCTTCAGGATAATTTTACAACTTAGCACTCAGTGCTTTTCTTTTGTGGAAAGGATTAAAACAGCTCACAGAGTATTTGTCCCCAAGAGCTATTTTCTACATTCTTAAATCTTTGCAGGATTGAGCTAAACCAAAGAAAAACCTGTATGAAGTCCATGAGGACTGGAGAAGGAATCTCCCCCCACCCTATATATTATAGCAAGTGTGTAACTGCCCTGGGATGGTTATTTCAGGGACACAGAAAAGGTGGGAAAACACAACTGTTTCTTTGCTTTCTTAATCTGATTATTTTAATAGCTTTCTTTTTCAGGCAGAAGCATACTGAGGGAGTTTTAGCATGCTTGTTGATTAGCTTGAGCTGATATCATGGCATTCCTACACCTGTCTATCCTGACTATTTTAGGAGAGTTCATTCCTTTAGTTAGCTACCCGTGACTGTGAGAAGGGCATAAGATAATTACCAAATGAAAGGCTAGACTGTGTGAAATGTTCATCTTGCAGTTAAGCCATTCAAAGACTTCATCAGTGGATGTCAATGTTCCATGGGGATCAATCTCACTTTTTGCAAAGAGGAAATATTTCTCTGACCTACTAGGTCTGTTTACCATCAAGGTATAACTTTTGCAAGGTCTCCTTCTCTATGCAGAATCTCAGATTTATGCCAGTGAAGTACAGAGTTGCAATCATTGTTACCTTTATTCCTATCCACTTGCATACACAGAGCTGCTGTGTTTGATTTCTACACTTAAGGTCACATGTGGAATTGAAATTCATTGTTCTGTTCCTTGAGTCAAAATACCCAAAATAACAACCACTCCTGCAGCTGTCTAAGTAAGAAATACATTGAGTTTCTTCTATTTCTTGCAGAGTGAGTAACATTTAGAATGTTACAATAAATCCGTAAGCGAATGGTACTGAACACAGACATTCATATATATGTAGAAAGATTGATATTCTTCAAATAGATATCTCAGACCATGGTACACAGCATTACAAATGCTACTAAACCAAATGTGAGGTCTTATATTGTTTTAATTCATGCTACTGTCCACGAGAACTGGCCTGAATGTGGGCTAAATAAAAATGAAGAAAAATCCTGGGAATCTGGCCCTTGTTTCTTCTGCTAGAGTAAAATGAACAAACCTGGACTCTCTTTCTTATGATTGGGGTCATTTCTTAAGGTATCTGAACTGTATTGTCCAGCATTGTGCTGCTAGTGTGATTCTGTGTGACAGCTTGGTGATTCCTCAATATCTTAAATTCCTAGAACAGAAATTACGTTAAAAAAGGAACATAATAATCTGTGTTCAGACAAACTTAAGACACGTTTACTGAATTCTCAAAAATGTTCTGTCTTAGCTCAGTTGCTTCTCCTTAACTGGCCTCAGCTACATTTCAAATGCATCCCTAGTGCTGATAAAATAAAAGCAATATCATTATTGTGACTTAATAACAGACCATTTAAAAACTAATAAATTTCTGTTCTCATACCAGAGAGACTGCTCTAGCAATAAAAGTATACTAAAAAAAAATGTTTTTTTCAAGTAGGCTAATCTTAGGAGACTTTATACTCTGTTATGACATGAAGTTATTTTTCTAACTTTTAGCAAATAGAATAAAGGATAAAATTTTTTACCTTTTATTCACCTTTTTTTAATGTTAGGTATTCTTTGAATCAGCAAACACAATATGAAAGTTTTAATTGCATTCTTTATTTAAAGAAAAATATATGCTATGAGAACACTGAGCACTATAAAAACAGGGATTTTAACTTCTCGGCTGAAATAAAACACCTAAATCTGATTGACCAAACCCACGTTCTTTCATGCACCAATCTGGGATAATGCAGGAAGAGAAAACATTGCTATTGCATTCCCAAAGGCTATTTACAGTAATTGTGCAACATTAGTCTCAATTTTCCATGAAACAGTATTTCATAGAACCATCTTAAATACTTAAACGGTAAATAATTGAAATAAATGAAGATGTATGTAGCTGTTCATTCGCCAACAGACTTTTTAAAAATAGGCCCTTTTATTTTATGCTAGATGAAGCAATGCACATGAAGTGCTTAGTTCAGTAAATAAAGAGGGATGATCTTCTACAGGAAAGTAAATCTTGCTTGAAGGTATAATCAGTACTGTACTATTAGTGCAAATCCAGCTGATGTACAGCAATATAGAAATCAATTCAGCCCACTGGTGCCTTCAAGTGCAAGACCATTTTCAGTGACAAAAGGCACTACACTTAATAATTTTAACCTCCTAATCTTTTGACTCTGCCTCAGAAATGACAGATATGTTCCTGTTTTAACAAAATGCACAAGCTGTCAGAGAGTAAATTTACTTAACATGCTGCACTGTATCAAGTGCCAATAGGACACATCTGTACAGTAGAACACATATTCTTTCCTATACTGAGAATTTGTTTTGTTTTCACCTGAGGCAGTAGGATTTAATTCTTGCAAAATTAGAATGCAGAATTGCTTGACTTTCATCCCCTTTGAGCAATGTGGAGTCAAGAATCATTAATGGTATTCATTTTAAAGGTGAACAGTAGTACTAAGTACTCCATGTCTAACAAAGGGAGGGCTTTCACTAGGGAGAAACAAAAAATGATGTGATTCTAATCTCTTTTCCGGAATGTAAATTCAGATATCACCACTGAAATGAAAAAAATCTACAATATTTTAAAAATGTTGAAAGGACCTTTGAAAGTTTGTGGCTTTTATTGTTTAAAGTTTATTTCCTGATAAAATATTTCCTTCTGTCTTACCTACTTACACTGTTGGCATTATAATATGTATACATAGACTACAGAAATAGCCTCAAGGTATATGTTTCTTATTATGTACAGGAGTCAACATTAAAAGATCAAGATTTGCCAACATTTTCAAATGGAGCAGCACACCATAATTACTTTTCTATTCTAGGCATGGAATTGGGTTGTAACTGTTGGCAAATTCAGACTTTTTAATGGTGTCTGCTTTAAGTAACAGCTTTTCAATTACATGCACTAGCAAAAAGCTGCTGATATCCTGTTCCAGCAATGCAGGTATAAAAGAGCATTTTGAAGTGCCACATGAAATAAAATAATGGTGAATAATAACCTAGAAAATATGCTTAAGGAATCACTTTACTATTGTTACAGTGTACAAATTATACAGGAAGAGCTGAGGACTGACATCTGTTTTTTAGCTCACTTCTGTGCACTGCAAGCTTAGTATTGTTGTTCACCTACAGCTATTTTTGCACTTATTAAGAATCAGTCAATCATGCAGCTTCTAAACAAAAGAAAATTATTTGGCTTCTGCATTGATTTAGATGGCTCACCAAATGTCCAAATTACGGTTTTCATATGCAAAATGAAAAAAATCAAACTTCTTACCTTTTTCCAAATGACATGTATTAATTTTTTTTTAGTCTAATTATATACCATTAATATCTTTGTAAATTGATAATTTGACTCCTAAGAAAGAAAAGGTTTGGTGTTGGGTAATCAACTTCATTTCATATTTTAAAGATGTCTAGAATTGTATCTAGGTTTTATTGTATCAGTAATCATCCAGGGATATCTTCTTGCAGATAGACAGATGTAAATTTTTTTTCCAAAAGATCTATTCTAGTTCCAAAAAATTTTTGCTTTTGCATTATTTCTTTTCCCTCTATAGAGCAGACTCAAAAGGTTAGAAGAGGCAATAACTTTTCAGTATTTTTCATTGGGAAAATAATTTTTGAGAATATTATTACGTGAGCATTTGGTCATAGAACTTCAGTGTTCTTGTCTGACTGTCTCAGTACTGATTCTTCTAAAAACTGTTTATCTTGAACCCAAACCAGGCCTAAACACCTTAATTTGGGGAAAGCCAAGAGAAGAAGATTAGCATCTTAAATTCACAGTGGTGCTGGTTGCAGGTGACATACCTGTTCCATACGTTCTTAGACTTCAACATCAGACCAACTTCTGTACTTGATTCCAGTTTACTGTGGCCACGTAGAAGACTCCTCAAGAGGTGATACGTCAGGAAAGATAATACAGTTTGGAAAGCTCCTTGAGCTGCCTTTCAACATGTCATCTCGTTTCTCAACATTCCAGGTTTTGTTTTCAAACGTGGATCAGAAAGAAGTGCAATTCTGAAATCAGCATAGTTAAATTGCCTAATTAAATATGATAAGCAGTTTTAGTTTTCAGTTGTTGACTAGACTCCTGTAGAGTGATAAAGGGACGATTTAATTGCACATTAGGCAAGTTGTGATGAAAAAGACACACGCAGAATGAAACTCATGTAAGTGGAGTCATTGAGACTCCCATTTAGAATCTATGGATAGAAATAGGCCCTAGCAAAGAGTGATTCCTCTCATCCTTAAAGTAAATATCTAATGCATATCACTAAATGAATACAAGTTCTACAAATTTTTTACTGTAAAGTGAACCTAGGTATGACCATCTGAGGATAGATACATACTATAGGTAAGGTGAATTCTTCCTTTAGTGTATATAATGTAGAAAGCACCCATGTTCCTTCCAAGAAATCTTAGATGGAAGAAATGGTACGTATGCTGTGCAGCATATGTATAGTTAGTTTACAATGCACTGAGCCTGCATAGGCAGACAGCACAAAGGATAAATATGAACATGTCACCAGAACTGACGGTCTTAGTAAAGAATGACATGACTATTCTATATTTCCTGCACTTTTGCTTATTTCTTAGTAAAAAATTTAACAAAATAAATCTGTAAATAGATGGGGGGGTTACTGGTATGACATCCAGGTCTTAGAAAGTTTAACTGCATCTCAGTTTTTTAAATGATTCGAGTATTGATGAGCACCAGGATGAGGTAACTGATCCCACAGAATCAGAGATAAAGTGGGAGTTACTTAAAAGAAAAATAAAAACTCTTCTGCAGTTTCCCAACTATGACATACCTTCAAATAAACTGAAGCATTTCCTTGATTTTGTGATTAAAGCAGGACATGATTCTTCAGCCCTCACTAAGAATAAGCTATATTGATGACAAAGTAAGCTTTCTGTGAACTAAAGTTCATCCTAAATGATAGTGTAACAGAGAGGTATTTGGTGAAGCCTAAACAGTAGTGCCAAGGAAAATATTACTATGATTTCACATAAAATTTCCTATGTATTATTATATTGCCATTTATTATTGAATTAAATAAACCAAATCACAGCCTGATTCAAACACAGGGCATTCTGGAAGCAGGCCAGTGATGCACAAAAAAACTGTTTAATGCAGAAAATAGAAAAGGCTGAAAACCCAGAGCAAATTGTTTTCTCTTTCTGAGATCATAATCTCAAATGTTCTTTTCAAGAATAATAGTTAAAGTATGTTCATACAAAGGTGTGAATTTTATGCTGGAGTTATCCCTTTAAGTGATTACTTGTTAACAGGCAAGCTGACAGAAACCTATGTTAGAATTTAGTAGAAGCAGGTAGAAAACTGTATACATGACACCAATTGGAAGGTTAGAAATGAAAGTTAATCAAACAATCCTGTTCAGAATCTTCTTAAAACCTCTGTTTTTTTCAGCAGTGGCTTTGGTTTAGAGAAGGGAAGCTCACCACAGAGAAATGGTTCTGAGACAACTGAAGAAAAGCTGTATTAGAAGGAGGAAAGACAACCCTGATAGAAAGTTATAGGTTTCCCAATACAAATCAAAAATGTTTTGTTATTGATGTTTCAATATCTAGTCCAAGCAAAACGAAAGGGATTTTGGGAGAAGAGTTGCTGTTTCAATGCAACAGTAACATCTACCGCCCGTGTCATCTTGTCTGTGTGTGCTGTGGATACAGGTGCTAGATAGGTTGCCTCAGGATGCAACATGGCAGTCATGCCCCAATGTACTGATCTACAGTAAAAGTGAAAACATTAATCTGACTGTAGAGGGATCATAATGATCCATTTTGGTCAAAGCAGGATGGTGTGCTGTCCCATGCTCTTTCAGGAAAGGAGCATACCAATAGTCTACTATTGTGAAGATGTGAAGAGCCTTTCTCTGTGGCAGAGAAATATGTTTCCATGATTTAAATATATACATATATATATATATACACAGACACAGACACAGACACACAGACACACACACACACACACACATACATACATATATAGGAAGCAAACAATTAACTTAAAATGTACTTACCTGATCAGTGTGATTCAGGTTTAAACAATGATGGGCAAGTGTTTACATGTATCACTTCATGACAGACTCATAAGAAGCATAGCATAAGACACGTTTACACCTATCTGTGAAGCAGGTGAGAGGCTGCCGTAGCAGAATATTAATTGCTGAAAATGATAATGGTAATGTTTAAAAAGAGTTTCAATGTCTTGTTATCAAGGAGGAAGTTTAAGAGCTTTGGGAAACACCTTTAAAGCCCAGGTCTTAGTTGCCTAAACGTTTTTTAAGATAGGATGTAAGACATGAATTTTCTTTTTTATACGAGGCTGCAGGATATGGTTTAGCAGCAATATTGTTAAGTATTCAGTAATCTCCTCAAACACTGTCATTTTCTTCTAGCTAGGTTTTGTTGCTTAGAGATTTACATTTTTAAGTGTAAAGTCTTTTTTTTCAAGTTGATTCCAAAAACCCAGATTTAAGGCTACATACGCATTCTGTAATATGCTGTGACATTTATTACATTGTCTACTTTGTCCTTCAACAATATTATACCAAGGACAGTAAAAATACTAAAACAAATGCACAGCCCTTCTGCATCGCTACAGTAATTAGGCCTAGCAAAGTGACTCCTAAGAATGCCTTACTTATGCCAGCAGCCAGTTTGGCTCCCAGCAGCCTTCAAAAATTGAGAAGAGAAGGTGACAAAAAGGTGGAGGAAAGCATGTATGACTTACAATGGAATGATTGGTCTATCTCAACAGTCTGCTTTCGGCATCATAAAGTGTATATTGCACAAGCTGACCTCTTTTCAAATGGGGTTACAGCTCTGGAGAGGGCATGCCAGAGGGGGAACTCCGTCATTTTTTGAAAGGGTTATTGAAGGCCACTGGCTGAGTACATGGAAAAATGAATGAGAATTTCAGAACTGAGCCTAATGGGACTGTCTGTGCAACAATTACTCTTGTGACAAAGAGTTCTGGAACAAGAGCTCCAGAAGGAGGTCTAAGATTATAGGATTCCATTTTAAAATCCTTACTCAGGAAGTACTTCTTTTCATGAGTCTAGGATTTGTCACTTGAGAGATGAGTATTTGCAGGACCTATTGGGTCCAGAATAGTTATTTCTTCTTTTTCTTTTGTGTATAATTTCCACTTACTCCAGCTATCTCTTTAACTAATGTTGCTATGCCTCAATTTTTGGAAAAGAAAGACCCCCAAAATTACACAGTTTTGTAACAGAATCTAGACTTTGAGTAAAAGTGAGTTAATATTATGATCTTAATGTAAAATCTGTCATTAGTCTTTAAATTGCCTATGGCAGCACAAAGTTGTTATTCAATGGCTTGTGCATATGCTAAAAAATAATCCTTTATTCTATATTTACTCCAGAAAAACTCTAAATTTACCAATTTCATTTCTGTTCTGTCTTTGTTGAAAAATTCTGTTACATGATCCCTTAAAACTGCTAAAAGGATATTGGAAAAAGTAGTTCTTATTAAGCAAATTTTAAAATCAGGCTTAACATGGCATATGTGAAAAACTCAAGGCAAATTAAAGGTTGTGAATTTTACTGGTTATATGAATAGTGAATATTTACCACGTGGGATTCATAAAATATTGCAGAAATACCTTGAAAATATTGTGACTAACAGTCAAGCTGTTTGAGCCAGAGCATAAGCTAACTACAGACTAAAATAAGATAGTAAATGAAGGAAATGCTTTAGAGAGGGAAAAGTGTGCCACTTGGAGCATTTGCATTTTGGACACCAGGTATCAGAGGAGAGAACTGAGCGTCATCGCAGCCATATTTAGCGCAGATTATCCATATTCTCTTGAGCATGAAAAAGTATAAAGGGTTTAAGAGTGAATTTTCGTGAAGCAAGCAAACAGAAGACTCATTTCTTCTCAAGCACTGATGGATTCCACTGGGTGAGTATGCCCAGGCAAACCCCATAAACCTGCAAATCAGCAAGCTGGGAAGCTCAGGAGCTAGGCCGTGCTTCCTGTTCTACAAGGTCGCTTTGAATTTCTAGGTGACGAGTTCTTGGGAGAAATGTCTTCTGATAAGGAGCAGGTGGCAGGGAAGCAGTTTGTCCTTTCATTGTACCTGTTGCCCTTATTGTTCTTTGTCTCCCTTCTCCCATTCCACAGACGTGAACACACTTCTAGGTTCTTACAGAGATGAACAGATCACCTTCTTGTGGGTAGCTAGAATTTGCATCAATTTATAGTAGCTTCTTTGACTGTCTAGAACTTAACTACCAAACCAAGGTAGTCATCTAGATTTCTTCTGTAGTCATTGGAAAGAGATGTATCCCCTTCTTGGAGACATGATTTGATGGGATAGGGGGATGAATTGCCCTGTGAAGAGGTTTCACTCTGCCTGTTGATTGTAGAGATAACTTAAAGGACTGGGTTAATTTACATGTCGGACTGCTAGATGTCTATAATGAGTCAAAGTATTAATCTGATGAAGTTCAATAAAGGGAAATGCAAAGTCCTGCACCTGGGGAAGAGTAATCCCATGTACAGGCTGGGGGCTGACTGGCTGGAAAGCGGCTTTGCAGTAAAAGGCCTGAGAGTACTAGCAGACAACAAGTTGACCATGAGCCAGCAATGTGCCCATGAGCCAGCAATGTGCCTTTGCAGCATAAAAGGCCAACAGCCTCCCGGGCTGCCTTAGGCAGAGCATTGCCAACAGGTCAAGGGAGGTGGTTCTTCCCCTCTGCTGAGCACTGGTGAGGCCACATCCAGAGTGCTGTGTCAAGTGCTGGACTCCCCAGTACAAGAGAGACATGGACATACTGGAGCAGGTCCAGCAAAAGGCAACAAAGATGGTTTAGGGCTTGGAACATCTAACATACGAACAGAGGCTGAGAGAGTTGGAACTGTTCAGTCTGGAGAAGAGAAGGCTCAGGGAGATCTGATCAGTGTGTATAAATACCTGATGGGAGGCAGTAAAGAAGACAGAACCAGACTCTTCTCAGTGGTTCACAGTGACAGGACAAGAAGCAAATGGCACACACTGAAATACAGGAAATTCCACTTAAACATAAGCAAATAACTTTTTTTTTCTTTCTTTTTTTTTTTTTTTTACTGTGAGGATAGTGAAACACTGGCACAGGTTGCCCAGAGAGGTTGTGAAGTCTCCATCCCTGGAGATATTCAAAACACAACTGGACATCTGGACATGACCCTGAGCAACCTGCTCTGTCTTATCCTGTTCTGAGCAGGAGTGTTGGACTAGGTGATCTCCAGAGGTCTCTTCCTACCTCAACCATTTTGTGATTCTGAGATGAAGCCTATGCACAAAGGGAAGAGGGCAAGCACAGGGGTAGATTTTTTTTAACCGACTTTGGACATTTGGATTTGGACTGATTTCTCTAACCACAGACATTAAAAATGTAGACATATAACTGTAAGATATCCACCCTCATCTCTGTCTGTAGGTAACAGAGAGAAATGGGCATTTAGCAATGTGCTGACCTATCTCAGATGCCTATCTTAAAATAAGATGGATTGCTCTCTGGAAGTGATTCTTTTTCTCCAGTGAAGTAATGGGAGTGCAGACTGTCTCCAGTTTGTTCTAAGGTATTTAAAGGTCAGACATCAAGAAAAGTGTATTTGTTCAAGAAAAACATTCAGATATTCATTGTATTTTACTTTTATTAACTACCATACATGCATGGTAATGCATTTTTCCATGCTACCAAATATGCGAGATATGTCCTATTCCAGTATGTATAGAGTATTAACAAACATAAAGAAAAACAAAATGTAGAGCAAATGAAAGTCATTGGTATTTTGATGGTTAAAATACATTGAGTATAAATCTGAGAATTTTTCCATGAAGTTTATATGAAGTCATAGTAAATCACATCTTCCTAAATTAATCAGACATTAAAGGCTAGAATCATTGTTCACAAACCCTAAAAAATGGAGGTGTATTCATTATGCACATACAAACATCTGTATTTGTATGAAAAACTGAGGTTTGAATATATAAATGTGGCAACTGCACACACTATATTCCACTAGAGGGAACAAGAGAAAAAAAAGAGGAGCTGTGTAATAGTGGAATTCCCTCAAGGAATACTCTGATTCATCTGTCACATACTGAAGCCTTTTCAGAGGATGCCAGACCTCTGGAAAGGGGATGCTGGAGGAGGAGCTCAGCAATAGTTTGAAAAGGTTCACAGTGTGCGTGTATCACTGCACAGTTCAACTCGGCTCACCCCGACTGTCCTTCCCAGTTTTCCTGTGACTCTTACTTGCAAAAGTAGCTTTTCCGTCACCTGGGCACTCATGTGTGGCCAACCACAGCCTGAAGATTATTGGATGTTTTCGTTATGCTGAACATGCCTGATTAAATGAATTGTCAGCGTAATCCCATTGAATTCAATACAACTTGTGTTTAGCCTGCTCTACCTTGTAGACATCAATAGAGAGGTACCATATAAAAACAACTAAACAATAGCCACTGCTTTTAGAGGAGTTAGGTATCATCTCCATTTTATGTTCTGTTGCTACACAGCAAGCAGAGGGAACTCATTTTAACTAGCCAAATGCAGCACAGTGTTTTGCTGACATCAGGATCAATATGCAAAAAGAGTACATGGGAGAGTGCCATTAATGTTGAGCATCATTAGAAATGAAAGCAAATAGAAAAAAATACACATTTGCCAAATGGAACATAACATGTATTTTAAAACATCCAACAGGTTATTGTAAGCAAAAGAGAGAGAGAAAAAAAAAGCAATTATTAAAATGCAGTTGAGAGAGTTGTTTAAATGTCAGATGTTGCATTCTACAAAATGCAACAAATCAAGTACCTTAATGAGAGATGCAAGTGTTGTTACATTATTTTTGTTGTAGTTTGTTCCTGCTTTCAATTACAATGAAGGCGGTGCCCTTATTTTAGTATAACCAGTCTAAGACAGCAAACTCAGGCCAGTAATGGGGTCAGTGTTTCTTAGGTATATTTTTATTTGTATTTTAGTTTTCCATAGAGCAGTTTCTTTTAATCATCACCATAGCTCTTTAGCCACTGTAGTTAACACAAGCCTACATAATATATATATATAAATATAGTATAACTGTTTTTTGTATGTGCTAAGGATAGAGACTGGTGGGAAAGAGAGAAGGAGGGGTGTGGAATGGTAGAAGATATTTCCTTTAAAACTTCACACATATCACCAATCGCTGTGACTTAACTGACCTGTCTATACAACAGTCAGTCTCTAGCTACATCACATATACCATTGCAAAAGTAAAAGAATAAGTTAAGAGTAAAGGAAACAGCATCATTTTATTACAGGTATTTAATGCAGCCTATCAGTGAAAATCTTGGGCTTCACTTAAGAAAGACAGCAAAAGATGTGTTTATATAAATTTCATTCCATTAAAAAATGTGCATTTTAAGCAAAAGTAGGAAAATACAGGGTCATGTCCCCTCGCCCCCTTTGGTAAGTCCTATTTTTGAACTGTTCTCATTCAGAGAACAAGTTGCTACTTTTGACTTTGTTCCCAGAGTACTGCATACTTGGTGGTGTGTGAGGCATTGCCTCTTGGGGAAAAGGAGGAGGGAAACTGAATCCCAGCATTTAATTCTTAATGATTGTTCTGCATGGTCAAGAGGACACAGGACAAGCAATGCTCTTTATTCGTTACTTACTGTTATAGCTATTGGCAGCCAGCCCTTTTAATTTAGTTATCAATACCCAATGTCTTCAATCTTTTACTTAAAAGGCAGTCCAAAATAAGTACTAGCCAATGAGCATCTGTTAAACAGAAATCCTGGAAGATAGATATGGTTTCAGGCAGTGCTAGTATGGACCTACCAGTGTGAGTTCTGACTAAGAGTTGTTTTGTATTCTCTTGACAAGTCTTGCTTTTTTATCAGGATAATTTCTTCTTTGTTCCTCCAACAAAATACCTGACAACTAATGTGGAAAAACTCATAGGTATCTCTAATAGATGAGCTTTTAGATTATCCCACCGCTCTCCCTGTTGATATAGGATACTCCTCTAAAGTACATTTGCTATTGCTAAATCAAGCTTGGATTTCAGTATTCCATAAAGTGGGGTTTCAAAAACTATTTCAGAGATTACTGTGTAACTAGAAAAGTGTCACTGACTGGGAAGATTCTCTTCATGTTTCTTGGCTTTATTTTCACACTGTGGCTGCTAATTACATCCCAGAGTACTGTATAATATAATTCCTTTCTCTTCTTGGGAGTGCTAATATTGCAGGCTGATACTATATTCTTCTTCTTCATCACTTATCCATGCTAGTTAGAGCACTGAGTTCTTTGAAATATTTAAGTAATTTAAGAAATAAAGACCTAAATATTTATTCCTAATTTTTTTTTTATTCTTTGATGAACTTCTTCCACTTTGCCAATACTTTTCTGGTAATGCAGTTTCTTTGTCTGAGCACAGTATGCCAAACAAAGTGGCTTCATAAGACAAGATGATAATCCTCTTTCTCTCTGATGACTTACCTGCTAGATTTTCAAATTTACTGCTCTGGAAGTTTGCTTGGTTAATAATGGATCCGAAGCTTTAACCAACATTTACATATGCATGCAAAAAAGAAAAAAGACATGCAGTGTTGTATTCATAATGCTGTTCTCAGCCTTGTCGCCTGCAAGGGGTGTAGAGAACAGTTCAGCTGACGTGCTGTAGGTGTCCACCCTGAAGTGAGTTGAATAGCTCACAAGATCTATTGATCAAATGGACTAAGGCTTCACTTCAGTTGTCCATGCATCTATGTCTAATGGTATTAGAGATGCCCCAGGTATACCTGCCTAGCCTCCTAACCTCTTCTTCAGAAGAATGTCCCTGAAGTCCTGTGTCATATCTGCCAGTCCCATGACGTTGTCTCAGATACTCTAAGGCATTTAAGTGGAATGGCATTAATATCTGTGTTAGGACCGAAGCTCCATTTTTTCCACCAGCTCGTCTGGGATTTTGGATATCTAATTCACACATAGATACGGAAATTTGGTTTCTCTCTCTGTGAGTCAAATCTCATTCACTTCAATGTCTAAAGTTGGGTGAGAGGAATCTCATCACCAGATGAGGTAATATTTTGCTGTCTGAACTAAAATATCCAGAAGGTGCAGAGCAGAACAAGGAATATTTTGAGGGTAAGGGTTTACTACTTGGCTTACTTTGTGTTGTCATTCTTTTCCTCGATCACAATTTACAGTTAAATATTCCATTGACACGTTATGTTTAATTACTAGGTTTTGTTCTTTTTGTTGCTTATTTTCCAAAAAAATATTATAAAGGTGAGGTCAAACATGATAGCTGGACCAGTGTAATAGAATTATCTATCAGAATCTGAAATATAATTGCTCACACATTTTCCCCTTTGCTCTTGTCAAAATCTTGTCTGCACATTGAATGGGTTTCTCCAACAGGCTAAAGCCATGCTTTTGGCAACAATTCCAGTAACACTACTGCAAATTCTTTTTCTCTGACTTCTGTCAGTTTATTCATTTATTCAGCAATTTCTTTTCTGATACCCTATTTATTTTTCCCATAGTGAGTTCAGTACTGTCAGCTCTGGAGCCTTAAAGAACGTAATAGCAGCTTCACTCAACATTCATTATAATCAGGAAAGCGATATCAGCCACACTAAAGAGAAGTGTAAGGATTTTCATTAAAATGCATGTGCTTTTTAAAATCTCTAAAACATATCTTCACATTCCTCCTGAACTTGTCTGCTTGCAAACTGAGGAAGAGAACACTACAGTTTACTCCTAGATCACATTCAAAAAGTTGTCTCCAAACTACAAAGATTAAAAAGAAAAAAAAGAAAGCAATGAATGTGTGATGCTGCAGCATCTGAAAGTTCTCACTTCAGGACATTTTCTAATCTCCAGGGTTCAGCTGAATTTTCAAGGTATCTTGTCTGCTATTTTTGCCTTTGATCTACCTGGAGAATCCAGGCCATTAACAGTGACTCCAGCATCTTTGGGAGTACTTTAGCCATGAATTAAAACTTATGCACTCCCACAGGGTAGCTGTTCTGTCCCAGCTGATTAACTGATCATCAAGACCTCAATTCAAGGAAACACTTGTTTAAAATCCTGTGTAAAATGTCATTTAAGCACATGCTTACAGATGTGTTCTTCAATTCACTTAAAATATGTATTTACATTTACCATTTTAAATAGACATCCCTCAGAATCAGGATGCATCTTTGTGGGGTGAAGAAAATACTGGTGATTGTAGGTACAGATGAAGATTAACAAAGCAGTGCTGCTGAAGTCCACGTACTTTACCACTTCAGCCTTCTTTTTCCTAGTATTTGCACTTCTTTTCCTACATTCCTGTTTTAAATGTCACCAGTATCAGATGTGGCCTCTAGCAGAACTTTGCTGACAGTCTGTCATTACTCCCTCTTAGAAGGGGGGCCAGCTAACTAGGTCTGGGAGAGCCACCAGGCAATCTTTTGATGAGAAGGATTCTTTGTTTGTATGATGTGCTTCTCAAATAGTTTAGTTTTGTTCATTATTTATCTGAGTTGGGATAATGAGGGATGGCTTATTTAGCAGCCATAAAAAAGCAGCAACAATATTAAACTCTGAACAGCTCTACACTGACTTTTTTCCTTTTTAAAAGTTTTCAATTATTGTCTGTTACCCTTTTTAGGGGATGAAAATGTACAGTCAGACTAAAACTTCCTCACATGTTTATCTCTTTGTCATTCCTGCTTTTATATATATACACACAAACACACGCACACACACACATATATATATATGAGAATGTTCTGCAGCAGAACAGAAAAAGAAAGAATGATAGCACAGCTAATGAGAAGTTGAGATAAACTATTTTTATAGATATGTGAAACTGAACATTTTCTTAGGAGAATTAAACTGTTTTAGACTTTTTAAAAAGTATCCGTTAAACAAAGAGAACGCTGGTTGCTATAAAATATAATAGGGTTGAGACTCATCAGCTTCAATCTCTGTCTCCTTGGTTGCTCTGATTGAGAGAACTTGGTGTACATAATGCTGCAACCACCGATGCCTTGGGAATCCCCGGACTACCACAGAGAGAGCTTGTAAATAACAGCTCCAGTGGCTGACGTTTACTGCAAGCAGAATTCAGTAGGCATTCTGCAGCTAGGCGTGCAGTTCAGTGTGGCTTGGCCGCCCTCTAGTTAGGGGTCGACTTCTTCCCGTTAAGGAAAGGAGGATCCATTCACCCGCAGTCCCAGAAACTCCGGTAAATACATCTTGATCAAACCATCGTAATTTCTCCTCCCCAAATGACTGCCTTCCCTTCTGCGCCAGACTCCGTTGGCACAGTGGCCTATTCAAAACTGTCTGCACTTCAAGCAGCTGCCAATAAACAGCTCCTTTATAAAATGCACTTGAAACTGTAGTGAATGTAAAGGTAAGCATTTGCGAGAGAAGTACTCTTTGAAGCCTGAGAAATACTTTAAATCAGATAGTACTTTCTTTAGCAGATTATGATTCTTTGCAGAAAGTATCTGTATGGTTTGAAGCATTTAGTATCTAATATGCTTGCTCACTGTGTTAATTTTCCCCAAGTCAATTTTTAAAACTAGAATAATCTCCCTTTGGCTTTATACAGCCAGCATCAGAACTGTAGCCATTTTAAAATTAAGTTCCTTTATTGTCTGTAAGTATCTGAAGTATGTGATGTTTCACAAAAAAGCACTGGATTAAAATTAGTCTGATTTAAATACATATTTAAGAGCTCAACAAACTTGCAAGAAAAATAATGGCCTTGATAAACATCATAGTGTCTCACTCGCAAGTCTTTTTTGTTTAGTAGTGCGGAATGATGAAATGCAGAGGGTAAACAAATCAAACCTGTTGTAATATCCCAGTAGAGGGAAAAAGTTTATTTCAGGTCCACTAACAATTTTGGAAACTCTGAATTATTAGATTCATTGTGAATTAAAACAGGTAATGCCGATTAAAAAATTTGGAGAAATTCTGTTAAGCATGTTAAGATCTGTTAAGTTACATAAATACATCTATACCAATATAAGAAACGCATTTCTCTAAACATTCTTATTATGTAGCTAATTATGAAATGTAGACTTCTATTGTGTATATACAATTTCGTCTGAACTTCTGTTATAGTCAGTAATTAAACAGCATAGTGAAGGGTTTATTGCAAGTATGAGAAAGTGCCAAGCAAAACACAAATTATAATGAAATCTGAGATGTCAGTGACAATTAGCTCTGTTATGAATATTCATTTCATGTTCATTCTGGGTAGTGCCATTTTTCACTATCTTTAATGATTGAATAGCATTTCAAGAAATGGAGATATAAATAATAGTCATGTGATAATTAACATGGTCTTTTCTGAATGCTGTAGCACTTGTCAAGTGCCACGTGGGCTAGAGCAATGACTAGAAACTTAATTTTCAAACGTGACCAGTTCAATGTGTTTAGCAGGCCCATTTGACATTCTTGCAGGATTGCTAATTTACAGGAAGATAAAAATCTTCATACAAGTGTTTTTTTACTCATGCTGCAGTTTCATCACAGAGGCTGAGTGCAACACTGAAATTACATGAGTGTAAATCAGGACCCCAAATGAGAGGTGAAAAGCAGTGGAGTCGTACTGAAGCAATACCCCCAAAGAACAGTCAGTTCCAATTAATTTTGGCAAGTGTGACTCTCAGTCCTGCTTTCAGGACAGCACAGGCTTAAGTCCTATTGAGAGAAGACTGAGCATGTGCTTAAATACTTTTTTCAGTCAGGATGGAGGCATCCATGATAGTGAAGGGAGCAGCAACTCTCTGTGCAAGAGGCAGTCTTTGCCCGTACGGCCTTATTCTATTTTGAATACTTCTTAACATTAGTAGTGTTTCTTAACATTGATAGTGTTCTTCTAGTTTTCCCTAGAAAGGTTGTGATACGACCTCCCAATACTGTGCACTGGTGTGCACTCATATAGATGAAATGCTTTGAGTCTTTCATTCAGTACCAGTATGTGAAGCCACACAGTCCATAGAACAATAATGGGATCTTCCCTAAGTCTGACTATTCTGAAAAGAAAGCCATTCTTTCAAAAGAAGAATTGCATAGTTGAAAACCCAAATCCCTCAGAGAAAGAGCCTCACATAGACATTTTACTTTTAAATTATAGAACGATGCAAAAGAACATAACATTTGTTAAATTAATTCTGGAGGACCTCTTTTGTGTAAGTCTAATATGAAAGCAGGTAAGACAAATGTATTGTCGCTACTCCTTCTGCCTCTCACTGATACCTCTCTTTTATTCAGTATCATGCTTCATCTTGCATGTGAGACAATTGGAAAGAAAACAGCTTTGAAATTACTTTGATACAGCATGATTAGTAAAAAAGATGATAAAGCGTGTATGTTAGTTGATTATGTCCACAGTTTGTATTATTAAAAACTCAGACTTCTAATTTATAGTTCATTCTGGAATATGTGTTTTCATTGTTTGAAAAAGAGAGAAGAAAAAAGATTAAAGCAATGGGGAGGACAATCTTGCTTTGCAGTGTGGAAAAGTAAAGTAGCAGAGTATAACAAAAATGAAACAGCACCTGGATTTGAGGGAAGAATGTAGGTAGAGCCCCTCTGAGACTGTTCTGGGAGTTGCAGCTGGCTCTAGGGTAATTGCCCATGTGTATTCATATACCACAGCTCTTAGTGAAATGGGTGCTCCAGAGTACCTTACCTGTCATAAAAGGTCTGTATGCTGCTATGCTCTTAGGAGACTGTGGGGGGATAATACTGCATATGAAAACTGCTGCCAGTGTCTACCCTGGCGAAATCGTGTGCAGCAGAGCTGTTTAATTTCCTAACTAGAGCTTCTGACCAAAAGCTACTCATAACGAATGAGATCACTCAGAATGTGATCAGGTTCCTTCAGCAGTGAACCAACAAGATTGAGTCTCTTCTAAACTTGTGTGTGTTGTTTTTTTTTGTTTGTTTGTTTGTTTTAAGTAGTGAGGACATTATACAAAATGTCAGCTGTGGAAAATAGCCTTGGATTGCATGATCATAAGGTAATTGGGTTTTAATTAAATGGAAGGGTAAATAGAGGCCTATAATGAAGAGTATCAGTTTCAAATAGGCAAGCTAAGGTAGGCAAAAATAATTAATTATTCATCTAGATGACAGAGCTCAGATTCACATTTCACTTGAATGTGAAAGAGGCCTGGAATATGTTTTTCTTGAATGTGCAAAAATGTTCTTGAACATGTATGCCAAGCAAAGAGGTAAAAGACATTGCAGAAAAGCTCATAATTGGATGAATGACCAATATAAATGAGACAATTAAGAGTAAACAGAGAACCTGCAAAGGATCTACAAGGACTGATAAGAAAACTTTTTACCTTGTAGAATAAAATGAGAATTTCCAGAAGTTAAACTGAAGTGAAACTCAAATGGAGCATTAGACTTGACAAAGCACTTATTGAGCATGTAAATACAAAGGGGGGGGGGAAGGAGTTGCTAAGGAAATTAAAAATAGTAATTAATTTGTTTTTGTTTTCAGTAAGAGTAGTGTTGAACAGATAATGGTAGTATGACTCTAAGTTTCAGTATCTTAAATAGAAAGCTCAATGTGTTCAAACTGTTCTGTTCAAGAAGTGAAGTTAAACTAGATGGTGGACAGTACATTTTTATTAGAAACACTGGTGGGTAATCAGTCCAGCAATGTACTGGGAGACAGTATGCAATGAACTTGAGAATGCCTAACCCCTGCCTTCACCTATAACCTCATAGTCACAGTGCAGCACCGTGCCCATCCTCGGTTATTTGGTTTAAACTATTTAGCTAATCTGATTTATATTTGTCTATATCTAACTGTAATAATAACTCTTATTTCCCAATTTACTACTCGTCTTCTCCCAAGGCTAAAACAAATATTATTTTAATCTAGCTTATCTGGCCCAAAGCGTTAGCCACAACACTTGTGTTTTATTTGGTTTCTCCTTTAACCCGAAGTTAGTAGCCTTATTATAAGAGTTTCCTGCAGCTTCTCAGGAGTATACCCCTCTGTTCATATGCTTGTTTTGTTATTAACTCCATCTCTTCTGCTAACTTACAGTAGCCCAGGCTTCAAGCCTGCCAAGAAATATGAATTGCTGTGCTAAGTTAAATGTTACGCACCTTTGGAAGCATCAGGAGAACCACATCCTGGAGTGAAAAGGAAGCACTAATGCCATTGCACAAGACATGAATGAATCTTCATCTGAATGCTATGGTTAGTCGTGCTCACCCATTAAAGGTCATTTCAAATTGGAACATGTAAAGAGAAGTGTCACTGCAATAATCAAAGGAAAGCCTTTCTGTGAAAGGGGAAAAAACGGGCTTTTTGGATCAGTCCAATGAACTGAAGCCTGAGAGGGTTATATATTGGCAAGAAAGTAAACACCAGAGAGAAAGAACTGTTTTAAGGACAACACCAGTACAAGAACAATTGGGTGATGTTAGTAGCCGTGGACAAATGACCCTGAAATTAAAATGTTTCTGACTGTGCATGGAAGTAGGTTTTGGAATAGTGTCCTAATAGGAGAAGTGTGATAAGGCATTCTAACTGATTTTAATGTATAGGGTGATCGGTGTATGAAAGGGATACAATTGTTTGATATAGAGAGGGCTCTGATGTCCTGTCCTTATAGTCCTGTATTGCTGTGCTTTTTTTAAAGGGTACTGTCTGTACTCTTTGAATATTGGTCTTTCTCATAGCTTACACTGTGTAAAAACTAACGATTTTTTATTCACTGACCCAACTGTGTAAAAACTAATCAAGACAGACATTCAACTGAAACTGAATATATAATCTTCTTGCTATTGTATCCTTTTTCTTTTGTTCTGTTTTGTCTTTTTTTATTTTTGTTTTTTGTTTTTGAAGTGAAGGATGAGGCTAGTCACCAAATTCAAACTTCATTTGCTAATACTTTTGGTCTCTTTTGAATTGCATTTTTGAGTGAACTTCCAGTTCATCAAAAAATATCACTTAACTTCACTGCTGACCCAATCAGAAGTCCTTATTTCCTTTTTTGGCACTTGGTGCTTCTGAAAATATTAAATATACCAATTGTGCACATTCAGAACCCTGAGATTGTCTCTTGTGTCTGCCTCTTGCCTGGATGCTCAAGGAAACAGGAAAAGCTCCTGGTACCCTTTTGTCTGCAAGCCCATGCAAAGCCAAATACGATCTAGCTGAGACTTATCATCTGTCCTTCAAGTACCAGGGGGCAATATGAGGTAAGAATAACAGATGTAGCCATGTGTATAGTATCAAGTGGGAAATAACTCAGAGAAATGTTTTGCATTTAACTTTAAAACATTAAGAAAATCACTTGAATGATTGTCAAGTGGAAGGTCATTCACTCCTTGGAGACAGTAGGAAAAATGTCCTATTCAGTGTCTGGAGATCAGATGAGATACAGATGGTACAAAAAGCAGACTCTGTGACCCAGAGCACAAAGTCTATATGGAAAATGACTCCCAGACCTAAATACTTTCTGTTCAGTCTAACGGGTCCATGTCACTTGCAAGATGGCATGTGCTTATACATTAGAATTCAGGAGAGCTGTATATGAAAAACGAGTACAGAGAATGGATGCCAGATATCTTTCTTCCTGTGCATATCTAATAAATCCACTTTTAGAAAAGTTGAAAATGACTCTTACAAGCCAGAAAGTATCTTGACATTATGTGGATACATATGGGTAGGAAAGGGCTTGGAGAGTTTCCCAAGCTTGTGAGGACCTTTTCAGGACTGAGCAAAATTACAGTTCTTGCATTTAGAGAAGTTTAAATCTTTCTCCTTCCCAACAGACCATGAGTTGGGAATGAGGTTTGGTGACAGTCCAGCTGACAGTGCAGCGACTGGAATGCCTTGCAACCTACCCGCTCTCAGAAGATCATAATGAAAAGCAATTGGTAAAACCATTAGGGCTGATATAGGGAGACAGCACTTCAGTTAGGGTGTGTTTGGACATGGCCACTGCTGAAGTCACTGTCTGACAATAGCCATCAAAGTGTGCACCTGTGGAGGAACCGGTCAGGTGTGCTCTCTGTGGGAGCACCAAGACAGGTGCCTTGCAAGAAATGTTACCATATGAAATGTTGCAGAGCCAAAACTCAGGACGTTGCCATGAAACAGTATAAGAACAAGATCACCAAAGCTGTGTGGTCAAAATCTCAGTGGCATTTACACAGGCCTGTACCCTTAACAGCTGACACTAACAACCTAGCAAGCCAAAATTCCACATGACTAGGTACAACCACAGCATTGCCTGGTATTTGATACCACTACTCCTAGCCAAAGCATAACCCAAGCTTTCAAAAAAGACTACGCTGTTTTGCTAGCACTCTGTTTACATTATCTCCTGCCTTTTATTTGTGTTTATGAGGCTACTGTTCTTTTTAGCTTTCCAGTTTTGCTAATAGCACCTCACAGTTTTTGTTACAGAAAGCTGGTGCTATTAAAATTTGCATTATTTTACATACCCACTTCCAGTTTATTCCTTCTGCAATTTTTTTTTTCACATTGTGTCTTTACACCTTCTGTGTGTAACTGTGAAGATTTTGTATGTATTAACATAGGTCTTGTACAAGACCTTTTTCAGAGAAAAGAAATAGTCCATTCAGAATGGCTGATATTACCTTAAGAGAAGCTCTGATTGCAAAGCTCCAAAAAATCACAGCCTGATGCAAAGAAAATTCACCAGAGAAATTCTTTTTCAATTAACACTTTTTTCTATGTTAATAGTTTGCCAAGACTTTTTGCAAGTTATGGACCAAATCTAGTAACAAATGGAGCATGTGTTAGACAACTTGCATTTTCCTTTTGGAAAAACAGTCTGGTCAACTCAGAAAGAGCAACATAGAATGAAGGGTATGAGCAAGCCAAGAAAACAGTTAGGAGGTTCATTATGCAAAATAAAGATGGTTAAGATACCTTGTACCAGTAATGATGAAGCTTTGATAAAAGGCATGTTGCACAAAGATTCTTTTCTTACATTACTATATGAGATTAAGAAAAAGACGTAAAGAAGATCCCCTAGAAAGTACACTGTTCTGTTTAATTGTAGGAGGAAATGAGAGATTTGATGCTGAATAATCAAAGTCATACTTTGGTATATATATATAGATAGATTATGCAAATAAAATACTGTTTTAAATTTTGTTTTAAACAGGGTATGTCACATGTAAGGGGGAGAAGAAACTGTTCAGCAGAGTGTGTATGTCAAGCATTTGTGCAATAGACATTTTGACATCTCTTCCTTTATGCTTACCTAATGTGCACTGGAATAATGGTAAGAGAAAATAAAATTTCAAAAACTAAGCCTGTTATGACAAAAACAAGAATGAGATCTGTAACCAGGGACAAGCACAGCTGGAGGAAATCTCAGGCTTTAAAAGACTCTGTGGCAGCTGTCCCTTCTCAGTATAACAGCACTTTACCCAAAGGGCCAATGCAAATGGCAATGCCTCCATTTTCTAACCCAGTACCCAGAGCATTGAAAATGAAAGGTCCTTCCTTTTCCTCTGCATCCATGATCAAGTGGGAGAGAGAGAGCTGGAAGTGTTGAGACATCTTTCCTACCCATTTCCTCCAATGAGAGTTGTACGAACAACACAGATGTCTAGATTATTTAGAAAGAGAGCTCTTGCAATACCACTAAGACACTGCAGTACCCCTTTTTTACTGTGGCTATAAGAGATCCTGTGGTCTTTGCAGATGTCTTTTGGTGCAAGTACAGATGTTACAGGCCCAAATATAATCAGCCACACCTCCCCATATCATGGACTAGCAGGCCTGGGTAATCAGGTGCTGCATCTTCTAGCAGCTCATGTTCCACTTCAAGTGCATCGTGGCATCAGTGAAGGACGTGCGTTTGCAGAATTCCCTGCAGGATCTTAGCCGCTGGCTGTTGCAGGCAGCCACCCTGTTCTCACGGGCAAGGGGAAGCTGTGCCAGCACAATGCTGGGCCAGGAGCAGGTCATTTGCAGTGACCTCGTGAACTTCTGCGCTGACCTAATCCTCTGCCATAGCTGCAGTGAAGTGGCTCAGAGAAAAAAGGACAGGGTGTACTTATGAGCTGTGCATCCAAATCTGGGTCCTCCTTCTGTGACGAGCATCTGCCTTGGAATTCTGCTTCCCCAGATGGCAAGTTAAAGTGAAGAGGAAGCACAAAAAGAAGAAGGCCCAGCGGCATAGCTGGGAGAGGGTCACTTCATCCCTCAATAATATTCCAGGTTGTGGTGGTTGGTCAGCACAACTCAGTCCTTGTGCTCCCTCGCAGATGCGCCACCACTTCTCAAAGGCAGCTTTGCTTGTCAGGCGCTCATTGTCCCAGATGCAATTCCTCTCAGTGGTGTAAGCTACCAAGAGAAAAGGACACAGGCTGGAGTTCCTGCTTAGGGCTGACCATATGGCTCAGTTTGAGGCATCTGTTTTTACAGTGAAAGGCCACTTAGGTCTGGGTGGATTAGGAT
Source organism: Apteryx rowi (assembly GCF_003343035.1). Classification (NCBI taxonomy): domain Eukaryota; kingdom Metazoa; phylum Chordata; class Aves; order Apterygiformes; family Apterygidae; genus Apteryx; species Apteryx rowi. The sequence goes on along the minus strand of NW_020449864.1, from coordinate 566,074 downwards.
AACAGCATTGGTGAATATCCATTTCACTCTCTCAAAATCTGTTTGTGCTTCAGGCATCCATGAAAATCAAGTCCCCAGCTGGGAGAGTGCCACTATGGCAGCTGCAATACCAGAAATCCACTTCATGAACCATCAATAGAGGTTTGTGAATCCTGAGAATGATTGCACCCCTCCACACATTCTGGAAGGGTGCTGCCAGCTTGTGATGGCTTCACCTCCTTGGGGTTTATATGCAAGTCATTGGTGCCCACCATTACCCCATGAACTCCACCCTTTTCTGGTGGAAACAACATTTCTTGAGTCAGTGTTGCTATGAGCAATTTAAAACATCCTAGATATGGTCTATGTGCACCTCTCAAGTAGTGGAGAAAACCAAGATTCCATCCAGGTATGCCATGACATGGTTATCAAGCAAGTCCCTCATGACATCATTTACAGAATACTGGAAGGTACCTAAAGCATTGTAGAGACTGAGTGGCATCAGAAGATAGTTGTGGTGGCTGTATTTGGTGTGGAAAGCAGTTTCCTACTGCTTTCAGTTCAGCAGTTACCCAGCTGAACTGAGAGCGAATTTTAGACCCTCATAGATCCAGCTTGGTGAACTGGTGAGCCCACTGCAGATGGTCAAAAAGCTACAAGATGAGAGGCAGGGGGTGCCATTTCTTCACTGTGATGTCTTTCAGCCACCTGTAATCCACAGAGGAGCAGAGACCCCCCCCCATACTTCTTTGCAACAAAAAGTGGGGGGGTCCTAGCAGGGAAGATGGAGGGTTGGATGAACATATATACAAATACACTTGCAAAGTGATGAGTCTAATCCAAGATCAGTCCAGAAACTACAGTCTGCAAGTCAGAATCAGCAGAAGCCAGGGCTGGACACAGGCCATGCAACAGTGTGGATCAGGTAAGGCCCAGGCCTCATCTGAAATGGGCTTCCCAGCCATGGGCTGAGGGTGCATGTTTGGGGGGCCCAGGTGAGGCTGGTCAGGGCACTTACAACCCCTGGGTGCTCTCAGAACCAAGGCAGTATGTGAGCATCTTTCATAATATCAGAGTGGAGAAGATCTTTTTGTGTTAGTTATGGGATGTCTGGAAGGCAGTACTTCTGCGCTTTCTAACATGATTGTACTCTGCACTGTGTGTGCGCACATAGCTTAACAAAATGTTTCTCTCAAATTAGTAGGATGCTGGTATTGAAAATGCTTGACACTAGGGTAAAAGCACTACTCTGGTAACATTTAAAATGCTAAATCTAGATATACATGTTAAGTCCTGTATATGTCCTTTTAAAATTGCCATAAGAAGCCTGAGGGCCACTGTTGGCATGCTGTATGTAGTAGATATATATAACCCATTAGAATCAGTATGTCACCTCTGCTGAAAATGCTGTCAGAGTGTAATGCAGGGAAAAAGTAGGGAAATGATGCAGGAAATGAATGATACCAGAGGCCTGCAAATAAAGCAATAGTATACCTTAGTGGTCAGTATGCCTAGATTTACCTTACAGAAAATCCTTATTTATGATGTACGGTAGAGACTGCAAGTAGCCACGTGTACAAATATCATGTTGAAAAGTATCATTGAGGTGGAACACCATTGTAATTGCTATTACCCACAGTACTCTTTACAGCCTATCATGACATGTTGCACGTGCCTTTCAGTCTTCTTGCCAGCTTGTTCTGTTTGAGGGGTGATTTGGAAAGGGAACATTTTCTGAAAAGGACAAGGACAAATTGTTCCATTGATGGGCCAGAAGAGAAAAAGGAAATGCAGAAATATGATGACAAATATGACGTTTGGCTGTGCTTCAGTCATTTCAATACAACAGTATGTAGCCTGCTCTAACTGACGGCTTCTGAAAGAATGGAGGCTTCAGCATTGTCCCATCATTTAAAAACAAGACATCTGACAGGGAACAAAAGAACCTCAGTATTTTGCAGTTTTGGTGGATCAACAAGATTAGATTACTTAAACTGGCACTGTCAACACAAATGCCCTTCAGTTATTTTCTTTGGTGTCTTTATGTATTGCATTAGTGTAAGGTATGTACCATTCCAGAAGAGGTTATCCTATCTTGCACCATAGCATGGTTTCTAAAATTATACAGCCTGAAGCAGCTGTTGAATTGAAAACAGTGTCTTTGTCAAAGAACAATGCTTTGTCATATGAGGAAGACATAGTTGATCTGAATTCAGAAAAAAACACCTACATGGTAATTCAACTCTGTAAGTCAATTTCTGCAGCATAGCCTCTATTATGAAGCTTCTTTGGTAGACAGTTTGCATATTTTGAAAAAGGCATCAGTAAAATATTTCAATAAGTAGCCAAAGATTACTACCCTCAGCTGATGTGACTGATTGCTATCTGTCCATATACTACAGCCCAAATGGTAACAGGTGTGAATAGTGATCTGATTTAAAAGCATTGTTCTAGTACCTTATGTTTGATACTGCCAAGTTCTTCTTGCCAGGAAAATCAAAGGAAGCATGCACATGGTCATTCATATTGCTGGTTAAAAAAATGTTAATTTCTGTTCGTCAGTAGTAATAAGCTTCACTGAAGGCTGTATGATGTATTCTTGATTATACTGCTTTGTGATGACAAAAGTTCTTTTCAATAGGAATTCCTCTTTTGGACTGAGAGGTAATGTTATAACTCTTTGAAATGAGGGAAGAATTGCAAATTTTCATGCTAGATTGACCATGTTCCCTTGCTTTTTGCTGCCTGTATTCAGCTGGTGTGTTTATTTCTGGTCATGTAAACAGGTCGAATTCTCTAGGGTGGAGTATTTTGTTCATGAAGAGGCAAACTATAGCACCCATCAGAAAACTTGGAAATTAGGCTTCCTGGGAGCAAAGAAAACATGGAGTAACTTTTTTTTTGGCTCAGACTTCAGTGAGAGAACTGAGAAATCAAGAGGAAACCATAATGTACTCATTAATCATAATTCAAGGGAACTTCAGAGGCATCTTTGGGAGTGTTTTCTCTATTGATCCACACAGTGGAAAGAGGTGATTCACTACTCCTTTCATCCCAGGTTCTGTGGAGCAGTATAGGTTGAGCCATTTCAACAAAAGCTGACAGGCTTGACCTCTGATAATACCATAAATTAAAAGTTCTTTAGCAAGGAGCTGGGTATGCTTAGTATGTCTCTGAAGAAAGATTGTCCAGCTTGAGTTATAAACATTTTATCCTGTTTTATCCACTATAAATCAAAATGTTCTTGGCGTTGGTAAAGAAAGTGAAGCATTCTTAGCTTGTTAAATGAAAAGAACTGAAGACCATTACTTCTCTTCATCATTAAACTGCATTTGAAGCGTGTTTCATGAATGTTGGATGACTCTTCTGAATCTTATTTAAAGTTACGAATTACCTTTTTGAACCTTGATATCAGCTGTTTTTTTTTCTATTAATATTTGCATTGTAGTAGCATCTAAAATTCCTAGCTAAGGATCAGCAACCACTATGCTATTGTACACATATGTCCCCAAAACTTTCCAGTCTAAATGTGTGAAATGAGGGAAGAGCTATATCAGATAAATAGAAAGTGGAAAGGAGATAAGTAAAAGTTAACAAGACCACTATAACACTTAGCATCTGGTATGTAACATTTTCAAAGTTAATTTTAGTTAATGAATGATAGTATTGTGAAATATATAAGTCTGCAAATAGCTCGTTGGTTCCTGGAAAGATTGGAAACACATTCCTCATGAAAATGGCTTTGCTTGAAATTGTTTGTGATCATTGTTTTAAATCTGTCAACCTTCTGCTGAAGCTTATGGTTCTTAGAAAGGCCAATTCCAGGATAGGAAGCTTACGGTTCTGGTGAAATGGTCTACTTTGAGTCCTGTATGTACCAAGTCTCTGTAGAAAGCAGTGATTATTTTGCTCATGCAAACACTGCAGAATAAGCAACTTCTAAGTGCTATGTTTTTCTAGTATATTACATGTCCCATTCATTTTCCTTGTATTTATTTTTCTCAGGACGTACTTTCAGATTACACCCAATCCAGTATAGCTATACATTACCTCTGAAAAAGGAGTTTTTTCTAGATCTGGCTGTAAGTTCATGTCCTTCTCTTACACAATACTTTGCATAAATCAGTTTAGCTCACTGATCTGACAGAAAAGGTTTTTTTTCCCTTTTTTTTAATGTGTTCATTTTCCATCAGATCAGAAGGCCAGTCCACTTCATCCTTTGATTGCACCATACTTGAATTTGATACAAATGAAGGAGCATCTGCATATATTGCACACCAGGTTCAAAAGAAGAAAGGTTAAAGGTTAAGAACCATACAGATGTGACATTTGTCACTTTAAAAGTAATAGCATTAGAGCAAACTAAAGCCATCACCTATCATTGGATTATAAAAAGAATGAGTATTATCTGATCAGTCACTGGTTTCAGTTTTTTAAACCTGTATTTCTACCATAAACTGCTCAAGTTTGATAGGTTGTTTAATGCTGGAGATAGGGGAGATGCTTTCTTCTTCATGGCAGGAGTTTAACCTAGATCTCTACTGTTGTTACTGTTCATTCACACTGTGGAGGCTGGTATGAAAATGTCCTTGATTTTGTTCCAATTTATTGGAGAATGCTAACAAAATCATAGAACAGCACTGCCGTGATTTGCACAAATTGGTAGATACAGGGCAGATTTAGTAGAGGAGCTAATGAGCAAGCAGGGACTGCACTTTTCCATTTGTTTCAGGTCTTTGAAAAAAAAGAGACAAGATAGTGAAAAGGAACTTGTACTAACAATATTCATCAGTATCTATTCATGAGTTAGTAGCAATCCTGTTTTAAATTACATTTTGTGCACATAAAATAATTAATATATCTATATATATCTATTATCTATCTATATCTATCTATATTTATATATATATAATTAATCTTTCCAAAAGGGAATTAGACTATACAGTGTTATAAATCAAGCAGCTTTGAAATGAATAAAATGCATTTTTAATGATTTAAAATATTATATTATGGACAGCATCAATGAGAAACAAAGGACAAGTGGACTATCTCAAATTTTATTCCCTGAAACCTTATCTCAGAGTCGTATTACATGCTACATCTAGTATAGCTTTCCATTTTTATGGATCCTCTTACACTATCATCTATTTTGATTTAAACAAAGATTGGGAATGCATCAATTGTTGCTGAAGATATAGTCGTACCTTTATTTTGAATTTCCTAGTAATTTTGTTGTATATTTTTCTAAGTAATGAAGAGCTTTTCTTGATTTGTTTTGGAACACACAACACTAAGGAAAATTAACAGTGTAATAAGCTTAGAAAAAAATAAGAATGATGACAACATTTAGAAATATATTAAAGGAGGAAAATGTTGGGAGAAGAGCTATTAAAGTATACTTTTCTTGAGGAAGTATAATATCAGCTTGCATGATTAATTTACAGCATCACAAGAACCCACTGAAACCCATCTTAAACTTCTTTATGTGATCAATTCCATTTTATTGCTGTGAGATTTATGCAATAAAGCAAATAAATGGTTGATTTATCTCACTGTTCCATTTGTGTGACAAAGCATAAGACAGAAGGAATGAAGAGAGATGAAATCAACTGATATGCAGAAAATAATCGATTGTATTCTAATGTTTAGATTTGTGAGGGCAGCTATTTTAGGTACTTCTATCATTTTTAATGTTTTATGAACATATCAGGCACTCCACTCAAAGGATTCAATTAAAGGGTTTTTTTTTTTCATTCAAACCTGAATATCTTATGTGTCTATATAGTCCCACTATATTAGAAAGTTTACAAATTATGCCTTTTGCATGGAAACTGAAGTTCTCTGTTTAGGTCAAGAATACATAGTGCAATTGAAATAGGCTATAAACTTCCTGAATGTTGCCCCTGCAAAGTGCCTGAACCAGGTCCTAGCAATACCGTTGCTAGGAATGAGAGGGCCGTCCACTTTCTCTGCATACAATACACACAGCAGTTTTCTGAGACTGCCAGAAAAAATAGGAAGGAGCAGAGATGATGTTTGTCTAAGACAGAAACTGAAGTTAAATCCAAACAATACAAAAGGTTGGAAGAGACGCTATAAAGAGAACATTTAGAAAACAGGATTTATAAAACAGAAGTCTTTTGTCAAAGGCTTCTGTAAAGGCAGGGAGAAGATGGGGTCCAAAGGAAACTTTGTAATAGACTTTTCCTGAATTTTCAATCATCAGCTTTAGTAATATAAGGTACCATAGCCATTGTTTGTGGCTGCTAAAGACTTTTGCTGATACAGGTGTTTGTATAGATCACTGTCATGATTTTTAGTGATGTCAAAATTTCATATACTCCTCTATCAGTAGAAGGCATTGGGGGCCTGAATCCTGCAACGAAGAGCATGTCAGGAGATGCTGGTACAGAGCTTTCCCCCCACACATGCAGCCAAAGTCAGGATCAACAGACCTTCAGAAACTGGCAGTAAACATAGCATGCAACGCCCTGCTGATACACCAATCAGCCCAGGGTGCTGTCTTGGCACCTCGTTTGCTTCTACCTGCAACTTAAAGTGCAGTTGCTATTTTTTTATTAGCTGTAAGTCAGTTGGGTCGTGGCTACGCCAATGATCAGCAGGGCTCTTTTCCCTGTTGGTCGTGTTTTGTGAACAGCAGGGCACTGCAGTGAGGCCAAGGTCTGAGGGCAGGCCAGGTCAGAAGCCGAGTGGAGGATTAGTTTGAGCAGGGCAAAGTACTTTTGTTAACCAGTGGGGGGATGAGCTCTCCTTTCCCTGAGTTTATTCATAGAAGTGAATATTAAAGCTTCCTAATATTCTCATTATGCAAATCTCCTTTTTTAGTACATAGTCCAAGATCCCACATGCTAACAGAACCAAGCTTTAACTTGATTTGTGTAGCGGGATTTCACCTCCCAACAAAAAATAGATTAAACCTGTTATAAAGCACAGGACTACCTGCCATTCCACATGCTCATTTATTCCACTTACATTTCAGTCAGCAGGTGATAATCATTAGGAGTGTGTTCAAGGAAGACAGAAAGGGATTCCTTGAAACACAGTCTACATGCTGCTTACAGGGGTTTTGGTTTCTGCTGAACATTCCCCTATCCTCAAAAGAGCCTGTGAAACACCTGCATTACTTGTAAGTGAAAGTCTCAGAGGAGAAAATAAACAATCTCCTAATGAGTAGCATGTACCTTTACCACTACGCAGCTAGGTCATATATATAGCAGAAACATTTTTTTAATATCATAATTCATAGAACTGTTTTTTGCCTCTGCTATCAGCATAACCACAGCTCTCACTAACAATCTAAGCCTGCAACTGGAATGTTTTTACTTTCCTTTTTTTGAAAAAAGGCACATGAGCAAAATGAAACCTCACCAGACTCAGGATTTTACCTTTTTATACACCATGAACGTTAAAAGCAGTCTTGCCATGGATGAAGTACTGTTTAAAGCCACAGGGGAATTTTTAGTACATCTGCTGCCCTTGGTAGCTACTCACCCACACCAGAAATGCCTTAAATTTCACCTTCCTATTTTGCAAGAGGGAAATAAATGAATAGATGTGACTCTGAAGCTAGGAAGAAGGAGGTTGGGGGCAGGAGAATAGTTTTTAGTTTGTTTGTTTTTTACATTTTTAAGATACAATTTTTTTTTTCAACTGTCTTAGAAGTCAGTCAGTCTTATAGCTTTTATACATTTAATTTTTCATAAGGAATTATATATTTCCCATTGGCTTCCCTGGAATTAAAACAAAGATGTGAGTTGGTATGTACTGAAGCACTGGCTGGAGTGAGGAAGCTCTTCACAATCAGAGGCTGTCTCTCAATCACCTCTCATCCTGTTGAATGTGATTTTTCTATTCATTGCAGGGACATTAGACTGACAGGCTGTATGGAGTCCCAAATTAGTTTTTGAGATAAATTGGGCTTTGACTGTGTCCCACTCTGAGATATCCTGTGGTGGCAGGGAAAGCTGCACTAAGTTGGAAGGTGCTATAAGAAGCGCTGTGCCACGTGCAGGTTCCTGGAGCGCTGGCATTCCCGTGTCCCTGTGATGCACCACAAATAGGCAGTAGTTTTCTTCAGCCAGTTGTATAGGACAGAACTATCCTCATCTGCTTTTGTGCAATATACCCTGTTGTTGGTTGATGGTGGAGGAGATGGAGCTGCGCCTCCACTCTTCTCATCCACTTTTGTGTTTGTTACAGGTAAATTGTGATGAAACTCCTCCATTTATCTCTCTCTGTATTTGGAGCTGAGCAGTGAGACAGCCTGTGGGTGTTGTAGAAAAGTAGCAGACATCCTGTGCTATCCTGAGCAATTTAAAAACTGCATTGCAAAAAAGGTATTTTAGATGCTGCATGCAGTCCAAGAAGAAATAAATGTTGGGGTAATTTTTAAATTTGTTTAAAAGTCAAAACAAGATTGCCATAAAAAGTTGCTAGCACCTCTTTTTACAGTCCCTTTCTCTTGTGTTTTGAATTATTTATTTTTCATTACTACAAAGAATATGGAACAAATACGACAAAAAATTATTATTATTATATCTAACAAATATTAAGATCATACCAGCAGTAAAAACAGTCAGAGTGTATATTAGTGGATCATAGATGCAATCCGCAGAATATGTATTATAAACTCGCTTGCTTTTCACCTTCTGCTGTTCAATACAAGTAGCTATGAAGCAAACATCAAATATGACCCCTCTGTCACTTGGACTATTTTTGGAATTAATTACTGTATTAGTTTCATTTCATTTATTGTATCAATTATTTATTTAAATTACATACAATGAATACATCAGTCAAGTAAGCTGGATTTCCTAAGAAAAATCAGAATGCCTCAGCATTACATAATATTTTTCAGAGGAAACTCAAGTTATCTGTTTGGAATATACTCTATATTTGCAGAATATGCTCTTTTATTGTATGATTTAAATAACTGGAAATAATTAAAATATTTTAAAGGATGTTCTTCTTGTCTGTTACTAAATCAGAGTTCTATAGTGAGGCAATATTTGAAGCTGCAACCCTAATTCATTTACTTCAGGGTTCATCAGGGTAGAAAACTTTACTTCCAGTAGCCTTTAACTCAGCTATTACAACTTACTGGAGGCTATGACTTAGACTTAAACCTCAGAAACAAAATAAAATTTAAAAGATACTTGAAACCCAAGTAAGTTATGTGAGATGTTTTAACCTTTAGTGAATATAGATACTGGTTTTTCCCCAGAGGACAATCTCAGCTTTATTCTCTGGCACTCACAGTTTTTCAGATAATAGGAATTTCAGGAGACGGCTATCAGTATTGGCACCTGCAATGAACTTTAACTGCTTTTAAGGAGTTCCAGCTTTTAAAAGCTGAGGTGTGATTTAACTTTATTATTTTAAATTTAGAAAATGCTCTGTGATCACTAAAATACTGTTTAAAGAAGGATCCTTATTACATAAGCAGGCAGATTCCACGTGTTCTATTGATACTGTTTATTCCTTGATTGTGTGGCAGAAATGCGATGTAGTAATTTCAGAGTACCAAACAATTTGCAAGAAAATTGCAATAATCCCTAGATCCTTTCAACAGAATGGTTATATAGCCAGTTGTTTTTCATTTTATACTTGCATAGTTATTTATCTTTGCCTCAGTTTGTGCTTTGTCATTATCACTATTGTACAGTGTCCATGTGGATCAAAGAAATTTCAGTCTATACCTCCAAATTTGTCAAGGCAATTCTGAATTTCAGTCCCGTTTTCCAGTATATTTTCTGTCCCTCACAGCATTGTTGTCATCATATTAAAAAACATAGTCTTAGTTCTAAGCACTCAATAGTACGATTTCCAGTGCAGCCTCTTCTTAAATCTCTCTTGATATTTGTCAGTGCATTCATAATTAATGTCTGAGTATGGATGGCTAACCATTTTGCTACCATTGCCTGGTTTCATCTACAGTACAACATATTTTCCTACTTAGCTCATTAGAATGTCATGCCCTTTTTGGTGACCATTGATAAAAAAGGCGTATTTATTTCTCTTTTTGCTTCTATTTCTATTGCCACCCTGTGATCAATGACTCAGGTTATACAAATACATCAAATTCCAGAATTCTAGCTCTACAAGAGCTAGTCATTAATATATAAATCCTCATATTTTCATGTATTAATTATATGATATGTTCCTGAATGTTTCTGTCACCTTTTTCCTCCCATCTCAGTCTTCCAGAACATCTTGCAAAGCTTTTTGAGAACATCTGGTTAAGCTTTTTGAGAGCCAGTCTGACCTTAGCCATTCCAGTCAGCCCTAAATGCCTACAGCGTAGCTTTACTATGAAATACATCTGCCAAATGGCTTTGCAGATTTCCACTGTTCTTGCTCTTCAGCAATTCCAAATCAAGTTAACTTCATTACAGAAAGAAAATTAGGTCTCTTTCTGAATACATTCTTGGTGATAAACATCTTTTGTAGAGAAATCCTTCAAAGACAGCATGGAGAGCGGGACTGGTGATCGGTGAGGAAGAAGACACATGCGGTAGAATATCTGCTCCCCCATCACATGCAAAACCTGTCAGCATTCTTTGCTCCTAAAGTAGATATCCATCATGAATCTTGTGAATCCACAGTTATCTTTCCTTTCAGATCATATTTAGGTACCTGAAGGTACCTCAGTGATATTTACTAAGTAGATATTCTGTTACGCTACAGCATTCAAAATGTGTAAGATCACTTTCAAAAATGATTTTGGCTCATTGGAGCCTAGAACCCATTCAACTTTATTCCCTCTGACCTCCCTTTCATAATACCTGAGGAATACCACCCTTGGCCCATACAGAGGTGAGTGCTTTCTAACAGTAAGACTTCTAAAAGTCTTTTAATAGATTTGGTGGAGTGATTAAAACACAAATATTAATGGAAACAGTGTGTCTTGGAAAGAGCACACAGGGCTACAGGCTTCCTTGAACATAGCTAGCCTTGGCTCTTTTAGTGCAATATGTTTGTGTACATACCCTTACTTTTTGTTGACAAGGCCTAAATTCAAGATTGTGTTCAACAAAAACCCTGTCTATCATCTTTGGTCCTTGTTTTATAAACAACTTTTTTTCCCTGTAAAGTTGCTTACATGCATAGCACGTGCTCGGAAATGTGGCTACCTTAGCAAAGGTGAGCAATTCAGTGCCTGTCTCACAGCAAAGTGTGTTTGAGACCCACAAAATGTGTATTCCCTCATTTAGGTCTGACCGGGGGTCTGACTGTGGGCTGATCCAGTAAGTATTGATACTCTGGGGTTCCACACAAGACATTGAATCCAAAGGTCCTTTCCTCAAAAAAAGAAAGCCAGACAAGGATGCGCCGCCCACCTTTTTTGTAACAATTTTGCAGAGGACTGAAAGTCAAAACCTGAATCTAGTCCCTCAGGTGGTTTTATGGAGCCTAAATGTTTTGCAGGTTAACTGCCCAGGGCCTCATATTTCTGGGAACTTAGGGTCTTGTGCTGTCCAACCATCTACAAAGTCAACTTATCAGAACTCAGGTATTGTTCTCTACCTGTCTGTACGCAGACTTTTGCCACATGGAAAATGTAAGGCAGTTAAAGATTGATGCAACAGGTGGCCTGCTGCAATTTATTCCTGTGTCAGGTAGTTTTCCCATCTGCCACCCTGCTCAGCTGCTAGGAGCTGCAGTTCCTAGTGAGGAAAAGTAGTCAGTCATCCATGATGCCTGGAGTCTGTTCAGGTCTACCAGCATTCAGTACACTAAGGCATCTAAACATGGCATGCTGTGTTTGAACCCATAGACTTAGTAGCTAGAACTAATTCAAATTAATTACTGATGATGTAAGAAATGTGTGTTCGATTCTCATTTCAGCACAGGAGATTCAAATCTACCTTGTTCCTAGTCTAGAAGTAAATTAAGGGGGAGCAAACATAAACCTTTCTTGTTTTGAATGTAGCGCTGCGTAGCCAAGAACATAACAGGGAGGAGAGAGAACATGACGAGAAAACATGATGAGAGAACCTAGCACAAAGGATGTGCTTTGTGGGGGTTAGATTTGGATTCAGGTCCTTTTTTCTAACAACGTTTATGCATTCTCTGCAACAAATCTTAAAAAAAAAAACCTACTTGAGTATTTCTTTATATATCATCTAATTAATTAAAAATAGACTTGATCTGTAACAGGTTGACATTACACTGAGACATCCCCCAAAGTACTAAGCAGAACCCATAGAACCACACAGTACAGCTAAGTGCTTCTTTGTACCTCGTAGTAAAAGTTAATATCTCTAAGTTATGCTAACAGCCATATTGCTTCCAGATACTGCACCTAAATCTCTCTTTAGTCCCCTTATCTCTCTCCGTGATTTATACTGTTACGAAAGTGCACGCCTTATTCCCTCTTCAGGATCTCAGTGAACATCTTTCTTTTCAGTTTATAGGTGATGGTTATTGACTATGTTTAAGGTGAGGTTTGGCTCTTAGCCCATGTTTTGGATGTTCAACAGATCATTTGCCCAAATTTCAATAGGAATTGAATTGTGAGAGCTACAGTTCATACAGTTGTTTGTTCATATAGTCAATCAGTCATAAATCAAAAGCTATTTAATATAGGTATATTTACCTATATTTAATATATTTAATCATTTAATCAACAATTTAATCAACAAATAAATAATTACATTTATTTGGCAAAAGTTCCAAAGAACATCTGTTTATCTCAATTATTTGTAATTTTGTAAATGTTAAGGGCTTAGCCAGGAATTCAGTTCATCATCTTCCTTATTTTGAGATTGAAACACTTCTTTCCCCAGACTTAAGAACTTGCCAGCCAAAAGTTTCCTGCCACACTTTTCATTTTAGGACCCTATATGTTATATTTTTCATGAGCAAAATATACCTTACAGAGATGTCTGGGAAATAAGCCAGTTATAATGGTTTCAGGAGAACCTGCAGGACGATAGAATAGCAAAAAAGTGTACTTGTATTTAAATACATGAATGTCTCAAATTAGCACAGCAAATGGCAATTGGCAGCCTTTGATGAATCTTGGCACTAGTTTCCACTCAAACTGTGTATGAGCCTTTAAAACAAATTTTATTATCTCTTTGTTGACATTAATACAGGTCCGAATCTGTAGCTGCTGAATTATGTTTAGTTACGATCCATATTTTTTTTTCCACATTTTAATGTTGTTTGTGCTGTTTTTGGCCTATCAGACAACTATATATCTCATAAGTGAGCAAAGCATTGCCATCGCTAGGAATGATAGGTTCATTTTCAAGTCACCCTGTTTGTGAATTTTGATGGCAAAGTGCTCAGCTGCACTTTATATATGCTTGGCCGTGGGTGCCTGGTCATCTTTGACAAAGATGACCTCTGGCAAATATTGAAATTTTTTTTTTGCCTCTGGAGTCGGCTCAGAGAGTTTCAGCTGTCAGAGTTCTGGCCTATCACAGTGCCATATTTTGGAAAAAAAAAAAAAAAAGATTCTCAGGAACAGAGTTTATTGGTGGAATGTTCAGATATATAGAGTAGGAAAAGAACATTAGTTTAATAAAATTTTAACATAAGTACAAATTAAAATGGAAAATCATTACGAAAATGTGTTCTATTACCCATTGATAGGCTGGTCTGCATTTTTAAGTGTATAAACAGCAAGCACCGCAGGTTAGTTAAGTATAGTTTATCAAAGTTTAAAGACTAGACAGTAGATATATTTCAATAAAATGGATCCCCCCACCCCCGTCTTTTGGTCAGATTGTGTCCAGCTCTGAAAGTTTAAGAGGGAAGGAAGAAGATTCAGGAAAAATTCAGAATTCCTCTTACCCAAATGTTGAATCTACAATCAGAGTAATAATTATTAGTATTTGTTAAAACTTGGAATTTTCATTTTTTTGGCATTTGGAATCCAAAGGAGCCTTTTCATTGTTTCACCATATTATTTTTCATTTTCACTACTCTTATGACATTGTTTAATGGCATATTAGTAGTAGTATTATAGCGTTTTGTTCCTACTAATGTGTTATAATAAGATATATCATCAATGGTCAAATCCATTTTTAGGTATATATTTTGTTTTGTGATTATCTTTTTTTTAAATTAAAAGGGCCTAGTGCTACTTAACACTGATTAAAACATGTAGATCAAAGTGACCACTGTCTGTACAGGAATGAAAAGAAGCTAAGCATCGAATGTACTAATTAGAAAAGCGGCTGTTTTCCTGTTAATATCTTAACTTGAAATAAATTTGTCAAGGAAGATGAAAACATCATCTGGTCTTTAGAAGTAACATACCATACAGGTTTTTTTACTAAAAAAAAAAAAAGTCAAGGAATATATATTTTTAATTATAAAAACAATAATTTGTGACATCCAGATTCATTCCTCTATTTAACGTGCTTACCAGTTACATGAGTTGAGAAGCTAGTTGCTGTTAATCTTCTCCATCATCAATGGAGAGACATAGACCCCTCCAAAAGGTAAGGTTTCATTGCATTTATATGATAAAAGCAATAGGGTTTGGGGGGTGGGGGGGTTGTTTCCTAAAAGACTGTCAGGCTAAACATTTTTTAAACATTGGATAAGATTTATGGATTCTAATTTAAGAGGCAGCTAAGACAAGTGTGCATAGTTGCAGTATGCTTTAAAACAGTCTGTATTAGCAACTCAAAATGTGTGTTTTTCCAAAAAAGTGTCCACGGCTAACAAACTACTAAATTAGGCATTTAGATGCCTGCAGGTCAATGAGATAATTAGAATCCAGGTTTTTATTTTTCAGATAGAATTATCAAATAGTTTTACCCAGCACAAACAGATAACACTGTGACACAGAAAATAAGACATCTCAGTCAGTTCTATCTAACAAGCAATGCTAATTATTTAAGCAATAAATGTTAGAATTATTAGTATATATTTCTCATAGTGTATCTTGTTACACAGTACTCCTTCTGGGATCCAAAATGAAAATGTAATTGATTCATTTTGAAATGAAAGTTTAACTTTTTGAAATAGAATTATTTTCCTAAGCAAAATTATTCAAGATTATTTCTAAATGTTCTTGTACCAGGAAGTATTGAGTCTAGCAGTGATAAAAGCCATTATGAACAGAGTTGATCATTGTGGGGAGAGGAGAGTTTCAGCTGAGTCTTGCCAGCAGATATACTTGCTGGGACAATTTTATGCCAGTACCTTGCACAGTGTGTTTTAATAGCATGGTTCTGTCTGTCGTGTCATTTCCAAAGAGGTCCCTGTGAATCTTACAGAATCCCATAGTTCACACCCACATGGTCTCCTACACACAACAGATTTTCTCCCCTACTTTAAAAAAAATCCTCCTTTTTTCCATTTCTATTTAATTAAGGAAAAGGGGTAGTGTCAGACAACTACAAACTATTCTTTGTTAATTGACCCTGATACATTGACATCTCCAAGAAACTCATGTCTTAAGCCAGGGTTTATTCTGAGGAGAATATACAGGTCTCCACCTGACATTAAGAACTCAAACCAAATGATGTCATTTGTACATTAATCCTGTCCTATACAACATCTAATCCTTGGCCTCTAAGGAAAGATTGGTCATGACTTCTTCCAGCTGATATTTATGAAATGTTGCCCAACGTGTCTAGCAGAGTCAGTAATACATTTTCCTCTTTTTTCTGTTTTGTCTCTTGTTTCTATAGCATCTGAATTTTGTGTGATTTCTCATAAAACATTCTCAAGTTTCACCCACACAAGCCATCTGGACTATAGTTAATATTTTAGGACCTATCCCCTTAACTTTGATGTACTTTCTTGTAACTGCTAAAACACGGTGATATCTCTTCCTTCTGTCTTGAGAACCTCCCCCTCACAAACCCAAACATATCAAAGGAACCAAGGACTTGATATTGCCAGCAGCTGAAGTCTTTCAAATCTCTTGCATTTTTTTCAAATTTGAGAAAAATCTATGATGAGAAAAAGAAATCTATGAGGTCTCAGCAGCAAAAGTCTTAGCATAATGAAAAGAATAAAGTTTGAGACTATAGAATATTATAGTAAAAATAAGTTTCGTATTAGTGGTTCTTGGAACTGATTTGTTGTGTTTCATTACGAACTCAGAAACAGCACTGTGATAAACGGCAGAGAGCATATACCTCACTAGATTTCACTAATGACATTATCATTACCATATCTTGTTTCCTGTCTTCACCTGATGCTTGTTTGCTTCTCAGGTTCATTGCATTTCATCTGAGTAGCTGTTTTATGACCCAGCGAGGTCCGCTCTACACCTACGACTGGAACAAGCGAGGAACAGAAAGCAGTACATTTTAATCTGATTTAACCTAGAAGTATCTTTTAAATAGCTCTGTCATTTTTGCAATATTCTCAAGGCTTGATGTTATTATTTGTCATTCTTAAAATGTGAAAAAGAGCTTGAAAAATAACAAAGGTTCGATAAATGTTTCTAGGAAACAAATTGGCAGCTCTCCTAATACTTGTAATGAAATGTGCTTTGTGGAATAAGATGCTTATCTGGGATCCCATCCTCCTGACCTCCTGGGATTCTGTGATCACAGCAATGACATTTCTCTCTTAAAGATGGACCCACACAAATGTTTCATGGTCTGTTTGGTAGCCTTAGCTAACAGAACTGTGATTGCTTGCTGCTTAGGCACAAGGACAGATCGCAAGATTGTAATCTCATCCCTCTTTCCTGTCCTCTGTGTGATTCACCTCTGAGGAAATGCTCAGTCAGAAGACAAGGGCCTGGACAGTAGTGTATGTGGAGTTACAATAAGGATTAGCAGATAATTTATGGCCAGTTGGGACCCACAGAGACATAAGGAGGAGCTGCTTGGACCTCTTTTCCACTTGAGAAAGAAGAGTAAGGGCAGAATTCAGTTGCCTGAACTCATGTGTACCGGGTATCTGAGGTGCTCCAAGAATCTAAGACATCTTCAGGGGCACCTACACAGGGACTTTTGGAGCAGCATCTGGAGATCAGGGGTTCTGGTGCATGGCACATAGGCACCATGCATCTGTGTTCAGGCTGAATTGAACTCTAGATTCTGTTGACTCTAATTGAGATCACAAATAATCACCACATATAGACACCTAAATTTAGGTCTCAAAATCTCTGAATCCAATCCAAGGAGACTGAAATAATGGGGAGTTGAAGGACTCTATTGGAAGAGACACTGGATTAGGAATCCCTAAAATCTGATTGAGAGAGATTGCTACAGGGTAGGACATTAATCCCACCTCTACAGGCAGCACACAAAACTAGATACAGTGATAAGATTCCCCAAGACTGATATCTTTGCTTGTTGCTCTGTGAAAATAGAATTCTCCTCCCCTCCTCAGCTCCAAGAGTTGTATTGTGCTCATTGTCTTTTGTGTGTGTAAAATTCATTGTATATTATAGCAAATTCCTTGACATTTGCCACAGTTTATTTTTCCTCTTTTGTTGTTTGTTTTCAGTCTGCTGCAGAAATCTGATCACCACAGCACTGCTTGCCAAAATATCCTAGAAAAGGGGTGGGGAGGGTAATGGTGGTCTTGCCAGAGAATTTAGATCCAATATGCTGCACAGTGTACAGAGCTCTCTGCCTCTAATAGACAGTGATGTATTGGTTGGTTTTTCAACTGCTGTATTGTATACATCCCTAGTTTGTGTTAGGTTTAAATGTATCTGCACTTTTAATCAGACTGTTATAACCATAATGTGTCTAGGTGTCTGCTTTGCCACTATGAGATTAAAAATGTTTCAGCTGAATAATTTTGGATCCTCATCCTTAAATGCCCTGTCTCATCCTTCTTCCCTGCATTTTCATAGTTATGCCGAACTCAAAACCAGAGAATAAGCGTAGACGTAAAAAGGTGGACATTTTAGTTGAGATTATAAAAAAGTATTACAAAACATATAAGAAGCACTTCCTGAAAGAAAATACAAGAGGACTAAATAGTCCCCAAAGGTGTATGGATGTATTGTCATTAAACAGAGGATGAACATACATTTCTGTATGCAAAATTCTCTGCTCCTTTCTCTTCTCCCCTTGTCTTGTTGAGAAGTAGCCCCAAAAAATATTCTAGAACAAAATACTTTATCATTCACCACATTTTCCACGGTCCTTTCAGAACATGTATTGCAGAATGAAGGGTCTCTGCACAAGCTAGTTTTTAATCTGAAGCAAGATAGGAACAGGAACTTTTTAAGGAAGCATGGAAAGATTTCACTTTCCTGAAGAACCTCACTGTTTCAGTGGTAGGCCATGTCAGGGAGAGATTTTTCACACTTTACAAAGGGTCTTTGGAGCTAGGAACTAAGTCTCATAAACCTGTCAACAAGGATGCTATAATCTGTTAGGCTGGAAAGTTTTGTGTTTGCACTGAAAGTGAGGAGAATCAATGTTTAAAAAGTTGAACTCTTTTGTGCTGATACATTCTGGTACACTTCTACATGTATTAGAGGATTGTCTAAAGACGGGTCTGTTTTAGAAAATTTTACTTTTACAAAATGTATCCAGCTTCACAGTGGGCATGAGGACCAAGATCAGTGGTAGACTGTCTTCTATTTATATGTCCACATATGTTTGAGCTTTGTTGAAGACAGCCTTTACTATTCTGTCTTTGCTATGGATGACTGTATGTTATTTCTTCAGAAGAATGCAATGTATGTTCTTGTCTTTGTTTTCAAACAGGGCTATGAAAGAATATAAATCTTCCTGCATTCTTCTTTACCTAACACATATATACATTCCTCCTCCTCTCACTCCTCTCAGTCACCCACTTCCTACTTTCTCCTTGAGCCACAGACAAAAGCAAAGTAGAGTAATTTTAAATACTGGGCTTTTTTCCCCATATCTAGCATATTTGTAAAGATTGCTGGTTGAAAGTCATCAACTGCACCAGACTGCTTTTTTGAATGATGTGACACATGACTGCTTTCTTAACTAATAAATTGCCAGGTGGACTACATAAAGCAGACATAACCAGTAAACACTGACTATTCCATTCCTTCACTAGCAGTTGAGCTTTCTATTTAAAGCTCACGCTTTATGATTCAGAATTCTCTCTTTTAATGTATGAAATATCCTAAATATTCCATCTAAAAGCACACTACCTTTCTGATATATTATTCATTGAACTTTAACTATTTTCACATTCAGTCTTAGGAAATCACTGTTCCAATTTTTATTGCAAGTGTGAGGCCAACCTTGTTCCAGACCAGCTGCCTGTCAATCAGATGTCACTCACAGATGCCCCTGAACAATTCTCTTCTCTAATTAGAGATGAAAAAGTAACAGTTTAGATTTGTCTGCAGACTTTAGCTGCTGGCAGATGTGGATTGCTAGTTTTCTCATTCATTATGTAGCTTAGTAAACTTTAAAATAGACAAGATAGATTGTTTTTAAACTTTGCAGATAAAACTCCCATCACCCTCTCCATGAGATGCCCCTCTACGGTGGCAATACGAGCCTCTTTTTATGGAAGATCATTATTTTTATTAAATTCTTATTAACATCAAGCAAAATTAAGGCATATTATTCACAAGAAGGTTTAAAATGATTAAGGTTATCTCTATGTTAAGATTTATTTATCAATAAGCAGTGCACCCTTAATATATAGGTATATAGGTATGATATGCAAAGGTCAGTATAGATAAAGTTACTGCATTTTTATAAAAATAGACTCTTCAGTGCAGTGATGTTTTAGTCTGAATCTGTCTCCTACCTCAGAAAAAAATCTCGGGAATGGTAATTCCAGATTATTTTTCTACCACCCTGTGGAAAGCCCCTGGTTATTCTTACATGCTTTCAATTGTGTTAATATTGCAGTTGCTCCTATTTGAAGAGTAAAAGGAAAGCAGAGCAGTAATCAGTTTTCAAGCTTATAATACTCTGTCAGTTACAAATCTTTCTTACTTTTACCTCCCACTAAGCCTCCTATAGGTGTACGCCTCTGACTGTTTTAAAAGAGCAAAAAGAATCAGATAGATACAATTTGGTGACTTGATCAAGGCCTTTAGCAAGGGTTATTTTAAGTGTGTTTGTTTCTTTACCCAGAGCACTGGAGAGATGAAAATTCCCTGTTTTGTGTCGTTGCTCCTTACAAGATGTGTGATCCTGCTCGTCATTCTCTCTTTCCCTCCATGTTGCTTCAAGGAATTAGCTTTAGACTTTCACGGGGACAGAATGAGCCCTACCTGTCCGTTTTGTCATCCAAAGTACTTCTAAATGCTATTCCAATAGGAAGTCTCCCACCATCACCAATGCGCTCAAGGTCTTTGAATATTCTAAGCACAGGTATTTCAGACGGGGTATATCTTTTGCCGCCTGCCTTGCCTTTCCTTAGCATATGTTTAGAACCTTCAAAGCAAGCTAGCATTGTTATGGATGCCTGAGCTTGGGCTTTAAAACATGAGTCTCCTATGCGCCCCAGAGTTGAATGTATTTCAGCTGGTTTGTCAGTTAGGCTATATTACTATAGCAGGTTCTACCATCTTTATTCATGGTAAGAATTAACCAATTATAAGGACAGTGCCACTGCCTTCACTAGTATCACAGATGAAGCAATGGGTAATTCAGTAGAAGGAGTGTATGATCTGACCCAGCATATTCCAACTTCTCATAAATTCAAAAAGGTAATACAAGACAAATATGATTTTTGCGGAAAAGGAAATTAATAATCAAGGTGATATTCCTGGTAGATGGTAAGGGGAAGCTGAGAATATAGAGCTAGGAGTGATATTTAAGGAAAAACAACACTTTTTATTTTAGTTCGAGAGAGATTATTGATCTTAAAATGATTGTTGTTGGAAAAATAAATCCCTATTTGCGAAGAGTTTTAATAAATGCTTTCTACTTTCTGTAGCAAAGTGTTAAAGAAACGGCATGCTCTCTTAGAAGGTCACTATTACCTGAATTCTTCTATCTGTAACTCGTGAATGCTACTTTGTCAGATTGCAGTATGTATAGAAAGCATGCCATCCACTACCTAGTATGCTAGACTGCTTTTTATTCATCTACGACCACAGTCATTAGGTTTGACCAGTCTTACTATTCCTAGTTCCATAGGCATTATAATCCATTGAACTCGTGAAGATATCCTGCCCCATGGCTGTCTCAGTGACACAGAATAAGTATAGCATTTCTACAGGAAATAACTTTCATGCTTCTTTTTCTTATACCTAATAGTCACAGTCACTTTAAAGTTAGATTAACTTGCCTTTTTTTGAACACTGAACAATTCAATTTGCGTATATGAACAGCAAGGAGAAAGGAAGGGGAGGGGAAGAAAACAGAATAAATTGTCACGAGGGACAATGGGAGTTCACATAAATGCAACAGGTCTTTGCTACTGCTAGGATCATCGCCAGAAATTTACATTTTTATTCCCATGAAGCATGAGGTATCTTGCAAGACTGTGTAAGGTTTTCCTTGGGCATTTTAATGCTTTTATATCTTCCTTTCTACATTATACATGGTTAGTTATTCAGGGACCTAGAACAGACAGCTGCAGAAGCAGAGGGGAAAGACATGCTGTTTATTTGACTTCCAGTCAGTTATTAAAAGCTTTGGAACTGTTTCCATTATGAATAGATTTTCTGAGACAGAGATTGGCCAAACCTATATCCAGCCTTGTGAATTATTTTTGTATGGTATGTTAGTTTTTTTCATATAATAGTACAAGTTAAAAACAACAAAAGTCATTTACACTGATGGGTGCTAGACAGAATCCCAAGATACACAAAGGCATTTTTAAAACTGTAGTTTAAAGTGTAAAATACTCCGTTTAGACAAGTAGTTCAGCTGTTAGGCAACACTAAAACTTCTAAAATGACCAATTACATTGGAGGCATCGAGAGAATTTCCAGAAATCGGTACTGGAAACATGATAGATAATTCAGAGTTGTCATCCCAGTGTGCAAAGGTAGCTTCACCAGGCAGTCATGTAATAGCACTTGGCTACTGTAGCACAAAATAACAACTTTGGTTCACTCTGATGTTCATTTTTATTCTAAAAATACAGAGTGGAAACCAGATGAAACTGCTAAAGCTTTACCAGGCTTGACATGGAATTGTTGCTCCTTATGTGGATTCCATTTAAAATAAAAGGCCAGTCCAGACATTCTTGAAACTCAGTCCTGGCTCTGAAAATATTTGCCAGCCACGATAAGTCTGGCTCAATTTTCTGTTTTGTGATCAAAAACTCAAACATTCTATCACTATATTAGATCCTAGATACCACAGTGAAAGATGAGGTTTTTTTGATGGGAAGCCTGTGTAAGTCAGAGGAGTACCACATATTCCCGTCTCCACAAGGTGACTTGCAAAGCTTATTTCTCTGTCTTTGACCACGGGAATGAAAGAGTGAACTACTTTATTTTGTGTCTTTAGGGCAGAGTTGTAGATAGACTGCCCCTACTCCACTCCTTACAAAGTAAGAGACATTAAGTGTACATTGTTGCTATTGCTCTAATAGGTCAAACATTCTTAGGATATGTTAAAGCCATCCAAGAACTATAATGAGGTATATATGATCATATGAAATGTATTGTTTCTGATGCTTTAGATTATCTTTTAATAGTCAGGAAAATGACTCCTACATTACTCATTTTTTGCTCTTGAACAGCATTCCATGGAGCGTACTGGAGCTGATTATCGTTTGGGCTTCCATGACATTAACAGTCAGATATTGTACAGCAGTATTTTAAGCTCCAGTACTAGATGTCCATTCAGTAACTTTAAGTCCAACGAGTTCAAGAGTTCTCCAAACTGTGATCATCTTACTGCCAAAATACTGAGGTGGATTGCTGAACCATTCATTTTAAGATAACTTTTAATTTTGCCTCCATTTTAAAGTAATTTTTTTGTAAATGTGGATGACACATACAAGGGAATAGTCTAGACTCCAACAGAAAGTTTCCACTAGTTGTTATGGAAAAATTCCTATTAACTGTAGTGGTCTTGGATCAGGCCGAGGGTTTGTACAGAACATTAAATTATAGTGATCTCCTCTGGCTTCAGAACTTCCTTTAAAAATCAGTTAAGTCATTTTGTTCTGTCATGTACAGTAGTACACACACAACTGTATTAATGAATAACTGTAGTTGTACCATACAAAGACTGAAATGCTGCAGCACGTGACTTTCCTAATCTGTTAAGAAATACTGAAGTAAAACTGGGGCAAGTGGAAGGGTAGATGCTTATACTGAAAAGCTTACAAGAAGTAGTAACAAAAGAGAGGAACAGTATTAGAATGTTTTTTTTTTTCTGTTTTGTCTGACATATCAAGTGTCTTGCTATTTTATTGGTTTTGTAATATTATACCAACAATGAGACAGGAGCTGCCTGGTATTTTAAAGCCCAGTGAGGTTCATATTTGGGGATGCTATTGTGATAGTGAAAAGCTTTTAACAAACCCACTCAGCCACTCAGCTTTTGCCATTTTGTGGCAGAGATGAGTGTTTTGGTGGAGCAGTGCCCGTAAGCTACTGCACACCTCTTCAACACCTGTGGTGACTGGAAATGCTGAAGTGGCTTTCCCACAAGGGGAGAAGGTGCTTTTGAAATCTCAGGTATGGGAAAGGAAGACTATTGTCAGAAGAAGGCAAAATACAGAGGGGAAATTTTTCCATTTTGCCTTGTTACCATCTGAGGTAGGAAAAACATCTTTCTACTGAGATAACAGATAAATAGTCTTTGAGAGTTTACTGGGAAACGAATTATGTAATCAGTTGACTTACTGATATACCAAGCATTTGATGTGAGTGTTTCCAATATACCATACAGCAAAGATGATCTCAGCAGCAACTCAGGAAAAATATACTATGGAGAGAAAGCAACAGAAATGGGAGGTTATGCCCACTGCAGCACAGTGGCTGATGTGAGAACAGCTGACTATTTCAGAAGAACTCAGAATCTACTGTCTGAACAGCTGGGGAGAAATTCTGACTTCCCTCAAGTCAATGATAAAGAGACTTCAGGACAACCAGGATCTTGTGCAGTGATACCTAAAATTGACAGCAATCCTATGCAGAGATGGACAGAAAAGATAAGCTGGCACTAGGTGATTGGTACCCAGGCTCTCCTTAATATGATGCTGCTGCAAATTTCCTGAGTAAAGGAATAAAACTATACCAAGGCACCTTTCCCAAGTTTTCAAGCACTTTTGTGTACACAGTTATTTAATTTGCAATTTTCATTCAAATCTCTGTCAACCTAATTAATATTCTAGAAATTATTCCCAAGCAGTCTTCAAGAGCACCATTTTTCTTCAAACTTGCCTCTCAAGGATATGGTACTTTTTATGGTTTGAACTATTAGAGTAAGCAAATCATTTCTATGGTCAGTTTTGAGATCCCTCTTTTAGCTTGCTTGATCTGTCTATTTTTCTGGGGAACGGTTATTTCTGTGATGAGGAATGAAAGGGGAAGAACAGGAAATGAGAAGGTAGGTGCGCATTCTCTTCCTCTTCTCTGGACTCTTCATGCTCTCTCCCATCCTCTCTATCCTTTTTATCTGCTGTTCCTATTATCTGTCTTACTTCTCTTTTTCTTGCTTTCATTAATAAATGATGTTTAAACTTCCCTTGCTAACCTATATCTTTCGTCTTCTCTTTCATTCCATTTTCTCCTGTCATTGTCCAAAGTTGTAAATTCACCTCCTGCTCTCTAATCTGTTTCTCTGCCTGTCATCACTTTATTTCAAGCCTGCTCTCTATACTGCCTCAGCATTTTTAAAATGTGTAATTCTCTCCTCTCTTCTTCTCTCCTACTTTTAAAGTGTTGATACCATATTCACGCAGCAGGGATGTGCAAAGTGGTGTCAGGGATAGGAAGCCAGGAAGAAAGCTTTTAAATCCATGAAATGACAGAGCAGCAGGTATCTGCAAATGAATGTGGTTGTACCTGAATTCTCTCTCCATCCTGGGACCAATATGCTATAGAAATGCACTATGAAAACGATGAATACACAGTCCATCAGCAGTTTATGCTGTTGCTTTTAGCTTTGGGCCATTCCAGCCTAATTCAGGAAAGATTGAGCTAAGTCAGCCTAATTCTTCACACAATAGTAGTTTACCTTCAGACCTAATAAATCATAAAACTTTTGCTTTGTGTTTCACTGCCTAAAAAGTATTACTACCTTAAAAATTTTGTCCTTTTCTAATGGGAGGAAAAATAGGGGGCATAGTGCAAATCCCAGGAAAGAGTGTAAAGGGGAAACACATAAAAACATTTATCTTGCTGAATGTATATTTAAAAAGGGGGATATACCACAATAATCATCCAGGTTTTTTGCCTTCAGCCTGTCTGAGGCCATGTGGTTTGGAGATCTGATCACTAGTCCGAAAAGGAAAGGCTGTTTGCAAGATTTCTGGGGTGTTTTTTCCTGGAAAAGGTGAGAGGACAACAGCAGAAATCTGTGACATACACTTTATGCCTTATAAGGAAAATATTCATCTATCTATCTGTCTACCTATCTATCTATCTTTCTACATACATTTATACAGAGAGAGATACATGTGTTTCAAGCTGTCACTAAATTGATTTGGAGGCAGGTATTTCTTTCATTTACCTCTCTGAGGGATAGGTTAAAAAAAAAATTTAATTCAAGGCTTGAATGAAGTGAATTAGAATTTCTAATTTGTTTTTCTCTTTCACATTCACTGTTCAGTATTTTCTGGAGTTATTCATGGTATTTCCATCAGTAATGACAATTCTGACTATTTGGAGATAGGATAATGCCAAAGCAGAAAACAGCATTTGAACATTCAAACAGCATTTTGTAATAATTATGCTTGCTTAATACACCTCAAAACATTTTTTGTTGCACAGTATCTGTCTAATTTAGAAACCATTTCTAAACTGATATTTTGGGTGAGCATGACTAGTTGGCCCCTTGTTGTGTAAATTAGTCATTACTTTCTCATTGTGTTTATGCTGTCTTCCAGTATTCTTGTTTTCTTCATAGTGTGAACTTTTGTTCTGTTGTTTCTCTTTCAAACCACTGCCTTTTTCTTTTCCTTTCTATTTTAATGGCTTTTATTCCATTTTACTTTCAACAGGTTCACTGAGCAGTCATATTTCCAGTTTCACTCTTTTGTTTTTTTTCTGGTGCGTAATTAAAACTAATTTCTTATTATATTGATTATTAGTATACATTATTTTCATTAATTTGCACTTGTAGTTGCATCACTAGAGGGCAGTGTTGATCAAATTAGTCTATAGAGCAACAAGTGCATGCTAGTTCTCATTAGAAACTAAAAGGCAGAAAAGCCTTCAGTATAAACATTCTGCCATTTTTATTAAATGTTCATGTCCTTCATGTCCATTTTTCATCATATCTTATATTTAAAAAAATAGTAGCCATCTTATTCTTCATGATCAAGTGCATGTTAGGTAATGCTATATGTAACTAATGCAGGTAAAAGAACATTCTGTGATATTATTTTTATAAAAAAGAATGTGCATGGAGCTTAGCAGAGAGTAGAAGGCATTTAAGCTACTGTAAACTATCATTTATATTCATAACTCTAATTATAAATCATGATTAAATTTTTGCTATTTTTTGTATAATAAATACAAGATATAGGTTTGTTTGTATGTTGTTTCTCAGGGAAAATGTTTGCTGTGAAAAGCAAATATCTTCTAATTCATGAACTGATTCCTTGAAAAAAATCTCAGTACAGTACATTTTAAAATAATGGAGAATAAAGATAACCAGGGTTGTAAATTAAGACATTGACTCATTTGTTCTTATTGATTTACAGGTCTCCTGACAAATGCAGCAACACAGAATCCTCGTAGGAGTGGTTTAGGCTCTGTGTGAGCTACTTAACTTAGTCAAGTTTCACTGCTGTGGATCATCATCCGTTATATGTCATCAACCCAACTGTCTGTTTCTCTGTATCTCATCAAAGACAGCATAATTCCTCTACATTATGAGCTAAAGTTTGTTCTACCATACTAAGGATCACTGAACTAAGGAATATAGATAAAAGATATGCTTGGGCATTAGCAATACAAAAAAGTTCATGGTTGACGTTTCATCTGCGTTATACACCACTGCTGGACTTGATGTTACCTACTTGTTTTAATCTGAAGAGTCTGCTACAACGAAGAGTATCATCCCAATCAGCCTTAGAGAAGACTGTTTTGCCTATGGGAGGACACTGAGGTGCAAAAGAGAAACTCTTCTTGTGCCCTAAACTGTCTGAATTGCTTTTATTTTCTTATACTTTCAGTATATACAATAGACCAAAGAGAAAAATCTATTTTAAAGTGAACACAATCTTACTGTTAACAGTGATGTCATTAAATTGTAGGTGGTCTCCACAAAGAGACATGATTCCAGCTTTCACAAAGCTGAGATGTTGCTGTTCAGCAGAACTCTTTCTGGAAAGCTGCAGTAAAAACTAACCCAGAGACCTGCTCTTGAAATGCCGCATTCTAGAGAACATAACGGAGCATCGCGGGAAAACGACCAATGTTTGAAAAATGTAGACAAAAAGGACACAAACTGTCTACACAGCACCTTTATTCCTCTGTACTTAGATTGACTTTCTCATACTAAAATCATTTTCAGTTTTAACCAGTTAAACATGCCTCTTCTACAGTTCCATTTTTGATAGTTAAAGTTGGATAATACAGTATTTGCAAAGAGCATGTTTGGTCATCTGTGGCCTATGTCTCATCTGATACACCATTTAGCACCAGAAAGCAAATTAAAGAGAAAACAAAAGTAACACTTGTTTGAAAGAGATCATTAAATGTATTTTGAAAAGCCTAAAGTTATATATTTAACAGTTTTTATATGTTGTATATTTGTAGAAAATCCTATTTAACAATTAACGTGATAACTCTGACAGTCATGACAAGTGGTTCAGAGTTAAGTTGTGTTTTATTACTTCAGTTGTCTCTGAAGTGACTGGTGTCGTTTGCTTTCTTCCATTGGGACATTCTGGATGTAAAGCATGACCAGAGAGGACTGTGTAGAAAAAGCAAAGAATAATGTTGTTTATATTACATAAATGCATTCAAACATTGCACTGTTGGAAGGCATTTTTTATTTTTATTTTATTTTTATTTTTTGTCTTTATGTACTGATAAAAATAGAGTGTAAAATATTTTAATCATTGCTCTTCATAGCAAGTTTTTTTTTTTCCCCTCTTTCTCTCTCTGTCTCTCTCTGTCTCTCTGTCTCTCTCTTTCTCTCCCCCTACTTTTACGTAATACAGTATTAGGGCCAGTTTGCAGCCTGTTCCTTGACCCCATTTTCAGTGTTTTGCCTCACTGTTAGAAAGCCCACTCTTTCAGCATTATTGATTAGTGAAAATTTAGCAAAGATAGCAAAGACGAGGGGGGAAGTGATGATAAACAAACACAAACTAAACCTTGCTCCCTTTTACTGTACCTTTCTCTGTGTAAGTTTGGTACGTTGTTGGTATGTTGCATACAGTTGGTATGATGCAATCAACAAATGAGCTTAATTTCTTCCTGGCAAATGTATTCTGGTTTTAAGTATACTACCTAATATTCCAATTAACTTTTAGTATTATGCTAGTTCTATTCTACTAAAGAAAAATATATAGAGATTGTTCAAGTGACCATAGATGAAAACTACACAAATGAAAAGTTGATTAAAAAAAAAAAAAAGAAGGCCTGTTCCAATACCGAGGCTTATTTAATGCAGAGGTTGCAGGAAACATGAACTATAGATGATTTTATCTTCAAGTAAAATAAATATGTACAAAATTCTTATTTAATCTTAGGATTTTGACCAGTGTCAAAGTAGCGATTAAAACCCAGCCACTTGAAGAGTGTTATGGACTGACTGCACTATAAATGACCAATGTCAGGTTTAAATGTCATGCAATAAATGATGGTAAACACATTTACTGTACTTGTAGACCTCAAGAGCCAGATCCCTCACTCTACCAACTCTCTGTTTTGATTTATTTTAAAGGGAGTGTAGTAGCCTTATTTAGTACACACAGAACAATTAAAGATGTTACATCATTTTTGTTGCTTTACAGTATTCAGTTTTGTGTTGGTTCAGCTAAATTATAAAAAATAAAGAAAACCCTTTTATAAGTGAGACCTTTGTTCCCTGAGCATGACATCACCATCTGAATTTCATCAGATGATAATTAAGGTGGGAGCCTGGGGAAGAAGACTTTGCCCATGGAATTGAAAATTGAGGACAGGGGTGGTGTTTTGAAATTGAAATTATCCTCTTAGCTTTTCAGGTTTTGGGTGCCTTCATTTTGGTGTGTCTGGTTTTAGACCAGATTATGGTCATTAATTCTTTGGAAAGCAGATCCGACTAGAGGATCTATGAATGGACATCTAAAATCTTTGTGTCATAATACGTAATCACTTTTGAATACGTGAGCTTATGTCTTTGTTTCCTGCGTACTTCAAATGCTCAACAAAAGATAGACATGAGTTTGTTTCTGTGGTCTGTTCTGGACAGAAAATATCAAAGACAAAAAGGTTGGGATTATTCTTCAGAGACAAATTCTGGTTGCTGAGTCGCCTGTGTACAGCAGCAGCCGCAAGATACTTAAAATGTTTTCTATAATCTTTTCCCCCTCCCCAAATGTACAGTTTCAAATGAACTAAACATACTGGCTGCCTTTGTCACTGTAAATTGCTACCCTAAGAACAGTTGTTAAATGTTTCTCTCTCAGGAACAATATGTTTTCAGAATATTGTGAGCTTCTAATTTTACAGAACTAAGTTACACAAAAAAATTGTTTGTTTTTGAAGGTATTTTATGTGCCTCTACAAGAGCAAAATTTGAAACACAGTAGGGAATGTCTTATTCGAATGCTATTAAATATCCTTCATTTCTCAGCTTGCAAAGAAGTAACTTTTTCAAAACACACCTGAAAGGGAACATAAGAATACAGAAAATCACATAATAGACTAATAAAAAGCAACCTCTAGAAATGCAGTAAACCTTTAAACAAATTGTGTAAAAAACTGCTTTATAGCTGTTAGCTCAGGCAAGGACAGGTGTAACTAGTGCTTTAAACATCTGGGATATCAAATGGAGCAAATATTAACACACGATAGCAATCAATATGACACATCATTCTGATTTCATAATTATGTTTTTAGCTTATTTTTTTGTCTGGGCAATTCATTTCTTCTCTGCAGTAGCTCAAGTTTTATGCACGCAGTGTCCTCAATCATTCACTTGTTTACTGAAACTATACCCACATGCTGTTGTATAAATCTTTAACCCACATGCTTACTATCTAATATGGCCTATTCATCACTATCTTGACTACTAATTAGAGTTTCCAGAAGAAAATAAAGAATTCAACGCTGTGGCTGAAGAATCTAGATGAGTGGCAATAAGGTACTGCTGAAATAAAAGGGGGTAAATAGATTGGTTGAAAGGAAAATCACAGCTCTGACTGCCTGAACTGTTGAACCAGTGGAAAGTAAAGCACAAGCCAACACTGGATGTGGATACGAGAAAGAGAAAAGAAGAACTGGAATATTTATTCAAGGGGAAGGAAACAGAACTGGATTTTATCACATAAGCCTACATATAGTACTATTTCCCTATAAACAATACAAAAGAATGCATTTCTTTTTAAACTTCCTTGTATGACACATATTAAGAATGGCACATATATAAACGACAACCAAAGACCAGGAAAGAGTAGACTAGGGATGTTGCATAGAGCATTGTGTTGATCCAAAAACAGTTACCTCTCCTTAAAGCGATGAAGTGAGAGATGACAGGAAAATGGATGCCATTTAGGTTTCTATTAAGTTAGGCTGGCACCTAACCTTCTGTGATTTAAAACTGTTTCAGACAAAACATTGGATCAGTAAGGTGTAGAATAGCATCTACTTGGAATTGGCTTGGAATGAGCCTGGTGAAACTGAGTTAGAATCAGCTTGAACTGTTGGAAAATAGCTCCAGTTTCTGATTCCCAAAGCAACCCTTAACAGAAAAGGTTTAATCTGAGGAGACTTCCTCTAGTGGAGAAATCCTTGGAAGGTAAAAAAGCCCCTTACTATCACTCCGCTTTCAAGGGTGCTCCAACGAGCACCGGCAGCAATTTACAACTGGTAAGGCTTGTGAGAGCAACTGTCAGCCAATGTAAATTAGATTAGCTTTCCAGCTTGGAGACCAGCTTGTTATTCAAATGACTTCAAGATGGGTTAAGGGTAAAAGTGATTTGCAGCTACTTTTATTCTTCCTGCTTCAAATCTGCAGAAAACACTTCTCCGCTATACCAAAAACAGAAGTAAGTTTGCGGCTGGAGCTGGTTAATGATTTTCTGAGGAAGATGACTAATGCAAATGAAAGAGATTTGCCACCTTTGTGGCAAAAATCATAAAGGCCTGGAAAAGGTGATACGTATACTTACTGCAACGAGAAGAAGTAACTTGTACATTTTGGGGGGGGGGGAGGTGAGGTATTTTATGAATGATGATTTTTTATTTATACCGCTATCTTCAAAGAAAATTGATGTCAATGGAACATGGGAACTACCGAAACAGTTCAACTGAGTGGTTCCTCCAGGCTGATGTATGTCATGTCTTAACTGGAATCTTTTAAAAAACGTTGGATTCTCCTGCTAGCAAAATATGGAATAGCTGCATATGAAGTAAAGTTGCTTCTGATCCTCTTCCAGTTGCAGCTTTGTGTATGCCCTACATCCTGCAAAGTTGTATTCTTTATACATCTATTTTGCCTTATATAATTACTGAAGTTATAGCTAAGTAATTTTTTATTTCTGTTGCCTAAAAAAAATTCCCAAGGTCATGGAATTGATGACGATGATAAATCAAAGCAATGGCTCTTAGGCTTTCTGAAGTTCAGAAACTGAGGTGGACAGAAAACACACTATTCTATGTTTTCTTTCAAACAGAGGCTTGAATAAGGAAAGAAAATTAAGAAGGAAACTGAAAGGAAGGCAAGACCAGGGGAAATTAAAGATTTTTCTTTTCAGAATTTTTAAAAAGTGTTTAATAAGTGTTAGGGAAACAAAAAAGATTAAAATTAGAAATAAAATATTTTAACTACAAAGATAAGCATTTAATACAACCGATAATATGGTAGTCTTCTTTTGAGATATAAATCCCTGTAAAATTTGAGAGCCATGGGTAATAGGTAAAAGGCTAAAACCAATAATTAAAAATCAGTTGAGAAATAGGAGAAAATCAGAAATAAATGAGGGCAATCTGGAATATCTAAGCAGCCTAAGCACTACCTCATACTGTGGTCTGAATCACCATGAGCAAGTGCCTGTGTCTTCCTTCGCTTTGCAGGAAGAAGCCTATATATATTCCTATACAGTCAAGGAGAGAGACAGACGGTTGTAATATAGGTCCTTACATAGGCATAAAACAATATATGTCAGCCCCTTAAGGCAGAGAATGTAATGACAGGAAATGTCGAGGTCAGCTGTTGTCTGAAATGACTTACTGAGTTGTGAAGGTGCTAAGAAAAGATTGGCAGTAGCAGCTTAAGCCACTTGTTCACGTACAAGATCACAGCATAAAATTAGGAGCTTACACAGCCCAGACATAGTGAACAGGGCCTGGCCAACGCAATGACTAATGCAAATGGAGGGTAATATATTTACTCCTCTGTTTGCAGAACATATCCACATGGATAGGTGAAAAAAAATGTGGATGAGATATCTCCATGCTCCCCAGTCAGTTCTACGCTAATGTGTTTAAGCAGCCTCCAGAGTAGAAATGCAACATAGACTGCCTGCACCTTTACTACGTATTAGCCTAACTGATATGCTCTGACCAAATAATAAAAAAGTAGGAGGAGGCTAAAAGAAAATTATGTATGAATTTGGCACCAAATCACAATTCTTCCTCAATGAACCCATGTAACACTTAGTTTTCTCTTCACCAAAGACAGATTTGTTTCTTCCCAGAATGCTGAAGAGCCTAATGTGACAGTGATAATGTAACTTCTATCCCATGCAAAGCAAGTCAAATGAGGGTGAGTTCTGGAAGGGCAGGCACCCTAGCTGAGTAAATAACAATGTCCCCACTCTGCACAGGGAGCTGATACCCGCAAAAATGAGAAAAAATCACAACAAATAGAAATATCACACAGGCTCCTCATTATCTCTTTGTTATTCAAACTATTACAATCACAGGAGAATCTGCAATACTTAATAGCACTTACAATCCAGTGCAATCATGTGCTTTTAAATCATGTGCTTTTAAATAATGACTTTTGGTTTTGTTTTGTTTTGTTTTAAAGCTGGTAGAACATATCAGGCTCTCCTTCAACCCCTTACCAAAATAGATGGCAATGAGTTCATTGACAATTATTTTGTACCACTTTATTGATTTAGTTGCTAGTTTATCCTCATTCCTTTATGAATTTAACCCAACTACCCTACTATTTAGTAGTTTTAGAATTTAAAGGACTCTGTAACAGAGTCCCTTTACCCTCCTGCGAAAGCGGAACAGAGAGACTACAGCCTGCAAGTTACTATGTCCCAGGTACTTCTCACTGCATGAAGACTCTAGGGACAACAGAAATAATTGTGGGAAGAGAAGAAAGCTTTACCTCAGAACAAATGAACCTTGCGGAAGGAAAAAAAAAAAATCTATTTAAGGGCCTCAAGCTAGAAGCTTTGCAGGTGGAAGCCTAGATCTCGCCAATCAATCACTTTTCCATCCAACCAGTCAAGAGAAACCTCAAAGGACAAGGGATATGTATAACATTTAAGGGCATTTTTCTCACTTTAGAAGTTCTGGTTTCTTTTATTCAGTTGTTTTGTAGACGGAAAACAGCAAACCAAGATGAATGCAATAATTTCCAGTACCTTCTCAGGTAGTGCAAAAGCAAGAGAAACAACACCTATAAAAGACTGCTGAAGTACTGAAAGGAAGGACTTTGCTGTCAGAACTTTCGGATAGTTATGTATATTTGTAGCTAGCCCACATAGTGCTGCGTCAATTTTATTTAAGGGGCATAACACTGGGATTGTTCTTAAGGATGGTAAATATCTCCATAAGTCCTTCAGGAAAAGCTTCTATACAGACACCTAACTCTACAGAACCAAGTTCTGCCCATCTTCTATCTGTAGGCAGGGCTGAGATCTTTGGAGATACAAGATGCAAACGGGAAATATTTATTGCTAATCTATCAAAGAGGCAATCAGATCATTTGGAAGTTCATTGGTACGTAGGTGATCACAAAAATTATTCATTATTTAGTCCTCAGTAAGTTAATACCATCACACAGTCCAAGGCTTTCAAGTCCAAAGAACAGCTCTCAGAATCTATAATATCATATGTGATTGATTTCTATGAGGCTGTAATGATGTTTTTCTAGTGTTTATGAGGATTAGAAATAACTACAAGCATGTTTTTACGCTTCTGGCTCAGCAGAACCACAAGAGGAATGCCTATTTTCTGTCCTTCTCCTAAAGCAACAGCCAGGGTCATCTGCTATTTTGGAGATAACTAACTAGCCTTGCTCAAGCCTGCCTAAGTGTTGCCTTTTAAATGTTATGCTTTGAAATTTCCATTGAATGATACTGTCCCATAAACTTCTGGCTTGGAAACAAGTTGACTCACAAAGTCATTCTGATGCAAATCTTTAGTTCTGGTCTGTATGCCCAGAATTGGTGAGCCATGCAGAAATACAGACAAGTTAAATAGCTTCTCATTGTGACCAGCCATATGTACTTCTGTGCGAGATCAAATAGGTTAGGTTAAACCACTAATACAGAGGCACTTAGTAACAGATCTTAGCTGAGATGGAATCTGAGTAGCCAGGGATGGACTGGGTCCCCTCCATTTTTAGGACATTGCTGACACCAAAGGATTCTCTTTTAGAAGATGATTACCAGTAAATTGACTACTTCTTGGTAGTTCTGTTCCAAAATACTCACTTTACTGCTGAGCAGACCTTGAGTGTTATAGCTTATGAGGGATGACTGAGCAGTTTAATTTCTGGTTATGGTATGTTACTGGATATGACATTTAGCATACAGGATATATACTAGAAGAAAGAGAGAAAAGCTGCTTGTTTGCTTTGCCAGGGTGCTTCACCCTTTTTAAAATGTTGTCCTGGAGGAAAAGAGCAGTTTTGGAACACAAAATGGGGTAAAAGACAGAAAAAAACAAGCAGCATGTAGCTTTAGGGTCAAGGGGCTCCTGAGTAGAGCAAAAGGCCACACCTTTTAAGTGGTACAAAGGAGATTCTTCCTGGGAACCCACATGGGTCTCTGTGGAGTTTCTTGCCACCCAAGAAGACATGAAAAGATGCTAAATTGAAAGATAAACACAGAAAGTGGGAGGGGAACAGCTGTTCTCAAATCTTTTTAATTTTAATTACACCCATGAGGTTATAGTTTTGTCTGCTTTAAAAACACCTGATTCTTCCTTACAGTCTAACAAAATCTAATACGACAAGCTGGAAGCCCTGCAAGACCTTGCTTTTTGCTTACTTGAGGAAAACTTTGTAGGTGGCTCCATTACAAGGCCGCTTTGTATTTTTATTATAATGACTGCAGCCCTCTTAGGCAACTGAACTGGCTGGCCTGGCAGCTTTTTGAGGCATGCAGCAAGCTTCGCCTCATTTTCATCCTATTTGGGAGCCACAGCAGCATGTCAGACGGTGACTGGTTGTAGCCTGTTGGGCAGTGCAAGCACACCCAGCGTCTGCCCTGCAGTGTCTACAGGCTGTTCTAAGAGAATTAATTTAAGGGTGTCCAGCCTGATGTGATTGTTGGTGTGATTTTGGCAGTGCAGAGTGCAGTGCAGACTAACAACTCAGCTGCTGATCTTGTCTCTAGCTGGACACTTCTCTGTGACTCTGAGGTCATTTTGGATAGGGTGCATAATCTGCAGTTGCTGGGTGTTGGGTGTCTTTCTGCGGAGAATGGGAGAGAAGGATTTTTTTTCAGTGTGCCCCTCTTCCTAAAAAGGAAAAATATGCTTTTCTAGAAGTCTTGTACTATTCTGTTGGTGGTGGTCTCATGGAAAAGAATTAGGAATATGGACTCTAGATACATTCTGGGTAAAACTTGTTTGCTCTCTATATATTTGTAAAGATACCCTGGGTTTGGAAACAAGGCGTTCAGCTTGTATGACAACCATTTGGGTCCAACAGTAATTTCTGATTCTCTGAGAACAGCTCTTCCTCAAGAAATGACTTGAACTGGAAGCCAAACTGGACAGCAAATGGCTATTGCTTCTCGTTCAGTTTCCTAAGATTAGGCCTACGACAGTTCAGAGCTGACAGCTTTCCCAAGGTTAAACATTTGCTCACTCAGAAAAGAATTCAGAAGTCTGAATGTAATGATGCCACCTGGTGACACCTGCCATAATGATGCTTAGCTCTGTAATTTTTACAGTTATAATATAAAAGCCATAGCCTAGCTTCATCAGCTGGTCAGAGTTCGTAAAAAATACTGCTATCTAAAAGCAGAAATTTATTGCAGAGCTTTCTAATATTAATAATGAGAAAGGTACATGTCTGAGGGCCACACTGCTTTCATTTTACCTTCAAAAACTTCCTTACAACAAGGTGCACCAGTTCTAAGGGCACTAGGAATGTATCAGTTCCTTAGGCAGTGAGTCAGCTGCAGCGAATATACACTGCACAGTAATTTATCGCTCATCTGTATAGCACATATCAGGTTCCAAGGCAATATTGTATTACTGTATTCATTTCACTGAAAGGTTTCCTTTGCTAGAGTTCATTGACCAATATTTCAGCCCTGCCATGAGCTAAAAGTGTGATTGCTACTGTACTGAAGTAATTAATTCAAAATGTAAAAAATAAAATAAAAATAAACCAACACTTACTTATTAAGGACTCCAGCAGAGAACTCTTACAGTGACAGATGACATTAGCCTATAAGCCTTTATAACTTACATGATAATAAAATGGGGTTACGTTTTTGAATTAAATTGATAACATGACCAAATCGATTTCATTAGTGTATCTGTCATATTTGCTGTTAATGATGGCTAACAGTGGAATAGAAACTGACAACAATCCCTGAAAAACTGTGCAGATCAAAATTATATTACACTGGCATTCATGAATTTTAATACCCTTTTTTATCATGGTTTTTTTGAACTCCCTTTTTAAATTTGAAGCTCACAAGAAGAGAATTAAACTTTCTACACCTGTCTCAGCTCCTATTATTTCTATTGTTACAAGTTAATAGGTCTGAGAATGGAAGACATTTCCACTAACTAAAACAAAAAAAGGCCTTGCTTGAGTGTCTTGTGAGTGCTTATGGGGGAATGGATGAATCTCTGCTGCTCAAGTGTTGACATCAGAGTCATTTCTCTTGAACGATTTGAGAGCTTTAGGACACCCAAATTGGTGTTTAGAAGACTGTTTGTGGAAGATGCTGTACGTATCAATAGGCTTTGGTCCTCAGGTGTGTAACTCCCTTTAATGCTAATGGAAGTTCTGCAAAACTCTACAGGAGAATATACCTACTGTCATGAATCATCACAGCTCTATAATCCCATTAGCAGGACTTAAATGTATGTGAGTTAAAAGTGTGCAAGTAATGAAATCCTCACCTTAGAGCTACAATTGAGAACATCAAAATACTGTTAGGTAATGAGATAACTTGACCTCTCTGCTACTTGAAAATGTGACAAGAGAGTAGATATGTATCATAGGAACTGAAATATCATTACTCTTTCTATTTCAAGTCCTTGATTAGGACTTCTTTGGTCAGAATTATGGAAAAAATGGCTGATTAATATGGAGAGGCTGTGGGGTAAACTGGATGTGGGAAAGGTGTAACTGTATCTTAAATGTTTGGGTCTCTCTCTATACATATTAATGGAGAATGATCTGAGTGTATCATTTTTCTTTGCTTTTGTAGTCAATGCCTCTGTTACAATTAGGAACTGTGACAACAACAAGGATAAACACATTCAGAGTAGCTGTAATCCGTATAGTTTAGATGGCAGTGGGAAAAATGTTTAGCTGGTCATATGTGGGGGCTGTTCTGGCCTGGTGGGGATGTTGGATAGTACATAGGCTGCAGGGAACCTTGATGTCTTCATCTTCTCTGTTACTATTAACTCTGTTAAATCTTTTATCTACTAACTCTGCTATGTTACTATTAAAGAAATTTAAGTTTCTTCCTGTGCTCTAGACACACTCATGGACTGCAGACTCTTCATGGAGAAAACATCTTTCTCTGTACACGTGGACAACATCTGCCAGAATGTGTGTGCTCTGGGTATTCAGAATAGTAGTACCGACAGTTTATATTCCTGCTGTAAGAGTTGTTTCAGTGGTATGCAGCACTTCTTTGAGAGTATGAAGCAAGAAAAAGTGGAAAAATGCACAGGGAGGAGACGAAAGGACAACTGTGGGAAGAAATTAGGGCTTCCTTACTCTACTGCATAATTTCAATGAACTAATGGCCCCCTTATGTCCTAAATCAAATCAATGACATGCGGTGTACTCTGCAGAGAGAGCAGCAACATTGCACATATCCAGCAGTGCATATCTAGCAGGGAAGTTTTTTTCATTTGTGTTTTTTCAGACAATCTGGTTGTTCTCCCCCAGTGGCTCTACTGGACAATTTTACTCAAGAAGCTGCACAAACCACATGATCTCCTACCTGCTGTGAGTGATGGGTGTTTTCTTTTTTTCCTTTTTTCTTCCCCTTACAGCTTTCTTCATTAATTACAATACAGAGAATTTAGTTTATAATCCAGTACAATTCAATAGCAACTGTGTTCAAAAGGAAACTCAGCTGACCCTCAATGCCACTTAAGTAGCAAATTGAAAAAATAATTTAATATCCAGACTGAAGACATCAGTGTAAAACATTATCCTATGATTTCTTACTGAAGGTGCTGAGTCCTGGAGGAAATCAAGAAATCAGTGAAGTCAACAGAGTCTAGTTTTACTTACTTGACAATCTTATTCTGGACTGAGCAAAATTCCCTTTTCCCAACTCTTTGACATCCCGTCTTTGAGGATAATTTTCCTCTCATTGCATTAAACAGAAAACCAAAACTGGAATTAGATTGCAATAAATAAGGAAAAGCAAGAGCCTTTGAAAGAGTGCTTGTTCCCTGATACAGCCAACTTCAGGCATCTGAGACATGAACATCAGGAGTCCTTTGACTGTAGATTACAATCAGAACTTCTTACTGATATGGAACTGCAATCCATGACTTTTCATTTACCCATGGTTGCTGGAGGCTAGTACTTTCATTTAGACAATTCCATTCATATCTTCTTATCCAGTGTATTTATTTTAAGTTTTTATACTTCTGCCCATTGCTGAACATCTTCCATGTGAAGTCCATAGCAATGGGTAGTCTATAACAAAAAATTGCTGGAGGATGTCCCTCCC
The DNA here is from genome assembly GCF_003343035.1 of Apteryx rowi. Lineage (NCBI taxonomy): Eukaryota > Metazoa > Chordata > Aves > Apterygiformes > Apterygidae > Apteryx > Apteryx rowi. The sequence goes on along the minus strand of NW_020449864.1, from coordinate 526,750 downwards.
ACCTTCTTTTCCCCTCCCCTCCCAACCCCTTTGCAAAACTTTATGTTCAGTCTTGCTTTGGAAAAGGCAGAGGTAAGTTGGTTGGGTTTTGTGTAGATTAGACATGAATGCAATGAGTATTATTTTATAAGGGAAAATCTGTATTTGCTAAATCTCCAGAAATTTGCTTTTTAACTAGATGACCTTGAGCATGAATGTCTGTAATGCTTATGTGCTACATGCTGGGCTTTCTGATCCATCCTACCACAGTGGAGGTAATACAAACAAACAAAACTTAATACAAACAAACAAACAAAAAGTCCAGCAACTTCTGATGCTGTAGTAGAAAATACTGGAAAATGTGGCAGGAGCATGTTCAAGCAATGCTTTTCAAAAGGAAAGCAAATATTAGAAATCACCTGACTCATTCACTGATATGTATCTTTTCACAGAATGGTTGAGGTTGCAAAGCAGGCTGAACTCCAACAGGTTGCCCAGGGAGCTGACTTAACCTAAGTTAGGTTTCTGTTTTTCCCAGGACAGACCCTTGACCTAACTCACTTGTGCTTATTTAGCATTTCAGAGTCTGCCTACAGCACCGTCTGTCACTCTCTTGCGTGATGAACTTTTGTCTTGTCTGTGGATTGCAGTAGTCTGAAAAAAGCCAATGCAAAGAAGAAGATTGCCTGGTAGTATGGTCATTAATCAAAGGATTTCTCTTCTCTGGAAGTCATTAATCTGCAATATAAACAGAGAGAAGTTCAATAATCCTTAAAAAGAAAAATATGGATAACATTACTGCTTTCAAACATAAGTTGTCCCTGTGTGGAATTCTTGTCTCTCTCTCTCTCTCTCTCTGCACCCAACTCCTGAATCAAAGATATCTTAATAATAGCTAGGATCTCCTGGGTGCAAGGAATCAGCTTAGCATCCTATGTGGTTCATGCAACACAGATCTCTTGCTGATAAGCCCTTCCCTAATTCAAAGTGTTGAGAATTATTCAAACAACTCAGCTGCCTCTGCTCAAGGCCACTGCAGGTCTGGCAAACTCTATGAGCTCGGAACTAGTAATGTGTCAAGATGCTTCACTGTAGCTGGGAGCTGGTTCTGTAAGCCACATAACCACCTCTGTATGACAACAGGCCTATGGTGAAAAGCTCTGCTGGACTCACATTGGCTCTACGAAGGATTACTTGCCCATGGAACATTTTACGTGGAAAATGGAAAGACACATTTGCTCTTTTGCTTGGTAACAGCTTGGCAGATGCTGATGTAGTTAAAATGAAGACGATGGCATGACAAAAGGACAGAAATCTTGACCTATTGCTGCCTCTGTTTGTTTGCATTGTCTACATGCAACATGGAACATAGTCATTAAAAGGTATCCTTCTTCTTAATTGAGTTTCTTTGCCTGCCTTCCTTGAAAGAGAGATTAGCATATTTCCCTATAATGCATTCATAAGTACATTTTACTTAAAAAAAAAAAAAAAGGTATTTTTTAGGAAACTTCGCAATGTGACTAGGGACATATATTTCTAATCCATATGATTTCAAGCACTCAGTTTGACTAATACTTCAAAATACACACACACATTTTTCAGGCCACCATTTAATGCATATAACCACAAGATACAGTAACATTGTTTATGATCTAAATCTAATTAAAGAGTATTCAGGAATGAGAAAGGGATCGATACCTAATATGGTTTTCCATCTACTTTCCTCATCACTGCTAACATGTTGGAGTAAATGTCAATACTTTGAACTCACACATGTGCTATGTTGATTTTCCACTGATACAGACAAGGTCAGTTGTGATATAGCATGCTTCAAATCCCCAACAAGTTCCTCAATTAATAGGTTGTTTTGAGTCAACATATTTAGAAACTGACAGAAAATATAAATGAATTTCAATTGCTACCTGTAGGATGTCTTTGAACAAAATACATCTTTGATTTTAAACACAGAACCATCATCTGATTACCTGCAAAGATGTTTGACAGTTCGTTTGTTAAATACATATTGGATGTTTTTCCATTGAAAGTAGTATCTAAAAGCTATTAGTTTTATAGTAAGTTTCTGTTAATATGGTTTTGCAATATATCTGGTGAAACTCTAGCAGAAATCTTCCTGTGATACACCAGACAATTTATAGAGAACATGGGAATATAATCTTTATTGTTACAAAAGCTTGTAGTTGACAGTCTTGATAGCGGTAATCCACCTTTCCCTGCTGTGCTAATGGTTCCTTTTGTTAGATCGAGCTCTTTCCTCCACTGTACAGAGGTTGGTATGATTATTTCATGCTAAACTATTATTAAGGATGACTTGTGGTCATATAGTTATAAGCAGTATTATCTACATTATTATTCCCAATTTGCGTTTCCACATGTTATTCCTCCAGTTTGCATTGTGTCCTACCTCTAGATTCTGTCTACTACTTTCCCTCACGGTTTGACTATTGCTTTTTTATAAATATGAATATATTTTTATTAAAATGAATATAAATGCTTCTTAGCATTTATAGAATTAGGTAAAATGTTTACTAAGAATTAATAGTGTCCCTATATCCCTCATGGTTGGCATGTTTGCGAAGAAATTTAAGCAACACAAGGCAGACAGACCAATATTATAGAAGAGCCTGACTGCACCTAAGCCTTCTAAGACAATCAGACGGGATACTTTTCTCACACAAACAAATACAAATGGGATTTCTGTCAGTGATTTTAAAAGGGCTGAGATTTCATTCTTCTTCTGTTTAGGCTTCTCTCTACACATTAAATACTGAAATAAATGGTGGTAATAATACCCTGATTCGGGTCTGCAGAAAGGAGTACCACTAGCAAAAGTGCTTCAGACCTTCTGTGGTAAACAATCCATGAAAGGCAAAAGAGCACAAATAAGGTGAAGATCAATGAAAGGGTATAAAAGTATGTGAGTATATAGAAAATTAATCAGTCTGTTTCATAGTGAGGTTACCATTTACCCATGAGGTTGTAATGGATGTGAAATAATAAAATGGACCATTTGACTTTATCTTCTTGTGACCTTGGATTTCAACAAAAATATTTTATCAACTTATTTGGAAACTTCAGTGATCATCAGTAAAGTGCTTTTACAAAACTTCTAGTTGACTGCACGTTTGGGCTCTTTTTTTTTTTTTTTTTTTGCTCTATGCTGAACTCAAACCCATTATCTTAGAGAAGGTAGGTATATACTTACTTACATTATTTTTTTTCTCATATTAGTATAGAGCATATTGACTGGATGAATACTTAACTTCCTGGCTGTTCTTTTTTTTATAATAAATAAATAAATGGTGGCATTAATAGAACTTTTCCTCCTATTAGACCTCAATAGCAATAAATAAATGAATGTTACTCAAATAATGTTAGAGTGAAATAGATCCCTTATGAATGCAACCTAAAATTTTGTATCTGAATTAGCCTTTAGAATTCAATACATGGAAGGAAAAAATACATATATGGGAAGTCAGTGATAAAAAAAAAAAAAAGAAAAAAAGAAGAATCCGAAAGAACAAAGTGGAAATTTGAACCATATGATAGACCATAGTCATATAAAAGAAATTTTAAGAAAATCGACAGAGAAATGTCTAGCATTAAATAAGTGATGAGTAAAGTTCATCTAATCTAAATACATTTATCTAAAAGCTAGGTATCTTGAGTGGGATTCTTTATGCCTCAGCTTTAACTGCCTACATCATAGGTGAGCTATGCTTCAGGGCTTCTGTTATAGTCAGTGGAGATCTTGTCAGTACAGTTAATAGTATCTTGAGAAAAATTTAATGTATCCTAAAGGAGAACCAACATTTGGTCCAGTGAATTGCCTACATATTATTAGATATTCATTGACTATAATGCAAGCCTAAATACCTAGATATGTAGCTCCTTACATTACATTTACAGCCAATAGGGCACCTCCAGAAGATGTTATAAATTCTAGTGCATGATATGTATCAGTAGCAAGGGAATTGAATCTGTTTCTAGAGCCTATATAGGAAGCTTAGGTATATATCTTAGGTCAGATGTCTGACTCGCAGGCAATAAATTTAGAAAAGTGAATCCCATGTGATGTGTTTTGAAAGCTCTTCATGTGACTGTAGTTATATGATTAGAAACACTGGCAATCTGTAGGTCACAACAGGAAAGCAGACTATGTTAGCCAAGTGATACATTCAGGATACATTCAGGATACTGGGTATTCAGGGCTGTTATCATGATAGAGTTAAGCAAAGATGACCAAACTGATTTTTCCATTCGATCCGGTAAAGCCATACTTGGATGCAAAAGCAAGCTTATTGTACCTTGATATATCTCTGTAATTCAGTAACTTTCAGATCTTCCTATTTTGTCTGTTAGATTTATAACTGATTTCTTCTTCCAAAAATTTTATCTATCGTTATTTCAGCTTCAGTGTTTCGAGATTAATAGGTGAATAGAAGTAGGACAATTCTCTTTGCTTTAGTTTAGGGTATCTCAATTCCCGTAAGTATACTCTTTGCTTTATAGGGTAAATCATTATGATTTTATATTTGATTTTCCTGATTGGCCACCCTGCATTGTTAAATGGATGATATAGTTCCAATAAAATATAGAAAGTAATCTAAGACTGTTAATTTCTATAGTTAAAAAAAACCCTTATAAGACGAAGTGTACTTTTATGCTCACGAAATTCATGAGGCATTGGAAGAGATAGGTTACCTACAATACTAATTGTATCCATCAAGAAGTTAAATTAGAGGAGAAAAAAGGATAGTATTCTATATGGAGTTTCTGTAGTTCCTTCCATGGATCTCACAGGGGCTAGAGATGGCTATTTTGTTTTTTGCTACAAAAGTGGTATATAGGATTGTTCTTTCCTTTTGTTAGTCAAAAATGCTTTCACAAAATTTGTAAATATGAAAGGTAGATGTATGATCAACAGTAAACATAAAAAAAATACTTTGTGAAAATCTCTTGCTCTGCTCTTGTAAATTATTTTTAATATAAATAATATAAATATAATATATATAAATATAATATATTATAATTATATATAATATATTATAATTATAGTTATAATTATAATATATATAATATATTATAATATAAATATAATATAAAGTTAATATAAAAGAAATATCTTTTTTTAGCTTTATCATGACAAAAATTTCAATGTCATAAAAACAACAGATCAGGGCGAAGACCCTGCTCCAATGCAGCATTTATATGTGTTTGAGAACATTAGAAGCTTTATTAACTTTAACAGGAACCTTAATGCTTTCAAAACTAAGAAATTGCTAGGTACTCTGTTGGATGATGCTTCCACACCTAGTCATGAAAAATATGAACATATAGTCTGGAAAAATACCTCTCCCTCCCTGCACTCCCTTTTTCCAGGCAGCTGTTTAGCCATAATGTAGCCAGCTGATGGCCGGCAAAAATGACGCTTTTCTATAGTGCCACTGAGTCTGATGAAGCAGACTTGAAATATGTTGGACACATCTCTGGACTTTGCCATGGAAGTCTTCTATGACTCCCTGTTCCTTTTGAAGCCAATGGCAAAACTCCCACTGACATCCAAGGGGGCTAGTATTTCACTCTCATGCTGAGCTATCACTGGCTTAAAAAGGAGTTCTGTGTGCACATATGTTGTGAATCTAATCCATAATCTGAGATTCAAAGAGAAGCATATAATAGAATCACCTCCCTCCATGAGTATTGAATCAGAGGCTTTTTAACCAAATAATTTGTGTGCTTTCCTCTTTGTAGACTAAAATAAATGAAGATAAGGTCTAAAGGTGCACTGAAGTGTTGCAGTTTGAGAATAATTTATTGCATAACAGAGTAACCTCTCAAACAATGTTAATTATAACATTGTGAAAAGCTGAAATGCTTAAATCTAAATCATTTAAAAGCTATGTGATAGATATTAAACACCTCTAAGAAGGAAAAATGCTGTAGGCGGTGTTCTTAATAAGTCTAGTTTGGTTAATTATTGCCTGAAGCATTTCTGAACTAATTATTTACCCCCAAATGGGGCTCCATGTTTTCAACATAAAAGTACCAGATATTGATTTTCTTTAATTTACAGGATACAGTACTAGGCAGACCACACAGAGTTGAAGGTTAAGCCATTTATAGAAAGTCATAGCCAGGCCCTACAGTGTCACACACTGCATCAGTATGAAAGGGAGGCCCAGGCTCTGAAACTCTGCATTTTCAGGGAAGAGGATTATTTGTCTCTGTCATCTAGTCTTTATGGTTCATTTAACATCTTAAATAGCCTGTATAAATTAACTGTGTTTAATAGCTGCACATCTCCCAAGTCAAAGACAGCTTTCCTGTTCAACAAGGGAACTGAAGTACTTTAGCCTTTTTCTTAACAAGACCTACATCACACAACAAATAATAAACATTGAATAATGTCATCACATTTTAACGTAGATGGTCTAAAAATCAGTTTTCAAACATTTTCTGCACACTTTCCTCCCCTTCTCCCTCTTTCTTAATGAATGATCACTATAAAGAAATATACATATTGCACACAGGTTACCCATGAGAATTTTGACAGTTTTGACCCCTCTCAGCAGGGTCTGGGGCTTTACCAAAGGTATTTAGACAATTTTAGCCTGCCTGAATGGGTACAATTTTTGGACATAGGTTGGGATACATGAACTATTACAAGTGCTAGTACTGTGCAAATCATCATGAACTTTGTATCACTTCATGACATGTGTGATGGTATGACAGTGTTTGCTAGAGCCTTTTGAGCCTGCTGCAATATAAAAATGATTAAAAACAATAATAAAAACAGTCATGGCTTCTTAATGTACACTATTAGTGCTAGAACTGCTTATTTAAACTTAAAAAAAAAAACTTTTCTTTTTCTGAATTCCTTGTGATTTCTTGCTCTTTTCTTCAGTCCATTTATGTGTTTTTCCTCTTCCATGGTGATTAACTTTTACTTAATCTTTTCTCTTTCATTCTCTTTAACTTCTGCTAATTTCCCAAAAATCAATTTCCATGTGCTACTTCTTTCTTCCCCCTTTGCCCCTCTATTATTAAAGCTCAAGTTCACCTACTGAAATCAAACTTGCTTGCTTGCTAGGAGCAAAGACACTATAGGCTTTCCCTGTCATTAATGGTGGGAGGTATACCACCAGAGATGACTCAGTTTCTAGGTGGGATGAATTGCTCTCCGAAGGTTCTTATTTCTAACTTGATGTTGACCAAGAGAACCTTGGTTACCCAAGTTTGACTGATGCTCCTAACTTAGCAGGCTATCTCAAGTTAAGTGAAATGAATCTAGACCTTATTCATCTCAGTTTTTTCTCAGCACAACCCTATTCTAACCTTTGTTTGACATGTGTCTTCATTTTTCCCTTTTTCCCCTTTGCGCTGCCTGTCTTCACCTGCATTTGTTCAGAATGAAGTCAGACTGCAGACACCCTTCGTTGTTCATGAACCCAAACCCGATCATCCCACTGAACTGAGTTGTGCTCTGTGAGGAATGTATTTGTCCTCAGTTCCTCGTATAGTCAATGGAGAAGGACAGGTGACTCCAAAGAACAATTCAGATCACAGGTGAATTGAATTATCTCTTGTAATATCTATACTTCTTCACTGGCTGTATAGGCTGTATGGTTTAAGTACTTCATTTTGATGTGATAAATTCCCATCCAGTTTATAATAACATTCATTCTCCTTGACTGTATTAAAATCAGAAATTTTGTGAAGAAAATGTATTCAAGCCCCATCGTCTAAATTTTCTATGACAAACTTCATAGAATATTTTGCTCAAAAGAATGACTAACCTATTATTATTCTTTTATATCTGCATTATAAAGCTGTTCAATTATTTGTTTTTTTTCCATCACGTAAGAGTGAAATCCACTAAGGAGATTCATATCTCAACCTATTAGCTTTATTATCTATATCCCCCCCCCAACATTTCTGCCTTTCGTCCTAGTATTGATAATAATTGAATCACTAGTTTCCTTTGATCTAGACAGGACTTTTTTAGAAAGAAGATACACCGTAATCAGAAAGACGTCCCTACATAAAAGCAGTGATTCACTCTTTCTCATCCATCTACACAGGGCAGTACATATATCTGGCAAAGTTTTATGCTTATAGCAACATAATAAAATAACCATGGAAATGTATTGGGTCTATCACAATTACCACTTATCTGTTCTTTAGCTAAGGAAACAATGGTAAGGAAAAACCTAGGATATTTGTCTGGTCTTTTTGGTATATAAAATGGATTTGGGTGAAAGTGGGCTATGTATAAAGCAGGCTGAACTCAAAACCAAACTCAGGGGCCTCTTCTGAAGACCTTTGGATTTGACTTTCATTTCACATTTGCAGCTGGGGTCCATCTTGACCTAAAGTACATATATTTGTGTACACAAGCATGTGTATATCTCTGTACACTGAAATCACAGTTTCTTAGAAAATGTTGAGTCTTCTTAGTGGCAAACACTGGCGTCTTTGAAATTTGCTTCACTGCTTCTTGAAGACTAAATTAGAAACAATGAAATAGCTGTTAAGCATCTCTTACACATTTACTGGCTTATGGAGAATGTACACTGTTCTTGGATAACCATTGGTACCGTGACAAAATAGATCTCTGAAGCTCTGATTTGCCCTGTAAACAGTATGAATTTCCTCTTAAGCTGTTGAATTCAATGAAAGTTCAGGTTTTCTTTTTAAGCTATTTAAGCCTGTTGATTTCCATTCTCTTTCAGTGAGATACCCACTGTATTCACTTATAATACCAGGATTAAGAATTCGACATGCTCTATTACAAAGTGGTCATATAATTGCAAAGAGATTATTCTCATACAAAGGATTATTCATATACCACTGAAATAACGGTGTTTTATACGGCTCTCAACTAATAAAAACACTTCAAGTAACCTTATGAACTTTAGCAAGGAATTGACCCATCAAGATCTCATGGTAACTATCTTTTCTCTAAAGCCTACTCATTGTACTATTTGCAGACACACCAGTTGACAAAAGCTTTAGTAAAGGATTCATATTGTCAGTAGATTGAATCTAGAGTAGCTGGATAATGAACAATGGTTCCAAAATTTATGTATATATTGCTGAGAAAATTGGCTTGTATTTTTCATATAGTATAATACCATGGGTAAAATTTTGTTTCTTGAGCTTTGATTGTTAATTTTGGAAAATGCTGGTAAGAAACAAAAACAGTAGCCAGATAATTTTTTAGGGAAATATGTTGTCTCAACTTGTGAATTGAAATGTACAATGATATTTCACATTTCATTAAAAATATTCATAAGAGTAAAAAATCCCAAACAAATCAACTAAACAAACCTCATCATTGTTTTCTTGGAAATGTCATTTTCTGTAACTGAGTACTGCATAAAGTGCAAAGCTGTATGTGTTTGGTTATCTGTTCTCATGCTGACTTGTGTGGGCAATCAAACCAACCTTTAATTTAGAATCAAGAGTAACAAAGTATATGTGAACAAGCAAGAGATCAAGCTATAGTAGCAGTCATTCTGGAAATAATTTTACAAAAATAAATTAAAGTGAGAAAATCATGAATTGCTCACTAAAAATTTGGAAGCAGGAAAGAAAGAAATATCTGAATAAATTATCAGTCACAAATATTCCAGATATGCGTGTCTGAAGGCAGAATCCCTCTCTCCACCCCCAAAGATTCTGTTGTTTTTCTCTTAAGTTTGAGAGCCACATCAACAAATGATTTTAAGTTTTTGCTATTTACATGTCTGTATTGGATTATCCTCCTCAGATTCTTCCTGAATTTTACAGAGGCTTTTAATTCTTTTTCCAGAAGTCTTTTCTTCACAGATATCCTTCAACAGCTATGTCATTTAGCAAGGAACTTTTTTTTCATTATAAAATCATATAAAGGTTCATTGAAGAAATTTTCTCTAATTTTGTAGGATGTACTGTTTTTCAAAAGTTACCCCCCTAACATGACTCAAAAATTCTAAAGAGCTAGAATTGTTCAAAGTATACAAAATATTTGGAACTCTGACATGGGTTAAAATTCTTTCGGAAAATTTGTAGATTACAAAATCACTATAAAATTTCAGATCAACACTAAATGAAATTATAGTTATTCAAACTGACAATTCAAAAGTGCTATTTTTTTCACTGTTTCTGATCTATTCATTATTTATTAGGTTACTTCATTTCCATTTAATAGCACAGTGATGTTCTTCAGTAGCAATGAACAGATTACATTTTTAAATGTTACTTTAAAAAACAATTACAAATACAATTCTAGCTTCTTCATAAGCCTTTCTCTCTTCTCTTTTTCCAATGCCTATCTTATTTTAAAACAGAAATAGGAAATTAGTGATATCTTCTTTTAACACTAGGTGGAGTTAGATTAACTCGTTAAGTCAATTCCCATGAGTCTTATGTATTTTCTGATCTTCACTTTTTTTTTCCATAGAGAGTATAAGTAGAGTATGGCTAAGTTAAGAAGCACAGATTTTATTTATTTATTTATTTGTTTCCTTGTAGGCTTACATGATGTAAAGTAAAGAGAGGTAAAGTCTTTATAATCTTTATCTGTATTTAGGAAATCTCTACTGAGCCCCATGGAAATAAGTGGGAAAGAAGTGAATATTATCCATCCAGTGAATACATAGTGATCATTTACTCAAAGCTTTCCCTTTAAAACATTTTCCTGCAAATCCGTATGTATGGTGGTGCCATTCAAGCATGTCTAATTCTACTGTGATATGGTTCCAAAATATTAGCTTTTAAAAATAGTCATCTTGAATTCTTAATTGCAATCAGGGAAATAGAATTACATGTTATCAATTTGTTTAATAGGAATTTGTAATATTAAAACTTCTGGCCTAAAAGATCTGAAGAACTCTGAAGATTTCTTTTCACTGATATGGGACTTGGCAGGCAAATAATTTGTCTGACTCTGTCTAAACACCGAGCTCATTTCAATTGTCTTTTGAGACATGTTTCTACTGGAAGCTCCACAAAGAATTTCTTTGGGAGAGAGGAATGGGATTCTCGTGTTTGTGATTTTTTTCTGTTATTGAGATGTACATGGCCCTCTGCAGTTTAGTAGTTACATATCATATTGTAGTGCAACAAGTAATTCAACATACACATGTTTTTTACTTCACTATGATGTCTTAAGCTAAATGTTTTGTTTTCATATTGTAGAGTTGTTTATATCTAGGTATTCACTGTATGCACTTCTGTGAGAGAATCCAGGTGAAAGATTGTTTTAATGTATTTGGAGAAAAAAAGTATTGGAATTTGAAATGGCTTTTAGTTCCTATGAAGTTCATTCTACTCTTTGTGAGAGCAGCCCCAAGAGAAGAAAGGCCATATCAGAATGATCCCATGTTAGGGCCTCACAAATTTAGCCCTGAGCTATCCAGTATATTTTCACAGAATATTGTAGCTCCATGAAAAGATATCTACTCAGGTCTGGAAAGCTGTATATCCACATTAAAATGCTATTGAGGATAACTGTGATAATAAGGATGAAAACATCCTCAGCTATTCTCACAGATATGGAGACATGAAAAGAAATACTTCTGCTCTACACCTGTGCTCCTACATTCCCCAAACTATTATTTCACAAGGGACAAACATAGAGATCAAAAATGTCAGGCTGTAGAGAGCAAGTGAACTCGAGTTGTTATTGAAAATATATTTGAAAGCAAAAATATTTTGCTACTTGTTTTAAAACAAGTATTTGAAAAATAACAAGAGGAAAAGAAGATCTGTGCCTTTGTAATTATGTGCCACCTCATCCATGGCACAGAACATTTGATAACAAACAGTCCCTTGCACTGTCTACTCAATAGCATAGTGTATGTATGTGTAATCAGCTGTATGAAGCAATGAGAGGTGAATTCTTAAGCACTGAACTAGCTATGTCTGCAACATGATGTGAAACTAGATAATGGGGTGTGCAAACATTCTTTCTTGCACACATACGGCTCGTTTCACACAGATAAGGGAGTTAACACCGTAGCTGGCCTTATTAACATATTTTCTGAGAACTGGTGGGCTCAAGTTAATACTTGGTACAAGCACATGAGCTTCAGAGATATTCTAATTTGCACTGCCAAACAGTATCTTTCAAGCTTCTGATCTTAAAACCAGGATTCTTGGAGTAGATCATGAAATGCCCTCTTCCAAGTGCCTTAAAAGCCTATGTCAGAGTTATTAAAGGGAGATATTGCCTTGAAGAAATGCCAAAGATTCATGAAACTATAAATAACACCTAGACACAATGCAACAATGATCCAAATCCATTAGAAATGCCTCAGACTTCTTGGTAGCCTGGGAAAGCCTTGCTTTTTTATTAAGGCAACTCTTGATTTATAATTATGCAGTCATTATAGTGTCTCTAGAAGAGAATCTGTAGTCTATTATAGAATACATAGGTCTGAACAGTATTAAAAATTCATTGTACTATATGTGTCATTAGTAGGCACAAAGTTTACAATAATTATCCATTTGAAACTTGAAATTTGAAATTGTATATATGTGCAAACAAAATGTAGTTGTACTTCACTATTTCAGTGTTCTCTGAACACTGGGTATATACCTACTGTCCCCATTCTTCCTTCATTAAATGTGTGTAAAATATGTGAGATATTTTGCAATGTTGCTACATGTTATTAAGTACACTCTTCATATTGATTTGTTTACAGGTTTTAAGTTTGAATCCTAACAGGTATGAAAAATGGGAAGATTTATAAACATTACCTGTGTGAATATAATAAATAAAATCTAACAGCACTGGCTTAGTTCTATTTAATATTAATAGGAATCCCACATGGTCATGGAGAAATCACTATTTTCCAACAGTTACATACGTTTCTCTCATTTAACTAGATCTGTTACAAAGTGGAGGATAGTAGCATATTATGCAATCTGTATCTTGCAACCTCTCATTACAATGGAGGTTTCATGTTTCACCAGTATTGTTCTATGGGGCTTTGTCTTGTTCCCTTTTCTCCTTGCACTTTATCTTGTTCTTCTTTCACAACTAAAAGACTTTCATTGAATCTGGTGTCTCACACATTCACATCATCATTCTCAGTACAAAGCCGTGGTCTTTTATGGCTGGTGTTTTATCCTGCTGTGTCCCTGGTACAACCTCTCTTATGCGATCTTTTTAACCAAAGTTTACAGAGCTGCTGGAAAGTACAAGAGACAATATTTCCCACCTGTTCCATAAATAATTTTAGTTTTAATTTAAGACAATGAGAGGAATAAAAACATTTATTTGACTACCAGTTCAAACTCACTAGTGCATGTTGATTTAGTTGTGATTGCAAATGCTTTGTGCATATTGGCCACGAACAGCCTTGTAGGTGAGCATGGTTCTGCTAGACTCAGCAGTCGGGGCATCTGCATTCAAGTCTCTGCTTTCTCTCTGATTTTCCTGATTATCAGCCTAGTGGGAATTTTCATGTAGCTCTTCTTCAGCCTTTACTGCTTGACAGGCGAGTGAAGAGTTAACAGGACTGAAGTTTGTCAATTGATATGCAGAAGAACTGATAGCACAAGAGCTGASVYGYRCAAAGCTGYTGAACAGAGGACTTAACAGGACTAAAGTCGTCTACCAACCGATATGCGCAAGGACTGATATGTGCAGTCCTTCCAATTAATAACACAGTAATCGATGGTTTCAGGTTATCCTTTCTAAATTAGTAACTGATGGTTTTGTGTTATCCTTCCTAAATTAGTAATCGCATTATTTTAATGGATGTTACTAATCCAAGAACTTGTGTGAGGAAATAAACATCTTTTTATTATTATTACATTACTGTCTCGGTCGTTGCTATTGAAACTTCATAGCATGACAGCGTGACACTGCTGAAACTTTTATTGGTATGAATGGTTGGTGTATGGAGCGAAGATTTAAATCAGGGTCTTTTGTATCTAAGGTGAGAGGTCATCCCACTGGACAGTGTGATTGGTATCCCTTCTTTGTAATCTAATAAATATGCACTTACTTAAAGAAAGTGGAATATCTTCAGAAAGACAGATTTTTTTTTTCAAGATGTTTAACTCATAACTTCATGAAACTCAGGATGATGATGCAAATGATTGCTCTTAAGTAACCCAGATCTCCTCTCTCATACACTGAGCACTCTAGCAGTCAGACTGCCTCCATTCAACCTCCATTATTTGGCTCGTTAGTTATAGCTAAAAAAAAAGTTTGTCTACGTGGATGACCTAGGTCAGGTTGGTGTCCATCTTGTTGGTTATGCTACTAAAAGCAAGACAGGGACAAATAAGTATTTTGGCCTTAGGTGTACAAGAAACTTTGCCTGTATAATTACACCTAGCAGACTAAGGAATTAATTAAAATAATTAGAACTGTATATGCATTTCTTGCTCTCTGTCTTTCTGTCTATATATAGAAAGATTTTTTAAATGTAATTAGCTAATACCAAACCATTTTTTGATTAGCTTTGAACAGAAATCACTCGGCTGAGATTGATGAACAGCAGGGAACACACATAGCAATATGCATTTTTTTAGCAGAATCAAGGCACAAAACTGAATATGACACTGAAGAGTAATAAAACTAAGGAAGGACACCAATGAAAATAAGTCATTTGTGAATTTAGCTAAACACAATAAAAGGATAAACTTAAGAAACCTGAAATAGGATGAAGAAGGTAACTGAAAATAAGGAGGGAAAATAATGACATTGTGAACTGAAGAGACAGAAAGACAGAATTTAAAATATAGAAATCCACCTCAAGATCAGTACTTTGTCAGAGAAGAAATATTCTGCCCTAGCTAGAGTAACAAGATGGAGTCTACGTGTTTGCCTTGGGGCCAGCCTTGTGCATAGGTATCTCAGAGACCTTAGCAAAGATGCAGGTATACTCAGAGTTTGTAAAAACTGCATCTGTATTGTTTTATGCTTTTCCACGGCATTTGTTTAAGAGTCTATAATCTATTAAAATCAGGTTATTTTCAAGAGTTTTAGAAATTGTTCTGTTTCTCTCAGATTTCTTACTCCTCTCTCCAACACTTAAGAGTTTAACAATTTCTGTATCTAATCAAGAAGGAAGCTGAGCCACACAGTGCCTTAATACATATTGATGATTGATTGTAATTAATTAACTGAACAACAAGATGCTTCTTTTCATATCGGAGAATATTGAGCTGAGGGAAGTATCTTTCTAAGACTTTATTTTTTCTCTTCCTTAACTTTAGCTCCAGACAGGCACAGAGACAAGAAGATTGTGTCCAGAGTTAAAGCAGGAAAATAAGTTTTAGAAAATGCCTCATCCCATTCTAAAATATGGAAGATAGGTATGAGAAATGTACAGTGAATCAGGAGATGTCTAATGCTCCCTTCTCTGTAGAGGGAACCAAGATTCGTTTAGATTACATGACTGATTTGTAGATGGCTAAAATTAGGCTAAAATTAGCTAAATAAATTATCAAAGTTGAAGTGATTTAAGAGGTTTTTACCTTTAGCTGTTTCTAGATCGGAAGAGCACACGTCCCACTACCAGATACGCTAGTATATCTGCATCTTGTTGTTGCTTGAAAAAAAAAAAAAAAGCAGATTATATGGAAACAAATGGGCTTCTGTACCCCCACCTCTCATCCTCCCAAGCCCAGTTTAAGTGTTGACACTAACCTGAATGATTCTGGCAGAAAATGGACAGCTTATGTATATTAAAAGAATGAATTTTAGAAAGCAAAAATTAGGCAGTATGAACTGCATCCTTTGTATTTCAGTTCCCCACCTTTACGATGGGAATAATGTATTGCTCTGTCTCACAGGAGTGTGATGTAAAGCCATCAAAGCAGTCAATATTGTGTTAGAGAAACATATCACAGTGAAAAAAAATGAAATAAAAAACAAACTCCCAAAGTTTTATCATTTAATGAAAGTGAACATCAGAACATCTGGCTATAGTGTTAATATTCACGTTGTTTGGGGCCCTAATCTAGCAAGTGAATGAGCAGGATGCAAACCTGCTGCTGTCTGCGCCTATATGGAACAGTGCATGGAGCACCTGATCCCTGCTCTCCAGACCAGAAACCAGGTCAGACCTACTGCCTAAACTTCTGGTCTTTGCTTCCAGTTTGCTTTCTCATGACAATGAAGATCTGAGATCACAAATAGGACAGAAAGGCTGAAATCTTGCCTTGAGGTGGAATTGGGAAACAATTAAAGCACGGATCTAAAACCAAGAACCCCAAAGTTTCTTTGCTCTGTGAGTTCAAATGTTGTGACTGATTTCAGCAAACCCCCTGAATGGATAAGAATTTAAATCACCAAGACTATTTTTAGGTTTGAGGCTTTATTTAGTCCCAGTTGGGTCTCTAACATGTTATTTTTAGAAAAGTGATACTCAGGTGACACTATAAATTTCATACAAATCTTCCGGTTATTTACAGTGTGATTAAACCAAAGTAATTTATTTTGGTTGTATTAAGTTCTTTTTTCTACAGCTAAGGATAACTGCTGCAACAGCTTCTTACTACCTTCTCCTCCAGTTTCACACTAATTGCTCTTTATACCTGAAGGATGTGCTCAGTTTTCAAGGCCCTACAATGTCAGGCCAAATCTATAATGTTGTACAGAGCGGCCTTGCCAAAGTTACTGAGTCCTGATGGCTGCCCAGTATTAGCCACTTCTGTCAACTATTCCCTTATGTCCCAGGAATCAGGTTTGTCATCAGTCTCCATAAGCTAGTTCTCCAGTAACTGCTTCCAGTAACCAAGCTTGCTGCTAGTAACGGTGTTCTGCAACTGACCTGCTGGTGATAGTTTTGCTCTGCCATTGCTTTGGGGTATTGTTTGCTGAAGATCTTTGGAAAAGATATATTGACAAGCAAGATCAAACCATAAGCTTACAACGTACAGCTTTCCTGAGCAGTATTTCCTGTCTTTTCACAAGCACTCAGACTCTCTTTGACCAAAACTTATTTATTGAAAGACTATAAAATGCAGCAATTCTGAGAGAATTCCTCATCCTATCGGTACTGGTTCACCCATGCTTTTCACAGCATAAACGTAGTTCTTTGATTTCCCTCAACAATATCCGTTTTTAATGGAAATGTAGACAAGATATTACCAACATACGTTTAAAGTTTGTTTTGTTCATGTGGCCATTATAGTCAAACCTTAGATGCAATATATTATATTATGGGCTGTTTATTAGCATGGTTGAAATTGTCTTTACTTGTACGAAATACCAGGATGAATGCTACAAAAGAACAAAGCATATTACGCACACAAAAATGGCCAGAACTCTAGCCAAGATAAAAGCAGATGTTCACTTAATTGACAAGGAGAAAACTGATATCCAACACTG
This sequence comes from Apteryx rowi, assembly GCF_003343035.1. Taxonomy (NCBI): domain Eukaryota; kingdom Metazoa; phylum Chordata; class Aves; order Apterygiformes; family Apterygidae; genus Apteryx; species Apteryx rowi. Next base: position 509,412 of record NW_020449864.1, on the reverse strand, counting down.
AGAGAACTTATTTCAGAGAATTTATGGACTTTACTGGTGACCTTGGAGACACTGAACTGCAAGACAAGGGACTGATTCTAATCTTGGTTTTGCTGTGACTTGCTGTGATCTCTAAGCAGTCACTTCACCTTTCTGTGTCTCCATTTCTCCTTTCACCCTTTGTCTCCTGTCTTTAGAGTTTAAGGTCTTTGAAAGACTATATTATGTGTTTGTAGCATACACAATGAAACTGCTGTAGTGTAAATAATAATTATAATGAGGCCAATTTTAAGTCTGCCCTCAACAGACAAATGAAAGAAAATTCCTCATTTTCTGTAATTTCAGAAAAATTACTTGTTATTAATGTTCTTGTGAACACAACAGGAGGAACTGGAGATGGATCAGGCTCATGTCTTCATTCTAAAAACTTTTTGGCTGATTTTCGTGAAATCAACTCACAGCCGAGCTGGACTCCAACCAACCAACAGAAAAGACAGGCTTTTAATCAAGCTTCTCTACAATGGAACACATCCATTTGATAAATGAACTAATTAAGCAAATGAATAAGTATAACCCACCACTGTGAATGACATTTATAACTATGAAAAAGCTTCAGCTCCACATTAATAGTTCTAGAAACCAAGAGAATAGGATGGAAAAAAATAAAAGTTCAATTCATGAAGCACATTTATGTAAATGGAGTTTAACTATGGTTTGTGGTCCAGTATAATGTATGCTGTATGTTTATAAAAATGACAAGAGAGAAAGAAGACTGAAAAACGGCTATCTCACTTCAGAGGTTTTCTTAATATCAGCCATTTCACAGACTCCAGAATATAGCAATGACTCACTCATATGCTTTTTCTAAATATCTTCTTGTTAAAGAAAGTGGAATGCCACAACACCTATATCCTCATCTGTCCTTCAATACCACAAATCCGTGTTAAATCTCTCTGGTACAAAAGCCTGAATGCTACAGAAAAGATAAGGAGAGAGGAAAAAAGAACTCAAACTTAGTTAAAAGTAGCTTTATAGCCTCAGCTGTACTTTTCCTGCTTCATTTGAATAGACATTTCTAGGAAAAATTTGATGGCTCTGGAAACAGAGAAAGTCTTCTCACTGTGTTCAGAGCAATAGCAATGGTCCCTGAGGCTGTGTCAGTGTGCTGCCTCTCCCATACAGAACTGCTGAAACCATTGGGGGTCTTTAAAATTGTGCTTGGATCAAGCAATACAAATTGTGTTTTTCTTTAAGGCACAGTACCCATATTAACAAGTTGTATCACAGTGTCTGTTCCCACAACTTGCTTTTCTCCACATGTGGTTAAGAATCATCAGTGAATTATCAATCAGGAGCAGAAATCCAGTAAGTGAGAATCTTTGTACTGCACCCATTGAAAAATTACCATCACAATAGATTGCTGACCTAAAAGGAGAGTAATAATAAGAAAAAATTCATAAATTGTCCCCATCTTCTAGCTAGCTATGGAAACTTTTGCAAAGAGCAGTTTTGCTCATTGTACATTCATTCTAAGACTGTATGTATTTCAGTAAATGTGCAGTGAGATAGCAAGACGCTCATATGCATGCAAGCAAATACTGTGAGAACTGTTCTAATCAAGCTTATTTCTACAGCACGCGATCAAAATGAGTGTTCTTGAGGATAAGAATTGACTCGTTCGAGTTGGTGTGGGAACTTTGATGAATTTGCTTTGAAAGGAAAAGGCTGTTGTTTTTGTGCCACGTTCAAGCAGAAGATTTGCTATAACTGTGTCTCTTTATAGAACAAATACAATATAGTACTACAGTACTACAGTAAAAGAAAAAAAAATCCCTCCCCCAAATTACAACAGTCTTGACTCAGTAATTATTCTTCCATATACTGTATTGGATTTTTGGTGCATCATGACTTTACTCGGGTTATTTCCATTAGCCTTATTTTCCTTTTCCCCTCTCCATACATTGGACTTCCCTGTCATCTGCATCAGACTTGTGCTTTGCTCTCTTATCCACAAACTTACAATATTAAGGAAAACACCAGACACCATGAAGTAAAAACCCAGGAAAAAGAGGGTTTAGTGACTCTGAAATTTAATTACAGCAAGCAATAGCAGAAAGAAGGCAGAGTTTAGACCATTCTTCAGGAAAGAGGCTGTGCTTGCATGGATCATACATTGTCAAGATTCACTTACTTTTGTGATACGTCAAATCTTTTACCATTGACTTTACTGTAATGTATTATTAGAATGGTAACCTGTTGAAACAATTGCAGCAAGTGGAGTTTGTTGTGTGGTTGACAAATATAATTTTAAAGCAGGTTAAATTGACTGTAAATGTGCTTTATGGGTTATTAGCTACACCAAATGCATGAATATGGGAAATGAAAAACAGTCCTGTTAAAGTCACTTGCTAAGTATGGAATAATAATGACTTTCTGTGGTTATTCTGCAGAATGTCCTGTAAAATAGTAACATATTCATAAGCTACAGTATGTAATAAACAATTCTTGATTATGGTAGTTTGTAACAGTGTTAAGGCTCTCTGATACAGCTACAAGTTTCTCAGAGAAAATGTAGATTGCATTTATATATCTTGTAGTATATTTTACAGACTATTTAGAGTTGTAAAATATGAATGTTCTCTTGAAGTGTGTGATATGAGCCTACACCTATGATATGGCATGGAGTTTGTTACCATTCATTCTGTGAGATATATATATATATATATACACACATACACACACACACACACACACACACACACACACACATACATATATACACTAGAATTAGAAAGAGCTGAAGGTTTACACTTCATTCCTTATAAGCAGTTGACTGGAAAGTGTCTGTTGAGGTCAAAATAGTAAACAAAAGTGACATTTATGTGAATCTGTGTGATTATTTTTTATTCTTTAAAATTATTTTTACAGAAATCCTTGTGCTCCACTGGCCATAGAACTGAAAAGGAATTACTGAGCTATTTTGGAGTCAATTCCTTCCCTGTTCAAGAAGTTCTGTTGATTTCCTGGGGCATCTGGATTTATTAAAACAAAACAGATTTCTGCCCTTGAACAACAGATTTTCATTTTTACTGTTAAGGGTGGGTGAGTAGCACATTGTTTCTTTTCCTTTGCGCTAATGTCAAGTAGCCAATGCATTAGATTATGCTAACTTCTGTTGTGGTACATCTACCTTTTTGCAGACTCTGCCCTGTATCATGAGAGTGAGGGATAGGAAGTAAACATCATTCTTTCTGCTCAGTGTCTGTGCAGCCCCTGAACACCCATGTCAGAGGTTCCTGGTGTAAAACTGCAATAAGTTAAAGTGGATAGTAGTATAGAGAAATCAGAGATGGAATCAATCAAAATGTTGTGTTGCAAGCTGAGAGCAATGCTCTTTTGGGAAAAAAAAAGGAATATAAAATGCTAGGCAAAGTCACTTAGAAGTTTTAAGGCTGCTGTGACGCATTCAATAATAACACAGGGGAAAGGAACATTTTCTTTACAAAAACCAAGCTGCCAGTTGAGACTATTAGCCATTCTGTTACCCCTACATAATAAAGCTAAATCATGTAAGCAGTACAGATAACAGATGGACTAGCAGAGACAAATTATTTGTGATGTAACTGATAACTAGGTCAAAGCTGAATTATTGTGAGAAATGGATTGTACTTTAAAAGAGCAGGGGATAGTTTGCAAGATTAGTGAAAACTTGTCTTCCCAAATGAAAGCAGTGAAAGAAATGAAGGGCATCTTATTATGAACATGTGCTGATTCATAAAGACAAAATACAAGGGTAAACAAATGACAGAACAGATTTGTTTGTAATAAATGTGGAGGCAATCACAGCACAACATAGTTGCCCAGTGCAAACCAAGACAGTTTAACCAAGCAGTGTAACCATGACATAGTGTCATGGTTACAGTTAAAGCCATCTCCTGCAGACATATGTCATTTTCTGGACAAATTATAATTTACAAAAGTAAAATTTTTTTGCTTTGTATACATACAGTTGGATGACTAAGCTGTGATAACATCAGCAATCATTATAGATCTCAAAGCATACATAGCTTTATTTAAAAAAAGTGACAACAATAAGTACTGGAGCTGAATATAGCATGACTACAAGAAGGATATGGGAAAGACAAAACTTATCCACTGTTAATTTAAAAAACCCTAGCTCACTTCGCCTGGCAGGATTAATTAGTGGTTCTATTGTCTTACAGTGTATTGTACTTTCTTTTTATAACATAGATTTGATATATACTCTTAGCATTTGGTTTGGGAATTCACAACAGTGGTTGCTAGAATACTGTATTTTGTAATTGGGAAGAAATATTAATCTTTTGTAACATGTTTCTTGCTAAGAAATAAAGTGTAGTCTCTTTTTAGCTTTCCTACATACCACACTTTTGTTTCACCAACAGTCTGTATAGGATGAACTTTTACCAGACTCCAAAGATAGATGTAAGTTTTCTCGGGGGTAAGAACTGACTGTTCTGAAGCCTGCCAGTTTTATTCTATTCTTTTCTTTTTTTATTGAGCCAACTCTGCATTGTAGAGTGATTTTTACTCAAAGTATCCCAAAAACCTCACTCAAACCAATAATCATGTGTTGATAGGTGAAATTAGTTTCAGAATTCTAATGAAGCTCAGCAGCTGGGAGACAGACAGCTCATCTGAAGATTAAATGAGAAAAATTGCCACTTTTGCTGCTTCCTTTAGAAACTCATTTACATTCTGTCAGCTCCCATTAGGAATGGGAACTGCGAATATTGAGGAAAATGTGCATGAATTCAGTGCTGAAATGGCCAATCGTGATCAGTTCCTTCTTGCTTACAAAGCTGCCAGAAGATTTTATGTAGTTATGCTTCCTGCAAACAGCGGGTGATAATCTGCTTGCCTTCATGTGTCTAACATTTTGAATTTAACATAACCGAAAGAGCAAATACCCAATATAACAAGGAGAATAGGGGATAACAGCGTAATCCTAAAGGCTAGGATTAAAGTTCTTGGAGTCAAAGTTTTAAGGTTAGAAAAACTGCACACACATATGTATAAAAACACATTTTTAAGTGACAGGAAGTAATGAATACAAAAACAAGAAGCCCCAAACCAGAATTATTTGTCCATGTAACATCTCCTCTGCATTCTACAGTTAAAAAGTGGGACAACTGGATACCTAGGAAGTCACAGTACCTCGCTGTTTCTCTTTCTAGCCCCTTTTCTCATTCAGCAACTTGTAGAGCTTCAATATTTCTCCTTATGTGACACTACCAACAGCAATGGCACACACTTTATTTTATTTGATATACCTCTTGTACCAGAAAGTTACTTGACCACATCCATTCTTCTTTATGCTTTTGGTACAGCCCAGCAATTTTATATAGTTGGTCCTCATCACATCAAAAAATTTCCATGAGTTGTCCCGACAGAGCCAATAGTAGATTAGGAGTATATATTATGCAGGTGCTATCTCTCCTGACTCAGGAAATATTTCTATTGACCCCACATGGAGGTGACTGTGTCAATGAAAGAAATACATTTAGAAATTTAACCAGGGACACAGAAGACAGTGCATAAGTGAATAGAGAAAAGGTATTGTTGAACATGGGAAAGTATAATGCTGTGGTGTTAGATTTTTTTCCAATTTAGTTTTCCTTAAATAAAGGTTGTAAAACATCACTAATGGCATAGAAAGGCAACATAAGGTGTTCAATAAATATTTTTCTCCTGCACCTGAAGAAGGGTTTGATGACATATTCATATTTTCCAATGAAAAAAGCTATATTTTCTATTTCAGCAGTAATTAGGAAGACCGTTAAATAGAAAATGTTACTTTTTTCTAGATCTACAGGATTAAAAAAATATTCTAATAATTCTAAAAGAAATGAATCTCTTTAAAATGCTATCGTTTTTTAATAAAACTTAATGCTAAGGCTCAAATAGGTCCTTATAAATAGGGACTGGCACTTTGAAGAGGATACCAGCATCATTAGAATAGTACAAAATATGGACAGGTCAGTAGTACAGACTAGACTGAATGTCTTGAATCACATGGGAAGAAACTTAACATTCATAATACACTTGAAGGTGATGATTTTCTGTAAGAAAATGATGCTGCAAAAAACAGTCATGATAAACAGCTAAATTAAGCGTGGGTTTTGAGAATGACATAGTGCAATGTTATGGTGATGTTGAGTGTGAATACAGAGATGGCACAGACTTTGTGTGAATGATTAGAAAGATCAAAGGCTCTTGCACACAGCTGTGGATGTAGATTCTCACCTGGTGCAGTTCATCCAATGTATCCCCTGAAAATCTGCTCCATACTTCCATTCTTCTAAAGGACATAAACAAATAAGAAAGGATTCAGAAAAAGCCGCAAGAATGACACTAGTTTTGGAAACCCCATTTCAGAGCTTTGGAGAGCAGGGCTTAGCCGGCTAACCTTTATAAAGGAGTTTAAGAAGGGACATGACCACAGACTTATTATTCATTTAAAACACTGAAAAAATATCTGAAAACATTTAGCAACACACTATAGATTCCTTATAGAAGATTATTTATTTCAAAGGCATAAATATATACAGTGACTAGAAACACAATTTACATGAATTTAGGCTCAAGAAGCAGCATGTGGTATTAAGTGCTGGAATAGCTGGTGGACACTGGTGGACTCTCCATCACTTGGAATCTTAAGCATGTTTGTAAAAAAATATTTATTGCATTCTTTCCAAAACACCTATGCCAAAAAGTATTTAATGAAACACTAACAGTATTTATGTGTATGTTTAAGATAAGTTTAAGTAATTTGAAAAAATTAAAACAAGTTCATATTTCAGAGATTTTAGAGTGTTTATGGTATATTTCACTTCTTTCATTTTTTTCCCATTTACATCTAAATAGAAAGAGAAAGAAATCATAGTGTCAAGGCATAATTAAGTTGGCCTCAGATCTGAGAACTGATGTTGGTATGAATTGCACTTAAAAATTTACATGCAAATGTTGTTTCAGAAGATTAGTTGTTGGTGGATCTTAAGTTTTGAATGTTGCCCTAAGTGATAGATAACAAAAAATACCTAAAGTTTTTTCTTTCTTGCCTGTTTTTTTTGTTTTTAATATGTGTAATAGAGTGCCTGCTAGGAAAAAAGTTTGAATTTATTGATTTTTCTCTGAAATTTATTTTGTAAGGAGGGCATTTACATAGATAAACATGATCTGCCTGCATTGTTGGCATGTCTTGTTTTTTTTTTCTTGGCACTCATAAGTTAAGAAGCTTTCTTCATTAATTTCCATATAGGTCAATGACCTATATAACAGCTCTGTACTGTAAGCACTTTTATACCCCTTAAATTACATTATGCATTAGAAATATTATCTCCAAATAGCCAACTATCTGTTAATGAACGGTTGAGTGAGTAAAATGTGTGCTGAAAAATGAATAAAGATTTCATAAGGCAATTAAGCTGAGCATTATGTTTGCATTTCTCCATGATATTTGCATTACAAAAGAGTATTGTACGGTTAGAAAAGTGATATGAAGACAGATGTGTTATTGTGAAACTCAACAGCCTTCATAACTAAGTTCTCTCTGCTGTTTATACCATGCTGAAAAATAATTTGTTTTGAAGCTATAACATTCAGTATGTCAAGAACAAACATTTATAAATGTATTATTCATTTACAAAGAGGCTAATAAGAATGTGAGAACATATTGACCATTTGTACTAGATAACTGCTTTACAAGAGAAAAAAAATCAGGCTGTCACAGCACAGGCAAATATACTATCCTCTTTCAAATAGCAACTCAAGCCTTTTCTTATATAATTGTATTTTGCATGAAATTATTGTTACTGTTATTTAACATTTATATTGAAGTCATGCCTAAAAGACAACTGGACTTTAGCTATTGCATTATGAGTTGTTTAGACATAAAACTCAACAGTCTCTGATACAGCATTTCTTTGAAGTGTGTTGGAGGAACAGGGCTACTAAGGAGGAAGCTCCAAGCAGGGCTTTGCAGTACAGAAACAGGCTGAATAGAAGCCTCAGGTAATTGGTATAATACATATTAATTGGCATCATATTAGTCCAAGAAAGCTTTCTGGCACAGTATTTTCTTGAAATTTGTGAATCCTGTAAAAATAGTTTGATGGAGATGGTGTAAGCTTTGCAAATGGACCCTAAACAAATGACATGCTTCTTTTGGGAATATTGCTTAGGCTCCTGGTAATTCACCTGCACAATCCATCGGCAGCATTGGCTTCTCAGGTGTGCAGTTCTCCAGGCACGGCTCTGTACGGTGCTGAGATCCACAATCTGGTGCTCAGTGAGCAAATCCCAAACTGAATACAATATAGTTTTGAATATATTGCTTTGGGATTTGAGCTAATGGTGTTACAGTAGGCACTGTTCACATTTTATTTACTCAGATATAGGTGAAGGAGATAACTTCACTGATGCAGTTGCCAACCACTCTGATTGCCACTGGGCTGAGGAGCCCATGGATTCCCAGGACTGTAACACTGAGCCTTTTTTTTCAATTTAATTGCTAAAATCTGCAACCTTGAAACAGTTATCCATGTTAGCTGTTCCTGAGTCATGTGAATCAAACCCAGAACCAGGGACTGCAGGGTTTTGGGGATACACAACTTTAGGGCAGCCAGGTCTTCCAGCACTTGAGGCAGAACTCTGTTTTCATTCACTGAAAACAAATGATATTCTGTTTTTGTTCCAGTTCTGGATTAAAAACAAATTTAAAAATATCAGATCACTCATGAAATGAAATTACTCCTCCGTGCACCATTCTAATTATTTGTGAAGGATGAGAAGAAGGATGAAGTGATGGGAAGATTAGTGATGAGTCCTTGATACCTCAGGGTCTCTGGCAGCTAGCTTTTTTCAAGCTGCAAGGTATAGAATAAGAATCCTAGCAATGGAAAAAGAGGCTATAAAGAGAAATGATAGTAGTTTCCCTAGAGCAATGTTTCTCAACCTTTCCAAGTAGATGACTAGTTATTCAAAGTTAAATTTTCATGACTCCTTCCCTTACAGTTGCTCTAAAAGTAAGCATAAAAATATATCAGTAGTAAGTCAATAGAATTTACTTGTGTGCCTCTGTTTGGAAAGGTCATTGGAGAATATTTTTCTCTTGAGATTAGTGTGTTCAGGAGCAAGGGAGGGAGATTATCTTCATTTCAGATGGTAATTATGTTTTCAGCACTTCGGAAACACCCTGTTGCCTCTCATGACACCATGACTCTGGGAAGGTAAAATGAAGTACCTCTTCTGCACTTGTATCTATTAGATTGTATACTGTCATCCCCATGTGTTTGGTAATGTGCTGAGCCTATAAAACTTTATTAGTCTGGTCAGTAAAGGAGCACCATTATTTTTCCCACTGTCATTTAAAACTTCTAAGAGGTTTGAAAGGTTTGCCCTTACAGAATCCCTACTTCATTGAGCTATAATTGCATAAATGCCATATCACTCTGTCTTTAATTAAATTCGGAACCAGTTTCCCTGGAGCAGAAATAAGACTCACTGGTCTGTAATGTCCAGGATCATCTTTGGCTTTTTTATTTTATTTTTAACCTAAGATAACAACTTCCAATTCTTTGGGAACAGTGTGTAGTTTATTAAGGATATATTGCATATCTTCATTGCTACCTCTGCTATTTCACACTTCAGTTCCTTCAAAATTCTTGCATCAGCACCATCTGGTCCCAGTGATTTATTGCCCTTGAGTTTTGTGAGTTGCTCAATAACATCTTTCTTAGAGGCATCACCCTTTGTTAAGTCCACACATTAATTTCTTACAAAAATTATCTTTGGGTCAGAATTTTCCCCATTGCCATAAATATGGGTGTAAAAAGCTACATGTAGTTTTTATTATTATTATTTTTAACTTGCTTTGGTTGCTTTGTTATAATACTTGATAGTTCAAAGGATTGACAATTGTTACATAGTTTGTTTTGTGGTTTCTGAAGCAGCTTTAAGTTTCTTTCTACCTCTTAAAGATGTTTTGATGATACTCAAACTACCTCCTCCTTTATTGTCTTCCCCAATCATCATTTTATTTTTCCTTTTGTGCACATTTCTTCTGAATTTTATGGGATGTTGGTAGGATTATGTTTCAGTTGATGTGTAGCTATATTTTATTACTAAGCTCTCAGAAAAAATGAACATTGAATATATTTAGGGGCTTGGTCCTTCTTAGTATGAATTATTATTATTATTATTATTATTATTATTATTATGCATGTCCCTTGCTGTGGGAAGTAAAATACATCTACCATCACACCTACCTTTCTTATCAAGCCTGGCAAGGTCTGGCAAACTGAGTGAGTTGCTGCGGCCCTGCCAGCAGCCCTGGGGGGTCTGAGCCTGGGGGCGCCTGGTCTGCGCTCAGCCCTCGCCGCGCAGCGCCCAGCAGGCAGCACCCACGGGAAGGAAGCATACAAAATTTGCCCCAAGACTAAGAGGAAGGGACCCCCACCATGAATATTGTACTGCTCCCAGTGAGGACCTTAGGATACTAATTATTCATCATATATCATCCACTCATGTACACCCAGGTCTGCTTGAGAGAGACTGAAACTGTCAACCTTGGGATCCAGAGGGACAATGGAAGGTGAATATAGACCAAAGAACAGGGGTGGATATTAGTATGGTTGCATATGACAATTCTAATTGTATTATCAATGAGGCTTTTCTGTATTAATTTGAAATTTTGGGCTTTCAGACTGTCAAAACGTGAATTGGACTGACAAATAAATTCCTAGCTCCATACATCTGGTGTGTTTCCTTTTGCCTGTAACAAGATTTCAAATGTAACATTTGTAAGCCCTTTGCTCATGGCTTGTTTCAATCCAGCAACTTTCAGCTGTGTCTGTTTCAAAACAAACTCTACGTAATTCCATCATGACCCCTGACTTCTCTCTGGTTCATCTCAAAAGCTCCAACTTTGTGTGGGTTCCTGAGGTTTCCTTCATTACTCTGTCTTTCTGCCTGTTTTCGCTAGCCTGTACTTCTCCTCAGGTGAACAATTCCCCCCCCCCCTTACCTCCACTTTCTGCAGGATTTGACTGACTCAGGGTGCAGTAGCTGAAACACAGTAAGTGGATGACTTTCTCTCCAAGACCTAGCTGCAGCCTCCGAGAGGAACAGAGCACACAGGAATGAGTGAACATACAGACATTCATATGAGTGAGCATACAGACAATAGCAACAGCAAAATTGTAAGATCTCAGGATCTTTTAGTAGTACATTTCATATTCATACTCACAACATTCCCTGAAAAAGCTTTTTTTCTTAACCAATACATTTTAACTTTATGGTAGAAATTTCCATAATGCCTGACAAATGTATTGACTGCCCTGATGCTGACACGCTGTAAAGATGAAAACTGCTTTTGGTTGATTGTATCTTGTGAAAAGGCACTGTCAAAAGGAAGTTTGATGTGCTTATGATGGCTTTTTGACAAGGAAAACATGAGTTTCAGAAAAGCTGATCAAATACGGCCCTGGAATTTTGCATTGCTATAGGCCAAGCTCAAGTCAAGCGTACATGAAACAGCAGGAAAGTGCTAACACAAACTGTGATAGTCTACTTTTTTTATATTGACATAAATTATTCAGCCTATTAAAATGTTTACTTATTTAATATGATGCAAAGCAAACAGTGCAATTCAAATGGGAATTATTATTGCCTATTTGGAATTACTGTCTGTCTGTAATTCACATTCTATGTAATACCTACAGTAAATCAGAAGTCTGTTCCCATGCATTCTTCTCTATTAAAGTAATTCCCTTATTCTACACAGCACTGCCAGTTAATTTAAAAATAGGTGTCAGCTTTTACTTCACTTTCTTAATTTGAAAAAAAATGATAGCATGATGTGATCTATTGTTATAAGCAGCAATGTTCAAAATCAGACTTTTCTGAAAATATTTTAAAGAACCGAGAAGAAAGATTAAAATCTTTAAATATTGTCACAAGTCTAAGCTATTACATCAGAGACAGTACCCGGTGGCATTTTGTGCACAAAGATGAATAAATGCACACATGTAATTAGCTGATATTTACACAGATATATTCATACATACCAACTTCACATATTTTGTGTTACATATTTCTATATAAGGATATATTGACATCAGTATAAAAGTATATATAGGTATATGTATATATATATATATAAATACACATCTATAGCTCAGGTAAATATAAATTTTTGTATTCCTCACATATGTTTGTGTGTCTTAATATGAATGTCTGAAGTCCAACAAAAATGTTCAAACATGATACTGATGATAATATTCAGGAGTTATGCATTGCTTGAATAGGTTTGCAATTTAAGCCAGGTACATTCTGCAAAGACAGAAATACGTACATACATACCTAAATTTTCTTTCTTCTCTCCTTCTTTCCAAATATAGACTAAGTCCTGTGGCCTCAAAAGAATGGGCTTAGTATTTAACAGCATGGTACAATGGGCCGTTGGAATGACGACTTCTGACCTCTAGTTCTGTATTTTAAAGTGAATTCATGTTCACCAATTTGTGAAGCGATGTTCAAAGGAACTTGGATTGTTTTCTAAACCTTACATTCAGCTCTAATTATGACTTAGTGAAAAACGTGTGTATTCATTGTGCATGCAAATCAAGTGACTTCTGTTCTTTGGTTAGTTCAGAAAAATTATCCGTTCACTACTGTAATAGACGCTTATGTTTGAATTGTTTAAATCTGTTGTATTCTTCTTCATCAAAAATGCCTTGTTCATTTCTTAGCATTATTTGTAAGTGGAAAGAATCATGGAGAATAGTCAGAGTAGAAAGTTGCTTCTCTCATCTATTTCACACGTGGCAAAAGCTTGATTTTCCTCTTCTACCTTGATCCATGCATTTTAATTTTAAATGATCAGGTGTTATCATTTCACTCATTCTGGTGGGAGACCACTCCAGACACTGTGCAGCATAGTCATTAGAGAATATTCCTCCTATTTTTCCTCAGTTATATCTGTATGATTTCATAATATCACTCTTAGTGATTGTTCCAGATATGCCCAAAGTTCCATTTTCTCCCTTAGCGTTCAGTTTTCAGCTCCTCAATATTTGTTTGAGTATTTCGCCAAGTTAAATAGACTTGGCTCTTCTCAGTCTCTAGCTGTTGAATCTATTTTGAGCCCCATCATAAAATCTAACTGATTTGCTGTTTTGATACTGAAATTCTCAGAACTACCTAAAGTGTGTACTACCATCAAAAAGGTATTTTGCTGTAAAGATGCAAGCTAGGGTATAGCCTTGCTATACAGTGATGTAGGACATCTATAATAATGAGTACGTAAAGTTATTTAGGAAAAAAGACAATTGTAGTCATGTTAATCATGACTGCTGAATAAGGTTCCAGCCACAGACCCAGTCTTTCATAGGACACAGTGCTTCACATTCCCAGAAGAATTAACATTTTATTAACACCATCTACTCCTGACTTTTACACAGCTACTGAAGCACTTTTTCAGCACTACCAAACTTTAATACAAAAGGTGATCTGAATTTGAATAAGGTCCAGACTTTCTACCCAAATATCGCAAATCCACCAGAATCAACATCACTAATTCTTTAATAAAATAGATATTTTATGAAACCTGACAACATTAGTAGAGATTTTTTACAATTGTAGATTAAGCCTTTCACAGGGAATCACTAATGACAGTCAGGTTCAATAGAACAAAGATTTCGTCTAATATTAGTTTCTGGAAAGTCAATTTGCAAGGTTATTTCTGCAGATTAAATTAGCTATATTGGGAGGTGACCCTCTTGCTTCTAAATCAAGAAAGAAAGACAGATGCATAATAGCATATTGCTGTGGATGTATTATTAACCAGTCTTCTACAATAAGGGAATTAGCCATTCACCCAGAAGGGTTGAATAAACTAAAAAGATATTTTAGAACATAATAAATATCTCTAGGAGGGAGTTGGTAAAAGGCCAGCTGAATATCCCCAAATGTGCAACCTGTCTGTATCTTAGTATTCAATCTCTGGAAAATATGAGCTCTCAGCTAGGTGTCAGAGAAGCATGATATCATGGTTTAAATAGGCTTAGGACCTATGTATGCTGGGCTACATGATGTAATTATATACACAGAAATGCAGCTTTAAACTTTTAGCTACTGCCTTAATTAATTATGAACCATCAGCGTAACAGGATCACTCAGTAGTTGGTGACTTCTAATGTTTAGTCAAAGCAAATAATTTGGATTTGAAAACATTTCATCAAAATTTAACTGTTACCTAACTTTTTTGGTATAGTTATGTTTTAGAGGTCTATTCAATTAGGTTTTATTTCTCAGAAAGGCCATGGATACAAGTACACTGTATAAAATATGCACAGAGGATGGGACTAACTTGTTCTGGGGAAAAAAAAGAAAAAAACCAAACAACCCAACTTAAAGATGAGCCATATCTTGAATTAAACAATCCCTTGTCTGTTTCCCCTAAAACTTCTGTCATGGATCTGAAAAATCTATGTTTCAGTCTCTCCTTGCATTTGACTTGTGGCTGAAGACTGAATATCTTGCAGGGACCCCCCCTTCCTCTAACTAACTGAAACAGTGTAGTCTCTTATGGAGAAAAATGATAAACCAAAAGCAGTTCATTAGTTAGTGTAAATCTATATAGCTTCAGTGGTTTCAGCAGAGAAGCTCTTGAAATCCAGGAGCTGAGGTTCTGACCTCATTTTTTCCTGTATAAAATGCTATTTTGTCTTGCTCAGTGAAGAAGGCTCTTTTAAAGAGTATCTTCCGATATCAGTGAACATTCAGTACAGCAAAATTACTTCAAAAGCAAGCGCAAGTGTCATAAAAATGAGAAGATTATTTTTACAGACAGCTTTTCGGAAGGGTTCATGCCAATTAGCTGTACTTTTCTCACTAAGAGAGTGACAAGATAAAGTTTGGGAATAATCAATTTGTCCTCAAATTATTATCATGATTACGGTATACTGGACTTCTATGGATCTCTCATACCATCTAGAAACAGATACTATTTCTGTACTAGAGGGCAGATGTACCAAGGCTTTGGGGCATTTAAATCCCATTGAAGTCAATGGAAGTTTGGTTGTATGAACAAGAATAAGGTTTCCTTATGAAATAGCTGACACAGCATCCTTTCAGATACAGATACAATACAATATATTAAGGAGGTACATTCACTTTATCTGATCTCTGCAGAGTCTCATAGGCGTTATTCAGCTTTTGGCAAAAATAAATGGAACACAGAACTGTAATTGTAATTTGTATTACAAAAGCATCTTGGAGCTCTGAACAAGACTAGGATATCGGTGTTATTAGGTGCTGAGACAGACTGTGTTCCTAAGTGCTTACAAATTACATAAAGTTGATAAACAAAAAGAGTACTATTATCCAGACTTTGCCGATGTGACACTGAAACATAAAGAGTGTCATTTCACCAAGGTCAGCCATCTGAAGTATTTTTATTTAGTTATTATTTGCATTTACCAACAATACAAAACACCAACAGAGAGGCATTAAACATTCTTATTCCTTCTAAGGCATTTAACACAGTAAGGTCCTTGGCCATGAGGCCTGAGCTCAAGGCACTACGTTGGTCCTCATAAGGATGTCCATAATAAATACCATGATTTTTCCTCTCAAAGTCATTTTTGCTTCCTCTGAAAGTGCAAGTGAATGCACATTAGAGAAAGTTATTCTATTTTATAATAGTGACTAGTCAGTGACATTTTATGTTCTCCTACTTGCCTGCCTCTCAGTACAGGTCACTGCTGGGGCTCCTTTCCTACATCTTTCACCTGACTTATTTGGAAGACATCACCTCTCCAATACTGTCTAATGTCTAACAGTGCCTAATGGCTATGTGTGCCACATGACTGCAGTCCCCATCTGGTAGTGAGTAATGGATTGCTTTATTTTTACATCAAATATGTGTAATGGATGTGTCCTTCCTTTTGATGGCAAAATCAGGAAAGAAGAGGGAAATGTGGCCATTATGAGAGAAAATATGGTGTCTGAAAATTTTGCCAGATGTAAGTTGTGATAAATAGACATATAGGGCTTTGAATTGCCTTTGAAACAAAGCTATGGTTCTTTCTAGACAATTTCAGGCACAGATTGCTGATGACTACAGGAAAAGCCTAAGCACCAGTTTAGTGGAAGCAGCAGAAAAATGAGGGGAAAAATCCAGGTTTCCTATAAGACATGGAAGATTTTTAAATCAGCATTTAGCCATTATATCTTTTATTCTTCCTACTTCTGTTGCACCTTCCATATTTCTGTTCAAAAGACGATTTTCCCTTTGCTGCTTCTAGCTAATTTTTATGGTGCTCCTTCTATTGGTTATGTGTCTCACATACTTCAGTTCTCTTTGCTTTCATTATCTTCTTGTTCATTGAGCTATTCTCCTTATTAATTTAATTATCTGCTTTCTCTTTCCTTTCATTCAGTTTTATCTTGTATTTGTCTTTACAGTCTTTTGTCATGTCATTTCTTTGCTGTTTAATTCTTACCACTTTCCAGCACAGACAAAGGGAACATTTGCCTTGAGTTCAGTGAGCTCTGGACAGGACCATAGCTATTATTAAGGTTTTGTATGATAGCTGAAAGCTTCTATTTGATGATAATAACTTCTCCTTGGACTAGTCCACTGTTGTTAGTGGTTGGTGCTGACCTGAGAAAAAATCCTTCTTTCATCTTTAATTTATAGAAGATTTACTTTATCAGCTCTAGAAGCTTTATTTTGTGGGTGGAACAGTAATAAAAAAGAGCTCCAGCAGCCCAAGATCAAGGACAATAACTGCAGTCTGTGTCGCACGATCCCTCATTGTCTTGCAGACTTTGCCCTGGCATCCCAAAGCCAGGCTTTCAGGACAACAGAGGTCCAGAGTATGGATAACAGATGCTCATGTCCTAATATGATACTCATCAGTATTGCTTTTTTTGCTAGTGAATCTGTTTAGACACTACTTGCATTGCTTCAGTCTGCAGTCTAGTCTCCAGTCTTTTCCATGAAATTGAAAAAACCTGTCCTTCTGAACGAAGACTCAAGAGAACATGCCGTCCATCGAAACTGAAGAAATCTCACTCCCCTTTAAGAGACGGGAAGGTGTACAGCTGCATGGAACCTATATTCTCAGGGAAGGTTTACATACTTACCCTATTTTTCTTTAAATTTTTAGCATATATTAGTGACCTTGGAGGATCAGTTGAGCAGGCTAATAGCAGACCTGGGGGTAGAGATGCAGGTCTTCTGAGTTTCAATCTGGTGCTGTATCTACACTGGAGAAGAAGGAATGCAATCTCATATCTACTAGGCCCAAATTTCTTTACTTAATCTAGCAACTGCAATCAAGGAAGAGCAAGCTAGCTGATCCACTGTCTGTCAAAGAGATAAATTATGTCTTCACACACAGACATGCATACACATACATACGAGTAGTTACTGAATATTGCAATTGATCTCAAACAGTACAACTCAGGGTTAGGGCCTAGCTTTATAACTAGTTTGTCTTGTCTATCTGGATTTTGAAGTAGACCTACATAAGAGGTGGAGAGTACCATCAAAAAGTACCACCAAACCCC